>NC_090646.1:12097838-12450338 GCF_040937935.1 Hyperolius riggenbachi | reverse complement strand
CTTGGGGGTGTAGATCACAATGTCCACCCTTGTTCTATGAGCCCTGTGAGATGGGCCCCGAGGGGCACCAAGGAGAGGCAAGGGAAGGGGCATGAGCCATCAGGCTGGTTTCACACTATAAATTGGTGTTAGCATTGCAGTGCGGGGCACCCGGCGCACTGCATCGCACCACAAAAAACAGGCCTTCAGGAAACACCACGTTAGTACACGATGTTCCCTGTCTGGCAATCAGCCAAGCAGGAAGTGATGAGCGCTTGCAGACACTTCCTGCTTCGGGGTATGTGGATGGGCACGGGAGCGTGTTGTGAAAATACCCTTCCACGCATGCATGCCGCAATGTCGCAACGCCAACTTTTTAAAAAAGCCTGCATCGCCATACGTTAACATAACTTTCAGGCCGACGCAGGTCACCACAGAAGCTGCACGGTAACGTAAGGTATGGCCACGCATTTGATGCCACAACGCACCGCGCCAGTGTGAAAGGGCCATCAAAGTTTTGCTGGGGTCCCCATGAATTGTAGGTAAGCCACTGCGAGACGATATACTCTGTACAGCGCTGCGGAACGTGTCAGCGCTATATAAATACTAGATAATAATCCCCCACAAATAATGTTCAACTGTAATCCGCCCTCTAAGTGCCTAAACCTCGTAACCCTGGCACCCAGTCATAGCCGATCGTCAACTCATCGCTTGGGGCACCAGATTAATGATAATTACGTATTAGGCTCCATTCACATCTAAAATCATAAACCGCTAGCAATTACCGCTAGCGTTTTGCGGGAGTGATTTTTCCGTGGAAAAATCACTGGACACTGTAGCGTTTTGGGAGCAATCGCGGTCAGCTGTTCTATACATGCAAATCGCGATCGCTCGGGAATCACTGAGAAAACGCTGCATGTAACGTGTTTGCGGTTAACGCTAACTGCAAAACGCTGCGATCACTGCAGTGAGAACACTGCCATAGGATTAAATGGCTAGCGGTTTTTTAAAAAAACGCTAGCGGTTTGCAGTGAGCGGGAATCGCACGATTCCCGCTCAAGTGTGAACGATCCCTTACTGCTGATCCCCACACTCAGATCACCTGATCTGTGTTCTATTCCTTGCCAGTAACTCTGTGCACATGTGACTAGCTTATTTGGCCATCTGGATAGTGTACTGGTTAAGGGCTCTGCCTTTGACATGGGAGACCAGGGTTCGAATCCTGGCTAGGTCAAGGAGTTCAAGGCAAGACTCCCTAACACTGCAGGGTGGCCTCTTGAGCGCATCCCAGTGGCTGCAGCTCTTGAGCGCTTTGAGTCTGACAGTAGAAAAGCGCTATACAAATGTTCGTATTATTATTATTATTATTATTATCTTATTATAAAGCTTTTGTATTTGTATCTAGAATTGCGGCAATTAAGAAAAATCCCGCTAGTGCTCCTGCTCCTTCAGCGCAATAGAGCCATGTCCTGTAACATAGCACAGAGTAGCCCCTCCCCCAGATAGCAGGGTTAGGCTGTGTCCACACTACGCCAGATGCACAAGGGCGTGTCAGTGTCCTGAGCGGATACGCTGTACCCCATTGCAGTGCTGATAAATCCACATTACTCACCGCTGAGCATCCAGTCTGCCGCCACCCTCGATATTCTGGTTCACCATTTGGGTCCTCAGCCATTACTGCCGCCACTGCTCAGCTCCACTGCAGGGGTGAAGTGCGAGTTTATAGATCAGAGCCCTGGTAGTAGCATCAGGCTCCCATTGGTTTACAAAAGACCATTAGGGCCCATTCACACCAGGTCGATTAGCAGGTGATTCCCGCTAACTGTTGAAGCGCTAGCACTGGCCTCAGGAACCTTTTTGGCTGAGAAAGCCACAAACGCCACATATTTTAAAATGTAATTCCATGAGAGCCATACAATATGTTTCAAACTGGGACAGTAAGGCTCACGCCCCTGTTTCCATGGTGATGTGTACTGGCGCTGCTGCACTGAGCTGCGCTGCTTCGTCAGTGTAGCTTTAGTGAATCAACCTCTACTGATTTGTTGGTAAGCTGGATGTAGCTATCAAAAGGGCCACATCTGGCTCCCGAGCCATAGGCTCCTTACCCCTGCGCTAGCGCAATAGTAAATATATGGCAGTGATCTCACTGCCCTGATTGCCGGCAATCCGTGAGTAGCAGCAATCGCCAAACGTGTTACCGGCAGCATTTTTGGGTGATTCGGGAGCAATCGTGGTTAGCATGCTATAGAAGCGTTAATCGTAAATCGCGGAAAAATCACCTGCGCTTGTGTGTGAATGGGCCCTTAGGAATCCTCCCTAGCACTTCTTAGTGCTGGTGGGAGGATTCCAATTGGTCTATTGCAATCCAATGGTAGCCTGATGCTACTGCTTGAACTCTGATCTATATACTGACACTTGTCCCATGCGGTAGAGCTGAGCGGCGGTGCACCCGAATGGCGGCAGCAGACCGGCCTGAAAGGATCATAGACAGGCAGAGCTGAGTAGAGCAGGCACAGGTGGGGACAACAGGAGTGATCGACAATCACCCCAGAGCCACAGCTCTGGCTGCAGAAGATGGAGGGGCACATACGTATGGGGGGGCACCTAAGCAGCAGCCCCCCCCACCCCCATGGCACGCACTATTTAAGAACGTCCCTTGGAGGAGGTTCACTTTACATATCTTATTAACAGGGTGATCAGATCCCTTTAAGTTTACGCAATCGATCTGGTATTAGTATTATTTATATAGCGCCGACATATACAACAGTGCTGTACAGAGTATATATTCTTGTCACTAACTGTCCCTCAGAGGGGCTCACAATCTAGTCCCTACTATAGTCATATGTCTATGTGTGTATTGCATAGCTCCCAAATGTCTCTCTTTGGGAGCCCTGTCCCTCTGTCCCTCTTTCAGTACTTTTCTATGTAAATATATGTATTTCTCATACTAAAAAATGTGTTTAATTGACTCTAAACTTTATTGCCATCTTTTAAATGTATATATTTCTTATTGTCAAATGTTAATATGAAGGAAAATGAACCAGGATAGAAAGGGTCAGTGTGGTTTGAATTATAAAACATGTATTTCTTATGAAATCTTTATGGTATGCGTGACTAGGGGTGTGATGGGGGCATGATCAGGGGTGTGGCAGGGGCGTGTCTTAAGTGTCCCTCTTTCTCATCTCAAAAAGTTGGGAGGTATGGTATTTTGTAGTGTATGTATCGAAGTCTAGCATAGCTCCCAGCTGTCCCTGTTTTGGAGGGACAGTCCCTCTTTGGGAGCCCTGTCCCTCTTTCCTCATCATTTGTCCTTCTTTCTGGACCGATGGACAGAGCTGTGTAAATACGCGTATTTTATCTACTGAAAAATGTGTTAAATACCGGTATACGCAGGCGCAGTGGTTTTCAGACTTTAAAGTCGGAAATTCCAGAAGTGAACCAGAGGCGGGGCCGGAGCATCAGTAAATGGCTACATAGGCACAGGATGCCTGTGGGGGACCATTAGAAGCCCCGGGCAAGTTCAACTCATTTTCCCTCGACCCCCCCCCCCCCTACAGTGTCCCTTTAAAGGGAACCTTAACTCTAAATAAAACATGAGTTTTACTTACCTGGGGCATCTACCAGCCCCCTGCAGCCATCCTGTGCCCTCACTCATTAGCTTCCTGCACCAGCTTCCTGCACCAGCAGGAATGAATAAAAACGTACGCATGGCGGCCGGCCGACTCCTAGTCGGCAAAAACGAAACTAGCTGGCAGCGGGGGACCAGAGGAGCCATGAGTGACTGCGAGGGCACAGGAAGGCTGCAGGGGGCTGGTAGATGCCCCAGGTAAGTGAAACTCATTTTTTTTTTAGAGTTAAGGTTCCCTTTAAGTTGGTGTTTGATGCACACATAAAATTCTCTGTTGTAATATTTTCTGATGAAATCTGTATCTGTATGTTCCTCCAGAAACCAGAGAAAAAAACAGCACTGTGGCCTAGTGCACACCAGAGCGGTTCGGCTGCGGTTTGCGATCCGCTTGCGGATGTGGAAACGCTTGCGTAATGTATCTCAATGGGGTGGTGCACACCAGAGCGGGAGGCGTTTTGCAGAAACACATACTCCCGGGCTGCTGCAGATTTTGGATTTCGGATGCGTTTCTGCCTCAATGTTAAGTATAGGAAAAACGCAAACCGCTCTGAAAAACGGCGGTTCAGAGCGGTTTTGCAGGTGTTTTTGTTACAGAAGCTGTTCAGTAACAGCTTTACTGTATCAATATATGAAATCTACTACACCAAAAACGCTTCCCAAAACCGCAAAACGCTAGCTGAAACGCTACAGAAAAAGAAGAAAAAGCGTTTCAAAATCTGCTAGCATTTTGCGGATCTGCTAGCGGTTTTTGGTGTACACCAGGCCTAATAGTGCTCTGTGCTAACCACTACTACGCCACCATGCTACAGCTGACCTATGATGTTGGTTTGATAATGTCAGATAAGCAATAATGACAGCGATCAGGGCTGGATGATTATTTTATACAACTAAAAGCTCATAAAATCAAACTAGTGCTTATTGCACATAGACCTTTTCTATATCAGTATACAAGGGAATGAGAGGACTCTGGCACCACCTAATGGTAGTGATAGGAATAGGCTGCTATGCAAGGTGGCATTTTCTGGATGTTATTTAGAGCATCAGAACCCTCTGTTGGTTTAATTTCTGAATGGAACATCTGATTATTTGATGGAGTAATCCCAATAATTGATTGTTCCTGATTTTTTTTCAATCAGCAGTTAAATAGGAATCCCTATACAGACACATTGCTGGGCTCCCGCCCTGAACTCTGTTCTATGATGAGGGAAAGGGGGTGGACTGGCGCGCCACAGGAACATTATTGGTCAGGCAAGACTGATCCATCACAACCAGATTGCTGGGGGATAGTGACAAAGGGGGATACCGATACCACACACTAGCCAAGATGGTCCCACGATTGTTTTGGCTGAGGAAAGTGGGTACTCTAAAGTGTGACGTTTTGAATCAGGATGATACCATTTATTGGATAGATTAAAAGAATAAGAGTAAGTTTTCTGCTATTCAGCCTTCATCAGAATCAAATCCTGTATGCTGACAAGATGTTAATACACAGATCTACAAACATGCAACATCAAAAAGGGACACATAGGTTTTTTTGGGAAAGATAAACACATGTCATTATGATGCCTTATTTGAAACAAGCCATCCAAATAGGATCTTGAGAGGATCATAGCTGATTTATGACAAATAGATAAGACCCTTTGTTTACTCAATCCTCACATAGACTCTGCCTGGCACAAAGGCATCATAAATTCCGAGTTCAAGCGTTAGCTGCAAGCCAATAAATGGTATCATCCTGATTTAAAACTTTTGCTGACACGACCGAATACTCTACTGCTACTACATAGCTCCCAACTGTCCCTCTTTTATAGGGACAGTCCCTCTATGGGAACCCTGTCCCTCTTTCCTCCTCATTTGTCCCTCTTTCAGGACTGATGTACACATCTATGGATCTATTGGAAAATGTGTATAACTGACTCTAAACTTTATTCCCATTCTTAAAATTGATATATTTATTATTTTCAAATGTTAATTTGAAGGAAAATGAGCCAGGGTAGTAAGGACCAGTGTGGTTTGAATTATAGTTATGTTTCTTATGATTAGGGGCGTGGCAGGGGCGTGGCTTCAGTGTCCCTCTTTTTTATCTCAAAAAGTTGCAAGGTGGGATCATTTGTATCCCATGATAATAAATGGTCGCTCCAGTCAAACAACTCACGTGTGACGAATGTTGCACTTCCAGGTCCTCATTTTCACAGTTACACTAACAATCCGGTCGGCAAAACGTTGTCCAGTTCACCCATGCTCCAACATTGTGCTTTCATTTCCACCCATCGGGGATACTAGTGATGGGAATTCCGGCTCTTCTCGGAGAATCGGCTCCCATTAAAGAGCCGGCTCTTACGGCTCTGAATCGGCTCTTCATTAAATATCACTGGACACCACTCAGAAACTGAGTAAAAGCCCCGCCCCCGTCTCCATGACAACTCCAGACTGCTTCTCTGACTGGGACAATCCCTCCTGCTACTGCTCTGCTCCGCCCCATACACTCCTACAAGCTGCAAGAGGAGGACTACATCTCCCAACATGCCTCAGCGCCCTTTATTACACAGCAAACCAGAGCTGTGTGGGGCGGCTGAGGCATCGGCTCTTTCAAAACTGAGAACCGGCTCTTGTCGTTCACAGCAAAGAGCCGGCTCTTAGAGCTGCCTCGTTCGCGAACGACCCATCACTAGGGGATACAGTGGTGTAAGGATCACCATAGTGGCTGCTATGGGGCCTGTAGCCACTAAGGGCCTGGTGTGCTTGGTTAACCTTCCTGGCGGTAAGCCCGAGCTGAGCTCGGGCTATGCCGCGCAGGAGGATATCTCAGCCCCTGGTGGGGCGATTTGCGCACTTTAAACTGCTTTACGCGCAGCTAGCACTTTGCTAGCCGTGCGTACAGCTCGATCGCCGCCGCTCTGCGGCGATCGCCCGCACGCAGTGGCGCAAGAGGGCCCCCGCCAGAGCCCTGCGCTGCCCGGACCAATGAGTTCCGGGCAGCGCTATGGGCTGGATCGGAGGTGTCTGACGTCAGGACGTCGGCTGACATCCATGACGTCATTCCACTCTGGTAGCTTTACATGAAACAAAAAAAAAATTGAAAAAAAAAAGGATTTTTGCCTAAGTGGCAAAAAAAATTAACCGCCAGGAGGGTTAAATTGGGGGTAAGTGGCGGACCTCGTGGAGGTCCCCAAGTTGCAGAATATCGGCAGTAGAAGCATACAGATGGTGATCTGCAGTCTCCTGGTGTACCAGTTATCACCACTATGGCATCTGTACGTTATGAGAGAAGGCACTGTAGTCATGGAGACGGGAACGTCAGGACAGGAAGAGGTGCGTCACTTCCTGTATGTTCCCGCTGCTGATACTCTGCCTTGTAGGGAGGGGGTACAACTGGGATTCCTGATTACGAAATAAGCTTTATTGGCAGAACCAAATACATTACCTATCCAGGGGAAGAGGGTGGGGTCCTTCTGGCTACTTATACTGGGGGGGGGGCACATCTAACTACCTATACTGGGGGGGGGGGATCCTTCAGCCTACTTGTACTGGGGGATCCTTGTGGCTACCTATCCCTGGGGGGGGGGGGGGGTTGCTACTGGCTGCCTATACTTGAGGGGCGTGGCTGATGTGAGGAGGGACACGAAGGAGCGTTATAATTATTTTGGGGAGGGCAACACAACCACAACTTTGCTATGGGGCCCGGTGATTTCTAGCTCTGCCCTAGCAGGGATCGATCATTTTGATGGTGATTGAGGGTGCATACAAGAAACCAAACTGAAGGGACAATGAGGTTGCATCTGAGTATTCAGCCCCAGTGACGAGGTAATGACAAGCCCCTATAGGAGTGTCTGTGAAATAAATACCACCATACAAAGAATAGCAGTTGTATAAAAAAAAACAATTTTTATTAAAAGTAGATTTTCCGTACCAATTAAATAAGCAGTACAAAAGTCTTGGCACTTCCTAGGAAGAGTCGGCTCAGACAGACCCTGAGCTATGTAAACATCTATTGATAATGGGGTACCTGTCAGTCCTGGGGGGGCAGGCTGGAGTCAGGAGCTGGTGGGGGAGGGGGCGGTTCCAGAATCTTCCATTAGGAAAAAGGGGGATTCCTATGACTAGGTCCCCGGCATCAGTACGGCCCCTGGAGCAGTCCACTGGCCAAATGGCTGGGACGTACCACCTGTGTCACCTATAGTACCGGTGACGATGTGACAGAAGGGGCGTAACCTGCACCACCGATCCGGTCTGATCCAGTCTCAGTCGTCTCACTTTGTCTATTATAATAATTCTATTTTTACATCCATATTCCTGTAGCTACAATTTCATAACATTAATAAATAATTCTATGAAATATATATATATATAAAGAAACAGATTAAATCACAATAGAAAATTCTATAGACAGAAGGTTTACAGATGTTCTGAGTTTAGCGCATGGATTCGGCCTGCGACGTCGGGGACCATAGACTATTTGGTCGAATTAGCCAGATAAAAATGATTGGCGTACGGCCGGTCTGATATGTCGTTACCTGGACTAGTAACAAGGAAGGAATAAGTTGATAGTGACGTCACTAGGGGGGTGCAGTAGGAGCGGCCTGCACCAGGTGTAACCAGCAGATGGGGTCGCGCCAAGCTCCAGGCTAAGGGAGAGGAGTGGAGTAAAGCTATGTAAATATTTACTACAAAAAAGTATTATTGACTTTATTTAGCCTGGTGATGTTTGATGTTAATGGAATAAGAGAGGGGTGACATCATGAGTGTCCGCACCGGGTGACACCAACCCTAGTGACACCTGTGATAGGAGATACACAGAAGGTGGTCTACAGTCAGGCACTTCATACGTGATTTTACTTTAGGGTTTCAAGTATTTGTCCATGGGATGAGAGTGGCCGGTTGGTCTCTGTGGTTGTCCTCGTGTTGAGTAGGCCATATGGAGATGTTCCTCTAAGTGTGATGTTGGTGGGACAGCCAGTAAGTCAGTTTGCCGCCATTACTGCAGATTTGGTAAGGCATGTGGTGAATCTATAGCGGGAAAGGGAGATAGTTCTGGTCACGGGTTGAACACATGAGAAGTCCATATAGCTTGCAGTCTGAAATAAGTTCTCAGATTGAAACCTGACAATGTTTATAAACAGACACTGCTGAACACTGTATAAAACCAAGTACCATAAGGTGCCTGCAAGTACCGCTGTAACTCTACCACCCCCTCCCTGTGAAGTGAAGGTACTGCAGTCCCAGGGCCACTCAGAAGAGGACGTCTGACCTCTTTGATCTGCCCTGCCTCTTCCTGCCAAATACAAACCAATAGAGTTCTCCTTACCCCTCTGATCTGCCTCTTCCTGCCAATCACAAACCAATAGAAGGCGTCTGACCCCTCTGATCTGCCCCGCCTCTTCCTGCCAAATACAAACCAATAGAGGGCGCCTGACCCCTCTGATCTGCCCCGCCTCTTCCTGCCAAATACAAACCAATAGAGGGCGCCTGACCCCTCTCTGATCTGTCCCGCCTCTTCCTGCCAATCACAAACCAATAGAGTGCTCCCTATTCCTCTGATCTGTCCCGCCTCTTCCTGCCAATCACAAACCAATAGAAGGCGTCTGACCCCTCTGCTCTGCCCCGCCTCTTCCTGCCAACCACAAACCAATCAGAAGAGAAGAAGGCTGGCAGTCAAGGACTGTCTCTGATTTATGGAACAGGAAGAGTTGGAGTAGCTTTATACTAGAAGTTAAGACCTGATATGGTCAAGGAGAGGTTAATAATGCCTATTTGCATGCATGTTTAATGCAAAATGTATGCTGCTTAAAACTGGAGCAATCACATCTACTCCCTCACATCTTTGATTGGCCCTAGTTCTAAGCTGAATACGATTTGCATTAAGTTTGCATACAAGTCGCAGAACCCTGCGTGTGGGCATCAGGTCCAGGTTTGCTCCAGTTTTCCTTGCACTGACTTCAAAGTTCCCCCCAGTGTGATATTTTACCTTCCAAGGCCTACACCTGCCTCAGTAGCTTCTCTCATCTTCTCTTCAGTCAGGGTTGCCCAAACTAAAGACTTCATAGGCTCCTCCCACTCAATGCTCTCCCTGTCACCTGATCACAGACATACCCCATGGGGCTGGCTAAGTAGGCTCCTGCTTGTCTGAATACCAATATTATGGAATGTAGTATTAGGGAGAGAGGAGGTTAAATATCTGCTGTACATTGGACAGGACCTTATTGTTGAACTCACATATACACAGTAAATACGCACTTGTTCACATGTACTGGGCATGTGCGGTTCAGTGTAGCCCAGCGTGGTGTACGCCCAGAGAGCACTGGCTGCTTCAAGCCATGGTCATTAGACAGCCCCAGCAGATGAATATTAAGAGCACCAGAGCCGGGAACAGGAGGGACCATTGAGGGAACTATTAGAACCTTTATAAAGCATACAGCTCCCCCCAGTGCCCTTTAAAGTAAATATGAAGTGCCCCCCCACCCCCCTTATTTCCAATTGAATCCTGCAGAATCTTCCCAGTCCTCGACAAGTCCCCTCCCGCTGTCCCCCAGTAAAGTTATGTGCCTTTGGGACTCCTCGACAAACTTCGGGAGTACTCGCGCCTCTGTGTACTTCCGAAGATGGGTGCATCCATATTGCGCATGCAGGAGCCGAGACTCGCACGTGTGCAGCATGGATCCACTCATCTTCAGAAGCACTTGGGGAAGCAAGTACTACCAGACACAGTCCGAGGAGGGCGGAAGACATATTCGACCAGGCTGGTCAATGGCATGGAGTGAGGATTGGGAAGGTTCTGACTGATCCAGAGCCTTCCTTCTCTCGATTGGCGAATGTTAAACTCTTCTACTTTTTTTTACACTGCTTCACATTACTTTAAGGTACTTTCAGACACATACGGGTATACATTATGTAGCAGTCAGTTTTCTAACGCTGTAAACAATGAGAGGTTCTCTTTATGAAACTGTGGTGTAAGGAAATATCCATGTTCTTGATCATGAAACACCTATTCCCCTGGAACTCTGGAAGATCTCATTGGTGGCACGATAAATCCCCTGCCTGAAAGGCCGACAGAGAATGTGGGTTGATAGTACTTCTCAGAGTAACCAGACATAGGAGACTCCTTCTCAGAGTACGGAGACATGGGAGGTTCCATCTCAGAGTAACAAGACATTTGTAGTTCCTTCTCAGGGTCACAAGACTTGGGTAGCTTCTTCTCAGGGTCAGAAGTCCTTTTCTTCTCCTGAAGGACTTGTTCCAGTATGACTTCAGGAGGAACACCACATTCTGGTTGAATTCCAAAAAGCCATGTTCCGAGGCACTTTCCAAGGTTTCAGTGCTATTATTACAGGTTCAGCTAAGAAGACCGGGGACAGAGTTCTTCCCAGTGCAGTACACATGCGATGGAGACATTCTTGTCTGGAGACAGTTCTCCATCTCCAGACAATGTCCATCCAGTTTTGGGAAGTCTCAATCTGTAGGAGTATCTTCATCCTAATAGTGCAAAGGTCAGGATGGCTCTACTCCTGGTTGACAAGGTCCCTGTGAGATAGTACCCTGGTGTCATTGCTTCTGGAGAAATGCTGCCGCCGCTGCTTGCACTCTGCTTCCTGGTTTTGTCCTGCAAAAAAACAATATACAAGTTTTATGGCGGAAACCTCTCCTGAAGGACAATTTACCTTGGTGAAGACCCCGTCTCCTGGATCACTAATGAAGAGTTTGATCCTTTGTGATCTGCAGTACAGCTAAAGTCTACATGCTCTAAAGGCTGGTTCCATTGGTGGCTTGGGAGGGGTACAATGGCTGGCTGCTGGTGAAGCCCATTTGGGTGATTAAAATTTGTATTGCAAAGCTTTAGATATTTTTTGCCTAACTCAGGTAATAAAATTAGGGCTAACTAGTTCAGCAATGATATGTATTAATTAGAAGGGATTGTGAGGTATTTATGGCAAATAGACAAGACCCTTACTTTAGTTAACCCTCACCTAGAATCCAGCTGACATGGAGAGATCTTTACAGACCCTATCCTGTTCACTGTACGCTGCTGGAGCATGGAAACCATTACCTGTATGTTACTGAGCATGGGGGGCATTCAGAGGGGCACAGTCAGTGATTCCTGGGGGTCAGTGCCCCAGCATGCCCCACTGGCTGGCTCACACTAATGCGTGAAAATGATACGATTTAGCGGAGCGTAAGTGGATGTGTAAACAGATCCTATGATAAGCATAGGATCCATTTACACTTTGCGCATAAAACAGAGCGGGAACGGGAGCGGAGTTCACATTTCTAACAGGCAGGATTTTTTCGGAGCCCGCATACACTGCAGATTCCACAGAATCAGTGCAAGACTATGGAACGGGCAGTGTCCATTCTCACTAAGCTGCTTCCCACTCTGTTCCAGCTCTACTCACCTATCTTCTGCCGCCAGCCGAGTCCTCCGCCGCTGCTGGCGCTGCCTCTACGGCTTCCATTGGATTGCAAAATACCAATGGGAACACTCCCTAGCCCCATGAAGGATTCCCATTGGTTCATGGTGGACCACTATTGCTAGGGATTCATCTTTTGCCATCCAATGGGAGCCCTATGCTTCTGCCAGACAATTCCCGGACACCCCAGAAGCGGTGGTGCCAGCAGTGGTGAGGACCCAAATGGAGGTGGCGATGGCAGCTATGGATGGTGAGCATCTGGCCGGACACTGTGACGCCGCATATTGTATCCACCTAGGATCCACTGTGAATGCGCTATTATGCATCTGTGGTAGTGTGAACCCACCCCTAGGGTGATCCCAAGCATGATTACAAAGATGTGGCAAAATGGCTTAAAGGATACATGAGGTGTAGTAAACTATTGCAACCTTCACCACCTGGGGCTTCTTCCAGCCCCTGGAGGTCACCCAGTCTTCTGGTGTCCTTCCCAGCCGGGTATGCTGCTTCCCAGCCGGGTGAGTGGCATGCGCATCCGCACATGTGCAGTGAACCCCATCTGGCACGACTGGAGTGTTAAAGGGTACCAAACCTGAATCGAGTCCGAGAAACGGGGGGGGGGGGGGGGGGCAGGCATGTATGGGGAGCTGTCCTGATGGCCAAAGCTCCCGACTCTGGCGACTCGGAAGAGGCTGCCGGGGGCATTTACATATGAAAGGAAGAGGACAGAGGAGAACGGGAGGGGGGGGGGGGGGAGGGGGCGGCGGCCATCAGGACAGATCCCCATACATGCCCCCGTTTTTTGGACTTGAGTCAGCTCTGGTATACTTTAATACCGGGAGGGATTATGACTGGAGCAGCCGGGGAGGACGGCAAGGGAGGCAACGGTGTCCATGGGGCTGGAGGAAGATCCAGGTAAGTATATTTTCCTTACCTCCCTTTGTCTCAGGTTCACTTTAAGTCTGTAAGTCTCTATGGCTCCAGCAGCGTCTTTCATCCTATTATTGGCTGGTAAGCTCTGGCTGGTCACATGATGGGAGATGCCGCTGGAGTCATGGAGAGGAGACCCTGGATGAAGCTGAATGGCGATCACTGGAGTGTGAAGAGGTGAGCTTGTCATCCTGCAATACCGGGGCCACAGGTCTCCATGTGCAATATTCCATCTGGCCCCAGGGTGGTGCTGCCTCTGTACTGTAATACGAGGCGATGCCAAGGTACACTGGGAGAGCGACTTACCACTGGGGTCCTTTCAGCTGGGTGGCGGAGTCAGTGATTGGAGGTTTGCTATTGGTCGGGGTTTTGACGAGTAGACAGTCCTTCTTCTGCAGTGGGTTCCCTGGTAGAGGCTTCCGAGGTGGGTGCATCTGCAGACAGAAGAGCAGAAGGAGTTAAAAGAGGACAGTGTTATTATACAGCACCCCCTGCTGCCCAGAAGGGATCATTGCAGCCTCACTTTCTGGACAGTATTATTATACAGCACCCCCTGCTGCCCAGAAGTGATCATTGCAGCCTCACTTTCTGGACTGTATTATACAGCACCCCCTGCTGCCCAGAAGGGATCATTGCAGCCTTACGTTCTGGACAGTGTTATTATACAGCACCCCCTGCTGCCCAGAAGGGATCATTACAGCCTCACTTTCTGGACAGTATTATTATACAGCACCCCCTGCTGCCCAGAAGGGATCATTGCAGCCTCACATTCTGAACAGTATTATACAGCACCTCCTGCTGCCCAGAAGGGACCATTGTAGCCTCACTTTCTGGACAGTATTATTATACAGCACCCCCTGCTGCCCAGAAGGGATCATTACAGCCTCACTTTCTGGACAGTATTATTATACAGCACCCCCTGCTGCCCAGAAGGGACCATTGTAGCCTCACTTTCTGGACAGTATTATTATACAGCACCCCCTGCTGCCCAGAAGGGATCATTGCTGCCTTACTTTCTGGACAGTATTATTATACAGCACCCCCTGCTGCCCAGAAGGGATCATTGCAGCCTCACTTTCTGGACAGTATTATTATACAGCACCCCCTGCTGCCCAGAAGGGATCACTGCAGCCTCACATTCTGGACAGTATTATACATCACCTCCTGCTGCCCAGAAGGGATCATTGCAGCCTCACTTTCTGGACTGTATTATACAGCACCCCCTGCTGCCCAGAAGGGATCATTGCAGCCTCACTTTCTGGACAGTAATATTATACAGCACCCCCTGCTGCCCAGAAGGGATCATTGCAGCCTCACTTTCTGGACAGTATTATACAGCACCCCCTGCTGCCCAGAAGGGATCATTGCAGCCTCACTCACTGGACAGTATTATACAGCACCCCCTGCTGCCCAGAAGGGATCATTGCAGCCTCACTTTCTGGACAGTATTATACAGCACCCCCTGCTGCCCAGAATGGATGATTGCAGCCTCACTTTCTGGACAGTATTATTATACAGCACCCCCTGCTGCCCAGAAGGGATCATTGCAGCCTTACGTTCTGGACAGTGTTATTATACAGCACCCCCTGCTGCCCAGAAGGGATCATTACAGCCTCACTTTCTGGACAGTATTATTATACAGCACCCCCCGCTGCCCAGAAGGGATCATTGCAGCCTCACATTCTGGACAGTATTATACAGCACCCCCTGCTGCCCAGAAGGGATCATTGCAGCCTCACTTTCTGGACAGTGTTATTATACAGCACCCCCTGCTGCCCAGAAGGGATCATTGCTGCCTTAATTTCTGGACAGTATTATTATACAGCACCCCCTGCTGCCCAGAAGGGATCATTGCAGCCTCACATTCTGGACAGTATTATACATCACCTCCTGCTGCCCAGAAGGGACCATTGCAGCCTCACTTTCTGGACAGTATTATTATACAGCACCCCCTGCTGCCCAGAAGGGATCATTGCTGCCTTAATTTCTGGACAGTATTATTATACAGCACCCCCTGCTGCCCAGAAGGGATCATTGCAGCCTCACTTTCTGGACAGTATTATTATACAGTACCCCCTGCTGCCCAGAAGGGATCATTGCAGCCTTACTTTCTGGACAGTATTATTATACAGTACCCCCTGCTGCCCAGAAGGGATCATTGCAGCCTCACATTTTGGACAGTATTATTATACAGCACCCCCTGCTGCCCAGAAGGGATCATTGCAGCCTCACTTTCTGGACAGTATTATACAGCACCCCCTGCTGCCCAGAAGGGATCATTGCAGCCTCACATTCTGGACAGTATTATTATACAGCACCTCCTGCTGCCCAGAAGGGATCATTGCAGCCTCACTTTCTGGACAGTATTATACAGCACCCCCTGCTGCCCAGAAGGGATCATTGCAGCCTTACTTTCTGGACAGTATTATTATACAGCACCCCCTGCTGCCCAGAAGGGATCATTGCAGCCTTACTTTCTGGACAGTATTATTATACAGCACCCCCTGCTGCCCAGAAGGGATCATTGCAGCCTCACTTTCTGGACTGTATTATACAGCACCCCCTGCTGCCCAGAAGGGATCATTGCAGCCTTACGTTCTGGACAGTGTTATTATACAGCACCCCCTGCTGCCCAGAAGGGATCATTGCAGCCTTACTTTCTGGACAGTATTATACAGCACCCCCTGCTGCCCAGAAGGGATCATTGCAGCCTCACTTTCTGGACAGTATTATTATACAGCACCCCCTGCTGCCCAGAAGGGATCATTGCAGCTTTACTCTCTGGACAGTATTATACAGCACCCCCTGCTGCCCAGAAGGGATCATTGCAGCCTCACTTTCTGGACAGTATTATTATACAGCACCCCCTGCTGCCCAGAAGGGATCATTGCAGCCTCACTTTCTGGACAGTATTATTATACAGCACCTCCTGCTGCCCAGAAGGGATCATTGCAGCCTCACTTTCTGGACAGTATTATTATACATCACCACCTGCTGCCCAGAAGGGATCATTGCAGCCTCACATTCTGGACAGTATTATACAGCACCTCCTGCTGCCCAGAAGGGACCATTGCAGCTTTACTTTCTGGACAGTATTATTATACAGCACCCCCTGCTGCCCAGAAGGGATCATTGCAGCCTCACTTTCTGGACAGTATTATACAGCACCTCCTGCCGCCCAGAAGGGACCATTGCAGCTTTACTTTCTGGACAGTATTATTATACAGCACCCCCTGCTGCCCAGAAGGGATCATTGCAGCCTCACTTTCTGGACAGTATTATTATACAGCACCCCCTGCTGCCCAGAAGGGATCATTGCAGCCTCACTTTCTGGACAGTATTATTATACATCACCACCTGCTGCCCAGAAGGGATCATTGCAGCCTCACTTTCTGGACCTGTAGTTAGGGATGGTCAGAAATTCCAATTTCCACATAGGTTTTTATTGGTAATTTTTTTGCATTCCCTGACTGGCCAAATACTTCCAAGTTGTCTCACAAGTATTGGACCAATCCGAGAATGCAGAATGTTGCCATGGTAATTGGCATATCAAGGAAATTTTAGGCCAATCACAAGACTTGGGAATACTGGGTAGTATCCGAGTCTCGTGATTGGTCTAAAACTACCTTCAGGCACAGCGTGGTAATTCCTTCAGCACCTTCTAACAAGCCCTCAAAACTCACCTCCTCAAGGAGACCTCCCCCACCTCACCGCTGCCCTAACCCTCTCTGCTGAGGAGCTCTCGGTGCAGCTCTCCCTCCTATCATGTCAGCCGCCCTCCGAAGTCTAGAGGGCAGCACTGCAGGCAGTGAAGCGGCAAGCGGAGGAAGTGGAGAGAAAGTAAACTCCCCGCTCACCGCCGCTATACATTGTAACAAGTTTTGCGGCATGTAGCTGGAGGGGCAGCGGGGACGGAGGACCCAGGTGGGGGAGGGGGGACGTCCCGCCTCCCTGCTGACTGCTGCCACCCCTGTCCTGCCTGCTCTATCCCTCCAGTGTGGCGGCTGCCTCTCCCCCCCACTTCTGAGCATACGTTTCCACGGACTGGAAACGTATGCTGCAAAAAAAAAACCAAACAAACAAACAAACAAAAAAAAAAACAACAAAACATTTTTAGAAAAAACAAGGAAGGGAGGTTTTGGGAAGGAAAAAAAAAGTTTAGAAAAACGGATACGTTTAAAACGGTCCAGTGTGGCCCTTGCCTTATGTGAGCTTGTACTATTGGGACTTCCTCTCCAGTGTATGATCTGGCATTGTATTACTACATGCCTTATGTTGTGTATCTTTTTGCTAATTACCTGTATTGTGTTGTCGGTCACCTCTGTCATCATTGTCTGTAATCTTATTTATTGTCAAGTGCTGTGTAATATGTTGGTGTTATATAAATCCAATAAATAAGAACAATACAGTACCTGAACACTGCGGACAGGGCAGGAGGGCAGCGGCTTCTTAGGTGGGAGGAGCTTGGCATTCTGGCTTTCCTGCGTTCTCACACTGATGGGGGAGGATTTGTTGGGTGGAGGAGGGGGGCGGGATGGTTTCAGCTGCATCATGATGAAACTGGTTGGCTGGCTGGAGGGCGGGTGTAGCGGACGCACCACATTGACTGGCTGGGAGGTGTTCTGTGGAGCTCCGCCCTTCCCATGGAAAACGCCCCATGATTTCTGTGCCTAGGCAAGAAATGGGAGAATTAGGTTACAGAACTCCAGTGAACTGGCCACACACATTGCAATCTGCCGCAGTCCTACCATGGCTGGAGTATAAACAATTCTTATACAATATGATAACACACACGTTGCATAATTCGGTGGTCATCGTGAAACAACGACATTCTACGCCAATCAATGTTCAATTCAATAGTGATGGTCATAATCTGCTACTTACGGTTATGTGAAATCTTGTGCACATTTTCGCAATTAGAGCCATACCTAATTACAATTTGGACATTCAGTTGATTTAGTATAATCCATTTGTAATCTTGCATAATTTTTGCAAAATTTTCACGTAATTTTATGCCGACGTTAACAGTTAATAACAAAGTCCCCATACACGCTATTGTCACCAAATTGCTACATATGTTAAGGAGCAATAGTTGAAATAACGCCAAGAAAAAATAATAATAATGAGGTTTTCAAATAGAATTTGTAGTTTTTGAAAAAAATAAATGTAAAAAATGCAAAGGAAAGATGATATTTAAGCTGTAATTTTTCTTCCTGCATTTGTAATCACTTCACCCACATGGGGTTTTTACCCCAGAGGACCAGAGCAATTTTCACCTGTTAGCGCTCCTCCCTTTTAATCCACCAATAACTTTTTTACTACTCATCACAACAAAATGATCTATACCTTGTTTTTTTCGCCACCAATTTGGCTTTCGGTGGGTAGTACATTTTGCTAAGAATTATTGTATTCTGAAAGCATTTTAAAGAGATTCTAAGAGCTCATAGTTAGCAGGGGCATGTGTGCCCCTGCTAAAACGCCGCTATCCCGCGGATAAACGGGGGTCCCTTCACCCCCAAACCCACCCCCGCAAAACTTGGTCGTAAACTTGGTCGTAAAATTTTCTCTTCCTGGAGGCAGGGCTAACGGCTGCAGCCCTGCCTCTCAGCAAGTCTATCAGACGCGCATCGCCGCCTCTCCCCCGCCCCTCTCAGTGAAGGAAGACTGAAAGGGGCGGGGGAGAGGCGGAGGTACGCGTCTGATAGACGCGCGGGAAGCAGGGCTGCGGCGGTTGGCCCTGCCCCAATGCGGAAGCGCTCCCCGGCTGTACGGAGGGGATTTGGGGGTGAAGGGACCCCCGTTAAGCCGCGGGATAGCGGCGGTTTAGCAGGGGCACACATGCCCCTGCTATCTATGAGGTCTGAAGCGAGTTTTATTCTCGCTTCAGACTCTCTTTAAACGGGAAAAATAAGGAAAATAATGGGATAAAAGTATTTCTCGGTTTTTGGTCATTATAGTTTTAAAATAAAACGTTCATATGTAGATATAACCCATACATTTTATTTGCCTATTTGTCCCGGTTATTAAAGCATTTAAACTATGTCCCTATCTCACAATGCATGGTGACAAAATATTATTTAGAAATTTAGGTGCAATTTTTTTTCTGGGTTTTTTTTTTTTTTCTTAGTCCAGTCCATAATTACAAACCCCTATGTTGTAAAATAATAGTAATAGTAATATACCCACATAAAATACAGATTGGAAAAGCTGAGTTCCTAAAGCAACTATTTATGTTTTTTTTTCAAAATAATTTTTATTTGTTTTTGCAAGTGTTGAGGGGGGTGGGGGAGGGATTGAAGGGATTCATTTGATTAATTTTTTATTACAAGTGAATGTATACGTATGTGTGTTGGTGACAATGACATGTGTGAGTACTTTGCTATTAACCGCTAAAGTCTGCACAAAATTACGCAAAATGAATGAAGAGTGAAGAAATGGACTAGCCCAAAACCAGTTCTGTCAGATTTCTGCTACCTACTGTAAGTGACAGCAACATAGGAGAGAAGTAATTTATGGCTCATTTTACTCTGGAAGAAACATACTTCTTATTTGTATGCACTTACATATATTTTAAATTTTAAGATTTTTGCAGCAGTTCCTCTTTAACCCATTCGCGTTCCGTCGTTTTCACGTGAGAAATGTTCACCTCCCATTCATTAGCCTATAACTTTATCACTACTTATCACAATGAACTGATCTATATCTTGTTTTTTCCGCCACCAATTAGGCTTTCTTTGGGGGGTACATTTTGCTAAGAGCCACTTTACTGTAAATGCATTTTAACAGGAAGAATAAGAAAAAAATGGAAAAATTCATTATTTCTCAGTTTTCAGCCATTATAGTTTTAAAATAATACATGCCTCCATAATTAAAACTCACGTATTGTATTTGCCCATATGTCCCGGTTATTACACCGTTAAAATTATGTCCCTATCACAATGTATGGCGACAATATTTTATTTGGAAATAAAGGTGCATTTTTCCATTTTGCATCTATCACTATTTACAAGTTTAAAATAAAAAAATATAGAAATATTTCATCTTTACATTGATATTTAAAAAGTTTAGACCCTTAGGTAAATATTTACATTTTTTTTTTTATTGTAATGTTTTTTTTTTTATAGTAAACATTTTATTTGGGTAGTTTTGGGAGGGTGAGAAGTAAACAATAGATTGATAATGTAAATGTGTGTTAATTTTTATTTTTTTTTATTTTCAGTTGTAGTATTACTTTTTGGCCACAAGATGGCGGCCATGAGTTTGTTTACATGACGTCACTCTAAGCGTAACACATGCTTAGAGTGACGCATCGGGGAGGGAACAGCCAGAAAAAGCACAGCTTCCGAGAGAAGCTGTCGCTTCTTTCAGCGGGGGAGAGGAATCAGTGATCGGGCACCATAGCCCGATACACTGATTGCCTAGCTACCGAATCCGCAGCCGGGAGTGCGCGTGCACGCGTGCGATCGGCCGCAGGAGCACGTGGTAGCGCGCATGGTTCCTGGACGTAGTTTCTACGTCCAGGAACCAAAATAGGTTAACAGCTTGACGACTGCATCACACCGATGGGCGTGAACACGGCGGCAGCCCCAGGACCGCATACCGCCATATGGCGTTAAAGAGAACCTGTACTGAGGAAAAATATTTAAAATAAACACATGAGGCAACTTCAAATGAACATTACAGAGTTACCTTGCCATCAGTTCCTCTCAGAAGCTCACCATTTTCTTCTGACAATAGAAATACATATATCCAGGCACATCGCCTCTAGTTAGGACATTAAATAAATTATTAGGGAAAGGGAGGTGCTGAAGGGGGTGTGGCTAGAAAACAGCAAAAATCAATTAACCCTTCGCACACTCACATGCAAATGTTCAAACAAATGCATTCACAGATTCACTCATCCAGGCACCACTGTTATCTCTACAGCTAAATTAAAAGCCAGGGTTTTAGTTCACAGAAGAATGCATTCTTATGCTTAGTCACCTATACTGCGCAGAAGTACCCAGGTAAACATAGGTGTCCTAACTTTGGCCCTGTAACTTTCTTCTGACAATAATCCCTTCCAGTTCTGACAACATTTTGTCAGATCTGAAATATATCAGTTGCTGTCAGTAAAATATCAGTTGCTGTCAGTTATAGCTGAGAGGAAAACGGATGTACCAGGTAATGTCCATGTTTCCCTATGGCTCAAGTGGGCGATGTTACAGTTTAACTGTGTGCTGACCAGAAAGCTGTTATGGGTAATGGCCATTTTCAAAATGGAGGACGGAAAATTCCCTTGATCACAGTGAACAAACAGTACGCGGGACAGGAGAAAGACACTGAGGAGTAGACTACATGGAAGGTAAGTATGACTTGTGTATGCTTATTTTGACTTTTACTTTTCAGTTCAGATTGTCTTTAAGTCCTGGGGTGGGGTTTTGCAGGAGATCACATGAGACGATGCGTGCGCATCTCCAGTTGAAAGCCAGACGGTGAAACTGCCGTCTAATAACACTGTATAGCGCTGCGATCTCAGGCAGTGCTGTACTGGGAACAGGCGTGTGACACGGCTGTCCGCCTGAGAGGCAAGAAGACAATCAGCTGTCATAGGCTAAAGCCTATGACAGCCGATCGTGCTGATTGGCTGGCGGGAAGGGGGGGCGGGGGGGAGGGAGGAGGGGGAGGGTAGTAAAAATTAGAAAAAAAGCAAACAAATTTAATACAAAATAAAACAAATGTTTACAAAAAAAGAAACAAATCTCTGTCGGTGGGCAGAAAAGGGGGGGTGGGTCATTTGTGTGCTGAGTTGTACGGCCCTGCAGCAAGGTCTTAAAGCTGCAGTGGCCTATATTGTGAAAAATGGCCTGGTCACTAGGGGGATGTAAGCCTGTGGTCCTCAAGAGGTTAAGGATGTGGGACAGGAGAAGGACACCTTCATGCACGTGTCTCAGAGGTCCTACAGCCAGACGTGTCCCCAACAAGCCCCGCCCCTGCCTCTAATGACGCCATTACCTTCTGTGTGGCAGCTGGTGCTGTGGTTTGGGTGACACTGCGGTGGGTGAAGATGGTTTTGGTCTGGCCGGGTCCCGGCTGCTGGTGAGGGGAGGAACCCATTCTGCAAAGAGACAAGTCGCTGTTATACAGAGCCCTGCACATGACAGTATTACAGATCTGCAGAGGAGGCAGCTGCTTCAGGGCTCCAGAAATGAGGGGACCCAAGCATAACGGCTCCTCCCACTCAACTACCCAACCTGTGATCACCATATATTCCCCCTCCTTCGCATGTGCTGTCTGCAATGTAATCTGCTGGATTCAGGTACAGCTTTTATAGGCATTTTAACGAAACATTACTTGAAATTAACTCTGTAAATTTTTTCTATAAAGTTGCAGTTTTTGCTACTCAGAAAAGTGAAATAGCTGCTGTTGCTATTTATAGATTCTCACCTCCTCCTCAAGTACAGCTGCCTGATCACTACCTCACCTGATATACTCCCCCTATAGGAACATGGACATGCAGGGTGACAGTGATTGCTCTGACAACTGAAGCCACACCCCTTTAGGTATGTATAGCCAATTATGGCTGTCAATCTTGAATAATGAGGCGTGGCTGGGTGGAGGAGGAGCATCTGGATGTTTAGGTGAGGATTTATGAATTGGTGCTATTCTACTTCCATTAGCAAAAGCTGATACTTTTACAAAACTTGTTTGTGCATAAGTGAATGAAGTGATATGTGGCATAGCAAGTTTTGAAAAATGTAGATTTTAAATTTAAAGTCAACCTGAACTTATGAGATAATGAATTGTATGCATAATACGGATGGTAAATAGAACATTAGTAGTATTCTGTATATTGATAAGAGTCTCGTTATTTCTAGTTTTATAGCTTTATTTTTGAGATTGCATCAGGCTGTCACAGCGGCAGTTTAGAATCCACACACTAGCCCATGTGCAAGTAACTGTTTCTCCTGAGTTTTCTCTTAGATCATTTTTCATATTCACTTTAAAGGGAGGGTCCACGGAGTTGGTTAAAAAAATAAAAATACTAATCCACTTACCTGGGGCTTCCTCCAGCCCATGGCAGGCAGGACGTGCCCTCGACACCGCTCCGGAGACTCCCGGTCTTCTCCGGAGGCTCACCCGACCTGGCTAGGCTGGTTTCCAGATCGGGCTTCTTGTGCGCTCCAACGTGCGTCTCACGCGGTCACGCTGACATCATCGGACATCCTCCAGGCTGTACTGCGCAGGCGCAGTAGTTCTGTGCCTGCGTAGTACAGTCCGTAGGATGTCCGATGATGTCAGCGTGACCGCGTGAGACGCACGTTGGAGCGCAAGGAGAAGCCCGACCAGGAAGCCGGCCTGGCCAGGTCGGGTGAGCCTCCGGAGAAGACCGGGAGTCTCCGGAGCGGTGTCGAGGGCACGTCCTGCCTGCCATGGGCTGGAGGAAGCCCCAGGTAAGTGGATTAGTATTTTTATTTTTTTAACCAACTCCGTGGACCCTCCCTTTAAAATAACTTTACAGCCCACTAAAATGGAAAAAGTACCAAAAAGTAGGTGAAAAATCACTGACACAACATTATTCTGGTTGTTTTCCTCCTTGCTGCGGGTTTAAAAAGCATTTTTATCGAGAAGGTATGAAAATAACACCTAAGAGAAAAGATGGGAGAATACGTGAATTGCATATGGCACCTCTGCCTTTTTAAGCTGAAAAATAAATAATGA
The DNA here is from genome assembly GCF_040937935.1 of Hyperolius riggenbachi. Lineage (NCBI taxonomy): Eukaryota > Metazoa > Chordata > Amphibia > Anura > Hyperoliidae > Hyperolius > Hyperolius riggenbachi. The sequence continues at coordinate 12,426,701 of NC_090646.1, read as the reverse complement.
CTCTTTGAACTTCCCTGCAGTAAAATCTTAAAAACTACTTTTTTCCTGACCGCTATCAGCCTTTTAGCTTCTATTTACCTTTCAGGAAACAGACTGAATTTGACAAGCTGTCGAAAAGCTCTTTAGCTCGATTTTTTTTAACTCTTGCTGTACTTGAAAACAGGGACTAATGTCTTAGTAGGGCTAGTACTATATGTGTATATATTTTTCTCATCATGTCGCATCAGTTACGCTTTAATATTGTTTCACTTGCCGATAATTGGGAGGAAAAGCACACTGGGAACTGCAAACCAATAATCAAGAGGGCAGATATCTGCATACAGTGACATCACACACTGATGATGTCACATTCTGATGACGTCACACAGTTCGGCACCTCACCTGCACTTGGCTTTGCTCTTGTCCAGCCACTTGCGGAGCTGAGAGTTGGGCCTCCGGTACCAGAAGTAGAGGACGTAGGCCACCAGCGGCAGGAAGACCAGGAAGAGGAGCAGCAGGAAGACGATGAGACCTTCTTGGACTGTGGAGAGAAGATGAACTATCAGTGAAGAGGACTTCCAGGCAGGGTGGGCCCAGATCATTTACATCTGCATCTTCCTTAGTGGATGCTATATGCAGCGAGTATTGCTTCTGGTATAAAAACAGGGTGAGTTTGTAGTTATGTGGAATTCAGATTGAACCCTGGTTAGTTTATTCCTTTTTGTTAATGGTTGTAGTATCCCCCAAAGTCAAGAGAGACTCACAGTCATCTGGAACAGGACCGCTGTCCTCGCTGCCTCCTTGGCCAGACTTGTCACAATAGGGAGGAGCCCAACCAGCGTGGCAGTGGCAATGCCTGTTACTATTGCACACCTGGAAAAAGATAGAGGAACAGATGTGTATGAGAATGATGTGTAAGTCTGAAAAAATATGACCTGCACCCTTCTCAATCACTCTCCTCTACAACTCCACAACATCAATTTCTCCCTAACACTTCTCCATATCTACATAGTAACCTGAAACCACCCCAACCATAATCATGTAGACCTTTCTAACATAAAGCTCTCCCTAACAATGTCCTCCACGCCTACCCAGTGACCAGAAACTACCCTGATCATTGTGCTGTGGACCTCCATAACATGAAGATCTCCCTAACACTGTCCTCCAGGCCTACCTAGTAACCTGAAACCACCCGACCGTTATCCTGTAGATCTCCTGTCCTCCACACCTACCCAACAACTTGAAGCTTTCCTGATCACTGTCCTCTAGATCTGCATAAGTAAAAGCCTTCCCTAACACTGTCCTCCAGACCTACCCAAGAACCTGAATCCTTTTCAGTCATTGTTCTCTAGGTGTCCACAATGTGTTGCCCTACCTACTCAAAAACCTAAAGCTAACCTGATCATCGTTTTCTAGACCTCCATATCATGAAGTCTTTCCTACCCTCTCTTCCAGAACTACTCAACAACCTGAAACTCTCCTTACCATTGTCATCTACACCCCCCCCCCCCCCCCCCATAACATGAAGACATTCATACCTTTCACACCTATCCAACAAGTTGAAGTTTTCCTTGTTATTGTTTTCTACACCTCCATGAAACATCTGCTATTGTCCTCCAGTCCTATCCTCGTACAACTCAAAGCCTTCCAAATCATCATACTCTAGAGCTCCATAACACAATATCCTCCCTACCATTGTACTGTCAAACATATTTAATCTTTATTATCAGGTTGTCATTAGGTAAACTGAAATAGTGTAAGAACTATAATTAGAGGAACATATATATGCATATCTTATGGTATATGGCTAATGTAACTGTTTGCATTATTATCTCATGGGCACTGTGTGTTTAATAATCCTATTATATCTGGTGTGCTGTGAATTATAATAACCTTATGACTTTCAGTTAAACTGAATGGTCACCTTTAACCTACTAAGAAAGAACTGCTTGTGAACTGTGAAATACCCTTTCACCCAGAAAGAATAAACTGTTGGTGAACTCTGTAGAATAAGAACTTTCACCTAGTAAAAGTATGAACTCTGAACGACCTATGAACTGTGTATAAACCCTGGATTGGTAAATTTCAAGTTGGCTCCATCCAAGGCCAACTCCCCCTCACATGGATAGGACATGTCTAGACATGTCTGGCCTTTTGGTGACCCCGAAGGAACAAATAGTATAAATATGGCCTTGAAAAGCTCAGTGGGGATCATCAGAGAAACCCTATAAATCGTATGGCTTAGAATGGGACTCAAATCTCAGGGTCGTGGGTTCAGACACCCAGGAATAAGAATTTGGTAAAATATCTTTTTAATTCTTGTACTTCAGATGACCAAAGCTGTTAGATATTTATTATGTTACTTCAATATTTCTGATAACATTGTTCTATGTAATTTTGTATATTGCTTCTATATAACAAGAATACATTTTTATACAAAAGGATCTACGTCTAAGACTATTATTTCAATGGAGATATCTGTGATACTACAAATACATATTGTTGGTATGACAGTGGCTATACAGCCCATCTGACCCACTCCAGGAGAACTGACGCTTAATTGAGTTTAGTATTCTCCATAGTTGGTTCATCTATTTTATATAATAGTCCAACAGTACTACAGACCTCTCTAACATGTAGCCCATACTGGGAACTTCTAAAGGAACCAGAACAGCTCCTTATAATTACTATGCAGGCTTCCACAATCTAAGCTCCATGAGGTCACTGTCCTTCGGTCCTACTTTGAAACCTAAAGCATGTGGTGCCATTGTCCCCTATACCTCCACAACCTGAACTGTCAATGTACTTGAGATGTCCTGAACAACCTGAGGACTTCCCTATCATCATGTCTGAGACAATAATTACAATGTTTTATGATTCTGTACATGATTCTATGCCTGACAATTTATTTCATCCGTCTCACCCCATGGCCGTTGCAGTGCGATAAACATTGATCCAGTTCGATGAAGGATGCGTTCTGACACTGGTGATTCCGACACACCTGAAACCACAGAGAGAAGACACCATCAGGAAGAAGTCCCCACGAGGTATATGAAATCCCATGGGAAGGAAGTGAATAATACATGTTATAAGGCAAACATTTTTCAGTTCATAAACTAATTCCAGCCACATAACCACTTGTTATATATGTAAGGATTATGGTAGTTACTGTTACACCCATGATGATTTGAGGTATACTCAAGCTGGTTAAAGGCTAACTACCTGAAACATCTGTTGGTTCCATCAGGTGGGAGAATTTCCCCTACTTCCTGTGCTGACAGGAAGTGGATATATCTAGAGTTATTCACAAATAAAACCTGTGGTTATAGGTGTAAATGTAGATATGTATGAAGTAGATAACATACATATATGCATGATTAGGCTTATACCTTACTTTGTACAGCACATAGGCAGGCAGTTATCATAGGTGAGCTATACTACCTACCTGCCTTGTCCTACCTCACCAAGATTGACAAAATGGCTTCCACTGCAGCTAATGAAGGACTTACCATTCCCTCGGCACACTTGGTTCCCGTCATCACTAGGCCAGGGTCTATGAAGTCCCCATCATCCTGGGTGGTGTAGGAATAGGCGCCTCGGCATTTCACCTTTCGCCCATTGACAGGGATAGTGGTGTCCATGGAAACGGTGTTGTCCTGCTTGGGGTTCTTGGCACTGCTCTGGCACTGGATCTTACCACACTTGGCATCTCTGTCAGCAAAATAAGAAATAAATATATAAAAAGATACAAAAATACAAAGTCCCCCAGCACCTCTGCACATATACAATACTGTTCTAAAAAGTCCTTCCACTCACCATTGTCTAGCACTCAAATCTAGCAGTCAATTGACCTCTCTGAGAGAACAGCCATCCTCTCTCCCTAACTCGCCAAGAGCAAGATGTTCAATACAACCAGAGCAGCAGGAGGACAGGTGAGTGGTAAGCCTGTGCCACACCCCTCTCCCATAGAGAGCAGCAGGAGGAAAGGTGACCGGCAGCCTGTGCCACACCCCTCTCCCATAGAGAGCAGCAGGAGGAAAGGTGAGCGGCAGCCTTTGCCACATCCCTCTCCCATAGAGAGCAGCAGGAGGAAAGGTGACCAGCAGCCTTTGCCACACCCCTCTCCCATAGAGAGCAGCAGGAGGAAAGGGGAGTGGCAGACTTTGCCACACCCCTCTCCTATAGAGAGCAGAAGGAGGAAAGGGGAGCGGCAGCCTTTGCCACACCCCTCTCCTATAGAGAGCAGCAGGAGGACAGGTGAGTGGTAAGCCTTTGCTACACCCCTCTCCTATATAGAGCAGCAGGAGGAAAGGTGAGCGGCAGCCTTTGCCACACCCCTCTCCCATAGAGAGCAGCAGGAGGAAAGGTGAGCAGCAGCCTTTGCCACACCCCTCTCCTACAGAGAGAAGCAGGAGGAAAGGTGAGAAGCAGCCTTTGCCACATCCCTCTCCTATATAGAGCAGCAGGAGGAAAGGTGACCGGCAGCCTTTGCCACACCCCTCTCCCATAGAGAGCAGCAGGAGGAAAGGTGACCAGCAGCCTTTGCCACACCCATCCCCCATAGAGAGCAGCAGGAGGAAAGGGGAGTGGCAGACTTTGCCACACCCCTCTCCTATAGAGTGCAAAAGGAGGAAAGGGGAGCGGCAGCCTTTGCCACACCCCTCTCCTATAGAGAGCAGCAGGAGGAAAGGGGAGCGGCAGCCTTTGCCACACCCCTCTCCCATAGAGAGCAGCAGGAGGAAAGGGGAGTGGCAGACTTTGCCACACCCCTCTCCTATAGAGAGCAGAAGGAGGAAAGGGGAGCGGCAGCCTTTGTCACACCCCTCTCCTATAGAGAGCAGCAGGAGGAAAGGGGAGCGGCAGCCTTTGCCACACCCCTCTCCTATAGAGAGCAGCAGGAGGACAGGTGAGTGGTAAGCCTTTGCTACACCCCTCTCCTATATAGAGCAGCAGGAGGAAAGGTGAGCGGCAGCCTTTGCCACACCCCTCTCCCATAGAGAGCAGCAGGAGGAAAGGTGAGCAGCAGCCTTTGCCACATCCCTCTCCTATAGAGAGCAGCAGGAGGACAGGTGAGTGGTAAGCCTTTGCTACACCCCTCTCCTATATAGAGCAGCAGGAGGAAAGGTGAGCAGCAGCCTTTGCCACACCCCTCTCCTACAGAGAGCAGCAGGAGGAAAGGTGAGCAGCAGCCTTTGCCACATCCCTCTTCTATATAGAGCAGCAGGAGGAAAGGTGACCGGCAGCCTTTGCCACACCCCTCTCCCATAGAGAGCAGGAGGAAAGGTGAGCGGCAACCTTTGTCACGCCCCTCTCCCATAGAGGACAGCAGGAGGAAAGGTGAGCGGCAGCCTTTGCCACACCCATCTCCCACAGAAGGACAGGTGAGTGGTAAGCCTTTGCCACACCCCTCTCCCATAGAGAGCAGGAGGAAAGGTGAGCAGCAGCCTTTGCCACACCCCTCTCCCACAGAGAGCAGCAGCAGGAAAAGTGAGTGGCAGCCTTTGCCACACCCTTTTTCCATACTGGGACAGCAGGAGGAAAGGTGAGCGGCAGCACTTGCCACACCTCTTTCCCATAGAGAGCAGCAGGAGGACAGTTGAGCGGCAGCCTTTGCCACACCCCTCTCCTATAGAGAGCATCAGGAGGAAAGGTGAGCGGCAGCCTTTGCCACACCCCTCTCCCACAGAGAGCATCAGGAGGAAAGGTGACCGGCAGCCTTTGCCACACCCCTCTCCCATTGAGGGCAGGAGGAAACAGGAGGAAAGAAGGTGAGCAGTAGCTTATGCTATGTCTTCCTGTACAAACAGGAAGTGGCCAAATGCCTCCAATACTGACAAACACAGCAACAAATGTTTTAATAGCATGGTGAAGAGACAGAATCCTTGACTAGTTATTGTCCTCTATTTCCTGTCTCCAGGATAAACTTTGTCCATACTAAAGCCACAAACCTACATAGGCTGCCCATAAACAGGAAATGAGGAAATCTCTCTTAACTAAAGGACAGGAAGCAGCAAAACCCTAAAAGTTGGACCTCTTTCCACATTACTGAAAACTGAAATTAAAAATACACCTGAAGTTGGGGGTGGGGTTAAAGCTGGAACTCTGCAGAGTCCGCGCAGAAGCAACAATCAGACAAGCTGGCTGCATGACAGAAGAACGATCATTGCTTACTGGGGTTGGCACTTTACGAAGCCTCCCTTGGCATCTTTCCCGCAGTTTCCATAGGTGTCTCCTGCCTTGTTCACATCGATGAAGCAGATGTCAGGGGCAGGCTGGGCTCCTAGAAACACAAAGAATTACCTTAAAAATGTATGACACTCAAAATCCATAAATGTTTGCATATATACATGGCCGGATTTCAGGCAAGGCCACATAGGCCATGGCCTAGGGCACCAGGAAAGCAATGGGCGGGCTGTAGGCAGAAGGATAGTAGTAGCAGTTAGCCTGTTGAACATTCGTCCTGCTACACAGAGTTTGCACATAGCGGTGGGTGGCTATCAACAGCCAGATCTGGCAATCAGGGGACGAAGGGGCAGCAAAGGGCAGTTACAGGGATGTCCGAGCTGCCTGTCTCTGACTGAATGTGCCAAGGAGCTTACAATCTAATCCCTGCCATCCTGTCACTAACTGTCCTCAGACGTTCAATATGTTCAACACAGAAACACAGAAAATAAGCAGCATGGGGGTCCCTGCCTGAAGCTATACCAGCCCCGCCCTCCAGGCATAGAAGCATAGCAACTGATTACAGATGAGCATGGTGATTCAGCTTAACTGTAATCCGATATTGCACTGAATTGTATGTTTTTTAAATTTGATCTCTCTTACAATTTTAGTAGGTTTACATACCTTGCCCCCATATCTGGATGCACTTCAGGCATACCTGGCCCCCATAGCTGGATGCAGTGCTGACATACCTAGCCCCCCATAGCTGGATGCACTGCTGGCATACCTGGCCCCCCATAGCTGGATGCAGTGCTGACATACCTGGCCCCCCATAGCTGGATGCAGTGCTGAAATACCTGACCCCCATAGCTGGATGCAGTGCTGACATACCTGACCCCCATAGCTGGATGCAGTGCTGCATACCTGGCCCCCATAGCTGGATGCAGTGCTGACATACCTGGCCCCCATAGCTGGATGCAGTGCTGACATACCTGGCCCCCATATCTGGATGCACTTCAGGCATACCTGGCCCCCATAGCTGGATGCAGTGCTGACATACCTGGCCCCCCATAGCTGGATGCAGTGCTGACATACCTGACCCCCATAGCTGGATGCAGTGCTGACATACCTGAACCCCATAGCTGGATGTAGTGCTGCATACCTGGCCCCCATAGCTGGATGCAGTGCTGACATACCTGGCCCCCATATCTGGATGCACTTCAGGCATACCTGGCCCCCATAGCTGGATGCAGTGCTGACATACCTGGCCCCCCATAGCTGGATGCAGTGCTGACATACCTGACCCCCATAGCTGGATGCAGTGCTGACATACCTGACCCCCATAGCTGGATGCAGTGCTGCATACCTGGCCCCCATAGCTGGATGCAGTGCTGACATACCTGGCCCCCATAGCTGGATGCAGTGCTGACATACCTGGCCCCCATAGCTGGATGCAGTGCTGACATACCTGGCCCCCATAGCTGGATGCAGTGCTGACATACCTGGCCCTCATAGCTGGATGCAGTGCTGACATACCTGGCCCCCATATCTGGATGCACTGCTGGCATACCTGGCCCCCCATAGCTGGATGCAGTGCTGACATACCTGACCCCCATAGCTGGATGCAGTGCTGACATACCTGACCCCCATAGCTGGATGCAGTGCTGACATACCTGGCCCCCATAGCTGGATGCAGTGCTGACATACCTGGCCCCCATATCTGGATGCACTTCAGGCATACCTAGCCCCCATAGCTGGATGCAGTGCTGACATACCTGGCCCCCATAACTGGATGCAGTGCTGACATACCTGGCCCCCATAGCTGAATGCAGTGCTGACATACCTGACCCCCTTAGCTGGATGCAATGCAGACATACCTGGCCCCCATAGCTGGATGCAGTGCTGACATACCTGGCCCCCATATCTGGATGCACTGCTGGCATACCTGGCCCCCCATAGCTGGATGCAGTGCTGACATACCTGACCCCCATAGCTGGATGCAGTGCTGACATACCTGACCCCCATAGCTGGATGCAGTGCTGACATACCTGACCCCCATAGCTGGATGCAGTGCTGACATACCTGACCCCCATAGCTGGATGCAGTGCTGACATACCTGGCCCCCATAGCTGGATGCAGTGCTGACATACCTGGCCCCCATAGCTGGATACAGTGCTGACATACCTGGCCCTCATAGCTGGATGCAGTGCTGACATACCTGGCCCCCATATCTGGATGCACTGCTGGCATACCTGGCCCCCCATAGCTGGATGCAGTGCTGACATACCTGACCCCCATAGCTGGATGCAGTGCTGACATACCTGACCCCCATAGCTGGATGCAGTGCTGACATACCTGACCCCCATAGCTGGATGCAGTGCTGACATACCTGACCCCCATAGCTGGATGCAGTGCTGCATACCTGGCCCCCATAGCTGGATGCAGTGCTGACATACCTGGCCCCCATAGCTGGATGCAGTGCTGACATACCTGGCCCCCATATCTGGATGCACTTCAGGCATACCTGGCCCCCATAGCTGGATGCAGTGCTGACATACCTGGCCCCCCATAGCTGGATGCAGTGCTGACATACCTGACCCCCATAGCTGGATGCAGTGCTGACATACCTGACCCCCATAGCTGGATGCAGTGCTGCATACCTGGCCCCCATAGCTGGATGCAGTGCTGACATACCTGGCCCCCATAGCTGGATGCAGTGCTGACATACCTGGCCCCCATAGCTGGATGCAGTGCTGACATACCTGGCCCCCATAGCTGGATGCAGTGCTGACATACCTGGCCCTCATAGCTGGATGCAGTGCTGACATACCTGGCCCCCATATCTGGATGCACTGCTGGCATACCTGGCCCCCCATAGCTGGATGCAGTGCTGACATACCTGACCCCCATAGCTGGATGCAGTGCTGACATACCTGACCCCCATAGCTGGATGCAGTGCTGACATACCTGGCCCCCATAGCTGGATGCAGTGCTGACATACCTGGCCCCCATATCTGGATGCACTTCAGGCATACCTAGCCCCCATAGCTGGATGCAGTGCTGACATACCTGGCCCCCATAACTGGATGCAGTGCTGACATACCTGGCCCCCATAGCTGAATGCAGTGCTGACATACCTGACCCCCTTAGCTGGATGCAATGCAGACATACCTGGCCCCCATAGCTGGATGCAGTGCTGACATACCTGGCCCCCATATCTGGATGCACTGCTGGCATACCTGGCCCCCCATAGCTGGATGCAGTGCTGACATACCTGACCCCCATAGCTGGATGCAGTGCTGACATACCTGACCCCCATAGCTGGATGCAGTGCTGACATACCTGACCCCCATAGCTGGATGCAGTGCTGACATACCTGACCCCCATAGCTGGATGCAGTGCTGACATACCTGGCCCCCATAGCTGGATGCAGTGCTGACATACCTGGCCCCCATAGCTGGATGCAGTGCTGACATACCTGGCCCTCATAGCTGGATGCAGTGCTGACATACCTGGCCCTCATAGCTGGATGCAGTGCTGCATACCTGGCCCCCATAGCTGGATGCAGTGCTGACATACCTGGCCCCCATAGCTGGATGCAGTGCTGACATACCTGGCCCTCACAGCTGGATGCAGTGCTAACATACCTGACCCCCATAGCTGGATGCAGTGCTGACATACCTGGCCCTCATAGCTGGATGCAGTGCTGACATACCTGGCCCCCATAGCTGGATGCAGTGCTGACATACCTGGCCCTCATAGCTGGATGCAGTGCTGACATACCTGGCCCTCATAGCTGGATGCAGTGCTGCATACCTGGCCCCCATAGCTGGATGCAGTGCTGACATACCTGGCCCCCATAGCTGGATGCAGTGCTGACATACCTGGCCCTCACAGCTGGATGCAGTGCTAACATACCTGACCCCCATAGCTGGATGCAGTGCTGACATACCTGGCCCTCATAGCTGGATGCAGTGCTGCATACCTGGCCCCCATAGCTGGATGCAGTGCTGACATACCTGGCCCCCATAGCTGGATGCAGTGCTGACATACCTGACCCCCATAGGTGGATGCAGTGCTGACATACCTGGCCCCCATAGCTGGATGCAGTGCTGACATACCTGGCCCTCATAGCTGGATGCAGTGCTGCATACCTGGCCCCCATAGCTGGATGCAGTGCTGACATACCTGGCCCCCATAGCTGGATGCAGTGCTGACATACCTGGCCCCCATAGCTGGATGCAGTGCTGAAATACCTGGCCCTCGCAGCTGGATGCAGTGCTGACATACCTGACCCCCATAGCTGGATGCAGTGCAGACATACCTGGCCCTCATAGCTGGATGCAGTGCTGACATACCTGGCCCCCATAGCTGGATGCAGTGCTGACATACCTGACCCCCATAGCTGGATGCAGTGCTGAGATACCTGACCCCCATAGCTGGATGCAGTGCTGACATACCTGGCCCCCATAGCTGGGTGCAGTGCTGACATACCTGGCCCCCATAGCTGGATGCAGTGCTGACATACATGGCCCCCATAGCTGGAAGCAGTGCTGACATACCTGGCCCCCATAGCTGGATGCAGTGCTGACATACCTGGCCCCCATAGCTGGATGCAGTGCCGATATACCTGACCCCCATAGCTGGGTGCAGTGCTGACATACCTGGCCCCCATAGCTGGATGCAGTGCTGACATACATGGCCCCCATAGCTGGAAGCAGTGCTGACATACCTGGCCCCCATAGCTGGATGCAGTGCTGACATACCTGGCCCCCATAGCTGGATGCAGTGCCGATATACCTGACCCCCATAGCTGGATGCAGTGCTGACATACCTGGCCCCCATAGCTGGATGCAGTGCTGACATACCTGACCCCCATAGCTGGATGCAGTGCTGACATACCTGGCCCCCATAGCTGGATGCAGTGCTGACATACCTGGCCCCCATAGCTGGATGCAGTGCTGACATACCTGGTCCCCATAGGTGGATGCAGTGCTGGCATACCTGGCCCTCATAGCTGGAAGCAGTGCTGACATACCTGGCCCTCACAGCTGGATGCAGTGCTAACATACCTGACCCCCATAGGTGGATGCAGTGCTGACATACCTGGCCCCCATAGCTGGATGCAGTGCTGACATACTTGGCCCCCATAGCTGGATGCAGTGCTGCATACCTGGCCCCCATAGCTGGATGCAGTGCTGACATACCTGCCCCCCTAGCTGGATGCAGTGCTGATATACCTTGCCCCCATAGCTGGATGCAGTGCTGACATACCTGGCCCTCATAGCTGGATGCAGTGCTGACATACCTGGCCCCCATAGATGGATGCAGTGCTGACATACCTGGCCCCCATAGCTGGATGCAGTGCTGACATACCTGACCCCCATAGCTGGATGCAGTGCTGAAATACCTGGCCCTCACAGCTGGATGCAGTGCTGACATACCTGACCCCCATAGCTGGATGCAGTCAGTGCTGACATACCTGACCCCCATAGCTGGATGCAGTGCTGACATACCTGGCCCTCATAGCTGGATGCAGTGCTGCATACCTGGCCCCCATAGCTGGATGCAGTGCTGACATACCTGGCCCTCATAGCTGGATGCAGTGCTGACATACCTGGCCCTCATAGCTGGATGCAGTGCTGCATACCTGGCCCCCATAGCTGGATGCAGTGCTGACATACCTGGCCCCCATAGCTGGATGCAGTGCTGACATACCTGGCCCCTATAGCTGGATGCAGTGCTGAAATACCTGGCCCTCGCAGCTGGATGCAGTGCTGACATACCTGACCCCCATAGGTGGATGCAGTGCTGACGTACCTGACCCCCATAGCTGGATGCAGTGCAGACATACCTGGCCCTCATAGCTGGATGCAGTGCTGACATACCTGGCCCCCATAGCTGGATGCAGTGCTGACATACCTGACCCCCATAGCTGGATGCAGTGCTGACATACCTGGCCCCCATAGCTGGATGCAGTTCTGACATACCTGGCCCCCATAGCTGGATGCAGTGCTGACATACCTGACCCCTATAGCTGGATGCAGTGCTGACATACCTGGCCCCCATAGCTGGATGCAGTGCCGATATACCTTACCCCCATAGCTGGATGCAGTGCTGAAATACCTGGCCCTCACAGCTGGATGCAGTGCTGACATACCTGACCCCCATAGCTGGATGCAGTGCTGACATACCTGACCCCCATAGCTGGATGCAGTGCTGACATACCTGGCCCTCATAGCTGGATGCAGTGCTGCATACCTGGCCCCCATAGCTGGATGCAGTGCTGACATACCTGACCCCCATAGCTGGATGCAGTGCTGACATACCTGGCCCTCATAGCTGGATGCAGTGCTGACATACCTGGCCCCCATAGCTGGATGCAGTGCTGACATACCTGGCCCCCATAGCTGGATGCAGTGCTGACATACCTGGCCCCCATAGCTGGATGCAGTGCCGATATACCTGACCCCCATAGCTGGATGCAGTGCTGACATACCTGGCCCCCATAGCTGGATGCAGTGCTGACATACCTGGCCCTCATAGCTGGATGCAGTGCTGCATACCTGGCCCCCATAGCTGGATGCAGTGCTGACATACCTGGCCCCCATAGCTGGATGCAGTGCTGACATACCTGGCCCCCATAGCTGGATGCAGTGCTGACATACCTGACCCCCTATAGCTGGATGCAGTGCTGACATACCTGGCCCCCATAGCTGGATGCAGTGCCGATATACCTGACCCCCATAGCTGGATGCAGTGCTGACATACCTGGCCCCCATAGCTGGATGCAGTGCTGACATACCTGGCCCCCATAGCTGGATGCAGTGCTGACATACCTGGCCCCCATAGCTGGATGCAGTGCTGACATACCTGGCCCCCATAGCTGGATGCAGTGCTGACATACCTGGCCCCCATAGCTGGATGCAGTGCTGACATACCTGGCCCCCATAGGTGGATGCAGTGCTGGCATACCTGGCCCCCATAGCTGGATGCAGTGCTGACATACCTGGCCCCCATAGCTGGATGCAGTGCTGACATACCTGGCCCACATAGCTGGATGCAGTGCTGACATACCTGACCCCTATAGCTGGATGCAGTGCTGACATACCTGGCCCCCATAGCTGGATGCAGTGCTGACATACCTGGCCCCCATAGCTGGATGCAGTGCTGACATACCTGGCCCCCATAGCTGGATGCAGTGCTGACATACCTGGCCCTCATAGCTGGATGCAGTGCTGACATACCTGGCCCCCATATCTGGATGCACTGCTGGCATACCTGGCCCCCCATAGCTGGATGCAGTGCTGACATACCTGGCCCCCATAGGTGGATGCAGTGCTGACATACCTGGCCCACATAGCTGGATGCAGTGCTGACATACCTGACCCCCATAGCTGGATGCAGTGCTGACATACCTGGCCCCCATAGCTGGATGCAGTGCTGACATACCTGGTCCCCATAGCTGGATGCAGTGCTGACATACCTGGCCCCCATAGCTGGATGCAGTGCTGACATACCTGGCCCCCATAGCTGGATGCAGTGCTGACATACCTGACCCCCATAGCTAGATGCAGTGCTGACATACCTGACCCCCTTAGCTGGATGCAGTGCTGACATACCTGACCCCCATAGCTGGATGCAGTGCTGACATACCTGGCCCTCACAGCTGGATGCAGTGCTGACATACCTGACCCCCATAGCTGGATGCAGTGCTGACATACCTGGCCCACATAGCTGGATGCAGTGCTGACATACCTTGCCCCCATAGCTGGATGCAGTGCTGACATACCTGGCCCCCATAGGTGGATGCAGTGCTGACATACCTGGCCCCCATAGCTGGATGCAGTGCTGACATACCTGGCCCCCATAGGTGGATGCAGTGCTGACATACCTGGCCCACATAGCTGGATGCAGTGCTGACATACCTGGCCCCCATAGCTGGATGCAGTGCTGACATACCTGGCCCCCATAGATGGACGCACTGCTGGTGGTGCGTCAGGCATATTCCGTTCCTGCAGTAGGCTTCCCCATAGGAGCAGGAGGACCCGTCCATCATGTACACGTTGGCGGGGCAGAAAGGGTCGTCACCTCTACAGAACTCCGGCAGGTCACACATCCCAGCCTTATCCCGGCACATTGTTCCCGCCGATTTTAACTGAGGGTGGAGAGATGGACAGCGCAGTCTCATTATAAGTTATGTGACATGTAGATATACACAGAATAACAACACCAACAAGAACAGTAACATTTCTCCAGGCTCTGGCATGGGGTTCTGTACTCTGTGAGGCCTATTAATGTAAGGAGTGAAATTCCTGTTCGCTTAAAAATAAATTAACACACTAACAATAATTCTACTAAAAAAACACAATTTTCCTCTCCACTTACTCTCTCCATATTTATATCTCTTAAAGAAAACATCTGGTAAACTTAAAAAAACTTAGATCTACTTACCTGAGGTTCCTCCATATATACAGTGGGCTGCAAAAGTATTCGGCCCCCTTGAAGTTACTATTACTGCCACAAACATGAATCAATTTTATTGGAATTCCACATGAAAGACCAACACAAAGTGGTGTACACGTGAGAAGTGGAACGAAAATCATACATGATTCCAAACATTTTTTTTACAAATAAATAACTGCAAAGTGGTGTGTGCATAATTATTCAGCCCCCTTTGATCTGAGTGCAGTCAGTTGCCTATAGACATTGTCTGATGAGTGCTAATGACTAAATAGAGTGCACCTGTGTGTAATCTAATGTCAGTACAAATACAGCTGCTCTGTGAGGTTGTCTAAGAGAATATTGGGAGCAACAACACCGTGAAGTCCAAAGAACACACAAGACAGGTCAGGGATCAAATTATTGACAAATTTAAAGCAGGCTTAGGCTACAAAAAGATTTCCAAAGCCTTGAACATCCCAAGGAGCACTGTTCAAGCGATCATTCAGAAATGGAAGGAGTATGGCACAACTGTACACCTACCAAGACAAGGCCATCCACCTAAACGCACAGGCCGAACAAGGAGAGTGCAGATCAGAAATGCAGTCAAGAGGCCCATGGTGACTCTGGACAAGCTGCAGAGATCTACAGCTCAGGTGGGGGAATCTGTCCATAGGACAACTATTAGTCATGCACTGTACAAAGTTGGCCTTTATGGAAGAGTGGCAAGAAGAAAGGCATTGTTAACAGAAAGCATAAGAAGTCCAGTTTGCAGTTTGCCACAAGCTATATGGGGGACACAGCAACCATGTGGAAGAAGGTGCTCTGGTCAGATGAGAACAAAATGGAACTTTTTGGCCAAAATGCAAAACGCTATGTGTGGCAGAAAACTAACACTGCACATCACTCTGAACACACCATCCCCACTGTCAAATATGGTGGTGGCAGCATCATGCTCGGGGGGTGCATCTCTTCAGCAGGGACAGGGAAGCTGGTCAGAGTTGATGGGAAGATGGATGGAGCCAAATAAAGGGCAAACTTGGAAGAAAACCTCTTGGAGTCTGTAAAAGACTTGAGACTGGGGCGGAGGTTCACCTTCCAGCAGGACAACGACCCTAAACATAAAGCCAGGGCAACAATGGAATGGTTTAAAACAAAACATATCTATGTGTTAGAATGGCCCAGTCAAAGTCCAGATCTAAATCCAATCGAGAATCTGTGGCAAGATCTGAAAACTGCTGTTCACAAACGCTGTCCATCTAATCTGACTGAGCTGGAGCTGTTTTGCAAAGAAGAATGGGCAAGGATTTCAGTCTCTAGATGTGCAAAGCTGGTAGAGACATACCCTAAAAGACTGGCAGCTGTAATTGCAGCAAAAGGTGGTTCTACAAAGTATTGACTCAGGGGGCTGAATAATTATGCACACCCCACTTTGCAGTTATTGATTTGTAAAAAATGTTTGGAATGATGTATGATTTTCGTTCCACTTCTCACGTGTACACCACTTTGTGTTGGTCTTTCATGTGGAATTCCAATAAAATTGATGCATGTTTGTGGCAGTAATGTGACAAAATGTGGAAAACTTCAAGGGGGCCGAATACTTTTGCAACCCACTGTAGATATATATATTTTATATTCCAGACAAAACTATTAGTTTATAATTTAAAGGGACTCCGAGCAGTGCCTGTGAGTATGCCTTTAAGCATACCCACAACTAATTGATTACATCCTCACACCTACCAGCATGATGTTTGTAATTATATCCCCCTGGGTTCCTTATATCTCATTGCATTGGGCTGAATGGAGCTGCTGACACTGGGGAAAGTGTCGTCCTGTGTAATACAATGCTGGACTCTGAGCAGTGCAGTAACTATAGAAAGATGCATATCATTTTGAAGCTCTCTTTCTCCTCTTTTCAATGATATATAAACTGCCACCCTACGCCTTTTAGTTTGCTATTTTCGCGATCGAAATTGCCGCTGTCGCGATTTTGATCATGAAAATAGCGAAAACTATAAGGTGTAGGGCGGTGATGTATATATCATTGGAAAGAGGAGAAAGAGAGCTTGAAAATGGTATGCATATTTCCATAGTTATTGCACTGCTCGGAGTCCCTTTAGCCATTTCTGCCGCCCGGACGTGATGCTCACGTCCAGGCGGCTGCTGTGCTGCGGTGCCGCACTTCAGCGCGCTCCCACGCGGGATCGCGGGCGCGCCCCCGTGCTGTCCTCCGGTAGCCCTGGGATCAATGAACGGGTACATGGTTCCCGATCACTGATCCGTGTCCCCAGGAGAAAAAAACGAAGTGCTCTTACTAGAGGCTTCAGTCTTTCTGCAAAAAAAAAAGTTTTTCCCCGTGCTCTTTGTGCCTCCGGTGATCGAGAAGCACAAGGAGAAAAAAATAAACTCAAGGTGGCCATCTTGTGGCCAAGTAGTAAAACTACATATACATATTTTTTACATTGCAATTTACACATATAATAATATTAAAAATTAACTGTTTATTTCCCACACCAAAATATTACCCAAATAAAAATTTTAATGGAAAAATAAAAATTACAATTAAATAAAAAAAAACATAAATAGTTACCTAAGGGTCTGAACTTTTTAAATATGCATTTGAAGGGGGTACACTACGAACATTTTTTAAATTATAAGCTTGTAAATAGTGATGGACGCAGAACGGAAAAAATGCACCATTATTTCCAAATAAAATATTGGTGCCATACATTGTGATAGGGAAAAAATGTAACCGAGACAAAAGCGCAAATAAAATACTTAGGTTTTAACTATGGTAGCTTGGATTATTTTAAAGCTATAATGGCCGAAAACTGAGAAATAATGAATTTTTTCCATTTTTTTTCTTATTAACCTCCTTGCCGGTCTAAAAAATCTGGCAAGGAGGCAGCGCCGCACTTTTTTAAATTTTTATTTTTTTTTTTAAAAATGTAGCGAGCCCAGGGCTCGCTACATGATAGCCGCTGAGCGGCGGCATCCCCCCACCCACTCCGATCGGCGATCAGAGTATGCAGAAAATCCCGTTGAGAACGGAGATTTCCTGCAGGGCTTCCCAGGTCGCCATGGCGACGGGGCGGGATGACGTCGGGACGTCACAGGGAATCCCGAACCGCCCCTCAGCGCTGCCTGGCACTGATTGGCCAGGCTGCGCAGGGGTCTGGGGCGGAGAGGGGTGGCTCGGCGCAGCGGGTGGCGGCGAATCGGCGGCGAGTAGGGAAAAAAAATTATGCAAATCGGCCCAGCGGGGCCTGAGAAATCCTCCTGCGCAGGTTACCCCGAGCTGAGCTCGGGATAACCGGCAAGGAGGTTAATCCTGTTAAAATGCATTTATAAAAAAATAATTCTTAGCAAAATGTACCACCCAAAGAAAGCCTAATTAGTGGCAGAAAAAACAAGATATAGATCAATAAATTGAGTTAATAAGTGATAAAGTTATTAGCGAATGAATGGGAGGTGAAAATTGCTCTGATGCATAAGGTGAAAAATCCCGCGGGCTGAAATGGTTAAAGCAGATATAGAAGAGGTTATTACCACTACAACAGCAATAAAGAGCTAGTGCAGTGATTGGAAGAGGGCCCCCCATGGACCAGGGGCCATAGTGCAGTCGCTACATCTGCATCCCCTATTGTTACAGCACTAATAACCGTAATAAATAATAATCACTGGAATTCTCTTGGCTTCCTGGCTATCCCTGGCAATGATGAGACATAGAAGGAGTGACTTTGTGCTTGAGATGAGCCCATTACCTTGCATTTGTAACAGCAGTCCCCGTGTGCACACTGTGCGCCCTCCTTCAGTGTACAGTCCTTGGCATTGCAGCAGGGATTGGTGCACTCCTGCGGAAGACAAGACATTCCATAAGTTTATTCTCTTATACATTGTAGTGGGCCTCACTTTTATATTAGTCACGTTACATGGAGTCTTGGAAGTGCCTTGTTGGCGTGAGAGGTCAGATGTGAATGGCCAGACTGGCTCAAGCTGACAGAAAGGCTACGGCACATTTAAGATTAGAAACCTATAAGGAAGATCACACAACAAAGCTGAGAAAGGCTACGGTAACCATACTTTACAATGTGCTGCATCTTCTCATGTTCTACTGCCGTCAGCCCAGAGAGGGGAGGCTGCAGGGGGCACAGATCAGCTATACTGGACAGCAGAAGACTGGAAAACACAGCCGGTGTAATGCCGATTTATGCTTCCTATCGAGACATGCTGAAATCCGATCTGGGCATGTGCACCAGCACTTGAGCTCAGTTTGCCTGATATCCTTCCGCCGGCTTGTCGATACTAACTACTAATAAGTATCCCATAGGAGCAGGTTAGGAGAGGTTGTATGTTAGTGTTAGGAGTAGAAAAGGGAGGTTAGGGTTAGGAGAACAGATGGGAGGGTTAGTGTTAGGATAGGAGAGGGGGTAGAGTTAGGGTTACGAGTGGAGAAGGGTGAGTTGTTAGGCAGGCCAGTAGCATATCTCGATAAAATTGCATATTTAGACACCTTAACTAATCGATTGACGCTACCAGATTAAACCTGGTAGTACATTTCGACAAAGTAGGACAACTCGGCACTACACCGGCTCTCATCAATCGGGATTTCTACAGATGGTGGGGTCAGAATTTGGTGACATCTGCCTGGTGGGCGACCTGGGGGAATCACGGGGGCCCAGCTGCCAGGTGTTAGCAGTCCAGGCTGTAGGAAGCCCACATCCAATGTTTAACGTCCATTTCTTCAAAAGAAGTTGTTTCGCACCCAATAAACTGTCCGTTCTTCAGGACAATGCGAAACTGAACTACATCTCCTTAAGTGCATCAGTCACATGAAGGTAACTAATTCCCTGTCACACAAAGAGACGCTCGATCACACCGCGGCAGCCTCCATGGCCCGTGTCATACTGTGACTTCTCCTGCTTTCCCTTTCTTTCCCTCTCATGCGTTCCTTCTCAACCACCAGTGTTGTGTTAGCAGGTGGTGCCTGCTTCTTGAACAGGAAGTAGGGCGTGGCCATGGTGGCTTGTGCGGTGTGATCGAGCGTCTCTTTGGATGACTGGTAATTACCTTGATGTGATTGATATATTTAAGGAGATGTACGGTAGTTCAGTTGCTCATTGTCCGGATGAAGGGCCGCTTAGTCAGGTGCAGAACAGCTTTCGGCCCTGTATCAGTCTGTGCTTACTCCTCCATTGTATAATATCTGCCTGCCTGTGCAATTGCTTTGCTGCTTTTTCAAGGTTTTTGAATAAACGGACGTTTGGACATTAGCTTTGCGCTGCCACTCTTTCTTTTGCACCTACGAAATGGTGGCTGCACTCCAATACAGCATTCCACTCTGACGCGTGCGCCTTACTTCTACCTGTGCTCCCGGCTGGGGGTGGCGGGGGAAGGTTTGAGATGTGATAGAAATGGAGATTGATAGTGTGTATGTGCAGCTGACCAACCTGCAGGAACTGTGTGACATCAGCATGGAGTAAAGTTTCCACCACTGTGTGGATTCCAGGCCAGGAAGAGCCATGAAGGAGGCTGGTGGTGGAAATAGTATGTTCTGATAAAGGGAGGTCGTACTCAGTAAAAGTCTAGCGTTCCTAGTGGTTATGTGAGTATACAATCCCTTGAGATTGTCCCCCTGTGTAGTGACATTATCGTTAGTGACACCTCCACCGGATACCACATGACAGGACTTACCCCTGGCTCCCCGCAGTCGCACTGCTCTCCTTCCTCCAGGAAGCCATTGCCGCACTTCTTCCCCATCACCAGGTCCTCCGTGTTGGGCATGTTGAAGAGACACATCCCTCCGCCTTTCAGTAAGTAACTGCGCAGCTGTTCCTGGCTGCAGGAGCTGAACTTCCGAGGGAACGGGTGGCTGGAACAAGGAGAAGACATCAGAAGATGATTAGGCCTGACTCTCCAGCCAGTGGAGCCCTACTGCTGCTATGGGGCCCAGGAAGGCATGAAGGTCCAGGAGACAGAGAGTCCCTGACTGCTCCCAGACTCACCCCGTAGAGGCGGCCATGATACACCCTCCTTCCTCAGGGGTGGCTTCTGTACAGCAGTAGTTCTTGTCGTGACTCATCCCGAAATTGTGACCGATCTCATGAGCCATGGTGGCCGCTGCTCCGATCGCCAACTCCGAGTGATCCTGAGAGGACAGAAACTCAAACTTACCCCGGTACACACAAGCCTGGACCACAAGCGATTACTGTAACTAATCTGATTAATGTGTGAGCAGGAATACCCAGACTGCTCGGGGTGACCCAGAAACACCTGGAAGGTATAAAGGGCTAAAATACACCAAAAATCCCTCTATTAAACACTATGCTAAATGCAACTTTGCCTTAAAGGGATACTGTAGGGGGTCGGGGGAAAATGAGTTGAAGTTACCCGGGGCTTCTAATGGTCCCCCGCAGGCATCCTGTGCCCGCGCAGCCACTCACCGATGCTCCGGCCCCGCCTCCGGTTCACTTCTGGAATTTCTGACTTTAAAGTCTGAAAACCACTGCGCCTGCGTTGCCGTGTCCTCGCTCCCGCTGATGGCACCAGGAGCGTACTGCGCAGACACAGACCATACTGGACTTGTGCAATACACTCCTGGTGCCATCAGCGGGATCGAGGACACGGCAATGCAGGCGCAGTGGTTTTCTGACTTTAAAGTCAGAAATTCATGAAGTGAACTGGAGGCGGGGCCAGAGCATCGGTGAGTGGCTGCGCGGGCACAGGACGTCTGCGGGGAACCATTAGAAGCCCCGGGTAACTTCAACTCATTTTCCCCCGACCCCCCTACAGTATCCCTTTAAAGCAGAAGGTATTTGTGCTAATTCAGCTGTAAGTTAGCAACTGTGATTTCCCATGATGCATCACTACTTAATATGCAAATTATCTATATATGCCACTGAAGCCAGGCACGCATCTAGAACCGCTGGTGTACAGCATACCTATAGCTCATACATGTTACAGAACCACACCAACCCCACATTCAGACAACCTGTTTCATACTTACTTGTCCTTATCAGTGCATGGCATGGATTGATATATGGCTCTATGGGATAGGGCTTGGACCAATATTAAGGAATACCCAAGCAATTCAGGGTATCAAGGGCTAAAAGAGACTGAAAAGCCCAGTATTAAAAAGCAATGCTAAACGTAATTTGCATATTGAGGAATGATGCATCATGGGAAACCACAGCTGCTCACTTACAGCTGAATTAGAGTAAATACCTTCCGTTTTAAGAAGGTAAAATGATATTTAGTACTGATTAATGTGAGTTAATGTCATAGCTCTTTGTCTACGGCCCAGTCATTTCCCCAGCCACTGCCAATATTGTCACCCCGCCTCCCTTCCTTCTGTCGCCTCCTCCTTCTATCAACGCCTCCTTCTATACCCACCTACCCCCACCTACGGCCCAGTCATTTCCCAGCCACTGCCAATATTGTCACCCCGCCTCCCTTCCTTCTGTCGCCTCCTCCTTCTATCAACGCCTCCTTCTATACCCACCTACCCCCACCTACGGCCCAGTCATTTCCCAGCCACTGCCAATATTGTCACCCCGCCTCCCTTCCTTCTGTCGCCTTCTCCTTCTATCAACGCCTCCTTCTATACCCACCTACCCCCACCTACGGCCCAGTCATTTCCCAGCCACTGCCAATATTGTCACCCCGCCTCCCTTCCTTCTGTCACCTCCTCCTTCTATCAACGCCTCCTTCTATACCCACCTACCCCCACCTACGGCCCAGTCTTTTCCGAGCCACTGCCAATATTGTCACCCCGCCTCCCTTCCTTCTGTCGCCTCCTCCTTCTATCAACGCCTCCTTCTATACCCACCTACCCCCACCTACGGCCCAGTCATTTCCCAGCCACTGCCAATATTGTCACCCCGCCTCCCTTCCTTCTGTCGCCTCCTCCTTCTATCAACGCCTCCTTCTATACCCACCTACCCCCACCTACGGCCCAGTCATTTCCCAGCCACTGCCAATATTGTCACCCCGCCTCCCTTCCTTCTGTCACCTCCTCCTTCTATCAACGCCTCCTTCTATACCCACCTACCCCCACCTACGGCCTAGTCTTTTCCCAGCCACTGCCAATATTGTCACCCCGCCTCCCTTCCTTCTGTCGCCTCCTCCTTCTATCAACGCCTCCTTCTATACCCACCTACCCCCACCTACGGCCCAGTCATTTCCCAGCCACTGCCAATATTGTCACCCCGCCTCCCTTCCTTCTGTCGCCTCCTTCTTCTATCAACGCCTCCTTCTATACCCACCTACCCCCACCTACGGCCCAGTCATTTCCCAGCCACTGCCAATATTGTCACCCCGCCTCCCTTCCTTCTGTCGCCTCCTCCTTCTATCAACGCCTCCTTCTATGCCCACCTACCCCCACCTACGGCCCAGTCATTTCCCAGCCACTGCCAATATTGTCACCCCGCCTCCCTTCCTTCTGTCGCCTCCTCCTTCTATCAACGCCTCCTATGCCCACCTACCCCCACCTACGGCCTAGTCTTTTCCCAGCCACTGCCAATATTGTCACCCCGCCTCCCTTCCTTCTGTCGCCTCCTTCTTCTATCAACGCCTCCTTCTATGCCCACCTACCCCCACCTACGGCCTAGTCTTTTCTCCGCCTCTGCCATGTTGTCACCTCCCTCCTATCCCCACCTCCAGCTCAGTCATTTCCCATAAACACAGCTGAACGTATTCTATCGTTTTGTTGTTGTTTCTCCTGGTTTTGCTTGTCAATGGCTTCCTGCAGAACCTTGTCTAATAAACCGCTGTTGAGGTCTCATCTTCCTGACTACGATGCGGAGCGCTTACCATGCTCACACCCCCGGAGTTCTCCACGGTACACATGCCCTCCAGCGGCGCCATCCCAATGGTCGTCCCTCCAAAGGTCACTCCCCTACAAGAAATACACACAGGACATACAGATCAGGCATGGCTACACATTACTGATTCCATGTTCTGGGGTGGCTACACATTACTGATTCCATGTTCTGGGGTGGCTGCACATTACTGATTCCATGTTCTGGGGTGGCTGCACATTACTGATTCCATGTTCTGGGGTGGCTGCACATTACTGATTCCATGTTCTGGGGTGGCTGCACACTACTGATTCCATGTTCTGGGGTGGCTGCACACTACTGATTCCATGTTCTGGGGTGGCTGCACACTACTGATTCCATGTTCTGGGGTGGCTGCACACTACTGATTCCATGTTCTGGGGTGGCTGCACATTACTTATTCCATGTTCTGGGGTGGCTCCACATTACTGATTCCATGTTCTGGGGTGGCTCCACATTACTGATTCCATGTTCTGGGGTGGCTGCACATTACTGATTCCATGTTCTGGGGTGGCTGCACATTACTGATTCCATGTTCTGGGGTGGCTGCAGACAATGTACAGTTGTGAAGCAGTCTGCACACAATGGGCAGCAGCATATGTAGAGGTCCAGTCAGGGCCGGCACTACCAAACGGGCAAACTGGGGGCACCCCAGCGCTGGTGCCCGCTAAGAATTATTTTATTATACATGCATTTTAAAGGAAATAAAAAGAAAAAAAAATACTTACTTCTCAGTTTTGCAGCCTTAACAGTTTTAAAATAAAACATGCTTCTGTAATTAAAACCCACACAATTCCTTTGCCATTTTGACCCGGTTAATACAATGCTTAAATTATGTCCCTATCCCAATGTAAGGCAGACTTTCTCAGCCAGGGTTCCTTGAGTACTCTGCAGGAGTTTCCTGGCATTTTCCCCCATAGGCTATCATTCATAAAGCATTTCCGCATGCGGAAATGCTTAAAACAGCGGACTTTACCGAACACTCAGCAAGTTCGGCATTCATAAAGGCTCCTTCCGCATGAAAAAATGACACTACCGAGCAGAGTGATAAATCACCGCCTTGTGCGGTGATTATCGGAACACAAATGTAGCAAAATGTTCATTCATGAAGATCTCCGCAAGCGGTGTGAGGTCGGGAAGTGCCGCTCCCTCTGATGTGGCGATACCAATGCAAGTGAATGGAGACACACAGACCTCCCAGGCAGCTGCAGCAGAGCGGAACACGGAGAAATGTATCAACTCGGCAGCTTCCGTGTCTCCACAAGCCTACCGCCTGCCTACCGCCTGCCTAGTTCGGGGAATCTCCGCACTGCTATCGCACACGGATACATTTTTATGAATGCCCACCCAGAAGTCTAAAACACCGGCAGCTGTGTTTTCCCGCACTGATTCTCTTTACCGACAGCTCCTTTATGAATGATAGCCAATGTGGGGGAAGTATAATAGAGCACACTATAATAGGGGTTCTGTAACAAGAAGCACTAAATTGGAGCACTAATGATGAGCACATTCATAAAAAGCACTAGGATAAGGAGATAGTATAATGAGTGGCAGTGTCATAGGGGGTAGTGACAGTGTAACAGGGGGTAATGACAAACAGCCACGCCTACTTCTAAGGACCACGCCTCCTGCAAAATAAATGCAGGGGTTCCTCGAGATCCAAAAATTAAATTGCTGGGATTTCTCGAGATCAAAAAGTTATTTACATACTTCCTTCAGGGTAGAAAGGTTGAAAAAGGCTGATACAAGCCAACAATATCTTATTTGGAAATAAAGGTGTTTTTCGTTTTCTCATTTTTGTTGTATTTTTTTTTTTTTTTTACTGTGTAATAATTATTTTCTCCACTAGATGGTGCCTTACTGCTTAGCTGAATCACAGCTTTCTACGTGAAAGTGAAAGTTTGTATGTTTATACAGACTTTT
This sequence comes from Hyperolius riggenbachi, assembly GCF_040937935.1. Taxonomy (NCBI): domain Eukaryota; kingdom Metazoa; phylum Chordata; class Amphibia; order Anura; family Hyperoliidae; genus Hyperolius; species Hyperolius riggenbachi. Next base: position 12,401,358 of record NC_090646.1, on the reverse strand, counting down.
AACAAATCAACATTGCTGTTGGAACACTCGTTCCCATTCACCAGTGATTGCACCGCCGATCTGTACCGCCAGCACACACCGACCATTCGCTGCAGAAGACAAATATCTACGCCCCCTGGGATTTTAAATGAAAGCCCCCCGTGGCCTCCCATGTGTTGTGTGTAGACACGTGTGCATGCAGGCGTGTTACTGACGTGATGAGCTGCGCGTTGTCGTGTCCCCCCCCCCCTGTGGCCTCCCATGTGTTGTGTGTAGACACGTGTGCATGCAGGCGTGTTACTGACGTGATGAGCTGCGCGTTGTCGTGTCCCCCCCCTGTGGCCTCCCATGTGTTGTGTGTAGACACGTGTGCATGCAGGCGTGTTACTGACGTGATGAGCTGCGCGTTGTCGTGTCCCCCCCCCCTGTGGCCTCCCATGTGTTGTGTGTAGACACGTGTGCATGCAGGCGTGTTACTGACGTGATGAGCTGCGAGTTGTCGTGTCCCCCCCCCTGTGGCCTCTCATGTGCTGTGTGTAGACACGTGTGCATGCAGACATGACACTGACGTGATAAGCTGCGCGTTGTCGTGTCTCCCCCCCCCCCCCATGACCTCCTATGTGTTGTGTGTAGACACGTGTGCATGCAGGCGTGTTACTGACGTGATAAGCTGTGCGTTGTCGTGTCCCCCCCCTGTGGCCTCCCATGTGTTGTGTGTAGACACGTGTGCATGCAGGCGTGTTACTGACGTGATGAGCTGCGCGTTGTCGTGTCCCCCCCCTGTGGCCTCCCATGTGTTGTGTGTAGACACGTGTGCATGCAGGCGTGTTACTGACGTGATAAGCTGTGCGTTGTCGTGTCCCCCCCCTGTGGCCTCCCATGTGTTGTGTGTAGACACGTGTGCATGCAGGCGTGTTACTGACGTGATGAGCTGCGCGTTGTCGTGTCCCCCCCCTGTGGCCTCCCATGTGTTGTGTGTAGACACGTGTGCATGCAGGCGTGTTACTGACGTGATGAGCTGCGCGTTGTCGTGTCCCCCCCCCTGTGGCCTCCCATGTGTTGTGTGTAGACACGTGTGCATGCAGGCGTGTTACTGACGTGATAAGCTGTGCGTTGTCGTGTCCCCCCCCCTGTGGCCTCCCATGTGTTGTGTGTAGACACGTGTGCATGCAGGCGTGTTACTGACGTGATGAGCTGCGCGTTGTCGTGTCCCCCCCCTGTGGCCTCCCATGTGTTGTGTGTAGACACGTGTGCATGCAGGCGTGTTACTGACGTGATGAGCTGCGCGTTGTCGTGTCCCCCCCCTGTGGCCTCCCATGTGTTGTGTGTAGACACGTGTGCATGCAGGCGTGTTACTGACGTGATGAGCTGCGCGTTGTCGTGTCCCCCCCCTGTGGCCTCCCATGTGTTGTGTGTAGACACGTGTGCATGCAGGCGTGTTACTGACGTGATGAGCTGCGCGTTGTCGTGTCCCCCCCCCCTGTGGCCTCCCATGTGTTGTGTGTAGACACGTGTGCATGCAGGCGTGTTACTGACGTGATGAGCTGCGAGTTGTCGTGTCCCCCCCCCTGTGGCCTCTCATGTGCTGTGTGTAGACACGTGTGCATGCAGACATGACACTGACGTGATAAGCTGTGCGTTGTCGTGTCCCCCCCCTGTGGCCTCCCATGTGTTGTGTGTAGACACGTGTGCATGCAGGCGTGTTACTGACGTGATGAGCTGCGCGTTGTCGTGTCCCCCCCCTGTGGCCTCCCATGTGTTGTGTGTAGACACGTGTGCATGCAGGCGTGTTACTGACGTGATAAGCTGTGCGTTGTCGTGTCCCCCCCCTGTGGCCTCCCATGTGTTGTGTGTAGACACGTGTGCATGCAGGCGTGTTACTGACGTGATGAGCTGCGCGTTGTCGTGTCCCCCCCCCTGTGGCCTCCCATGTGTTGTGTGTAGACACGTGTGCATGCAGGCGTGTTACTGACGTGATGAGCTGCGCGTTGTCGTGTCCCCCCCCCTGTGGCCTCCCATGTGTTGTGTGTAGACACGTGTGCATGCAGGCGTGTTACTGACGTGATAAGCTGTGCGTTGTCGTGTCCCCCCCCCTGTGGCCTCCCATGTGTTGTGTGTAGACACGTGTGCATGCAGGCGTGTTACTGACGTGATGAGCTGCGCGTTGTCGTGTCCCCCCCCTGTGGCCTCCCATGTGTTGTGTGTAGACACGTGTGCATGCAGGCGTGTTACTGACGTGATGAGCTGCGCGTTGTCGTGTCCCCCCCCCCCCTGTGGCCTCCCATGTGTTGTGTGTAGACACGTGTGCATGCAGGTGTGTTACTGACGTGATGAGCTGCGAGTTGTCGTGTCCCCCCCCCCCTGTGGCCTCCCATGTGCTGTGTGTAGACACGTGTGCATGCAGACATGACACTGACGTGATAAGCTGCGCGTTGTCGTGTCTCCCCCCCCCCCATGACCTCCTATGTGTTGTGTGTAGACACGTGTGCATGCAGGTGTGTTACTGACGTGATAAGCTGTGCGTTGTCGTGTCTCCCCCCCCCCCCCATGACCTCCTATGTGTTGTGTGTAGACACGTGTGCATGCAGGTGTGTTACTGACGTGATAAGCTGTGCGTTGTCGTGTCTCCCCCCCCCCCCATGACCTCCTATGTGTTGTGTGTAGACACGTGTGCATGCAGGTGTGTTACTGACGTGATAAGCTGTGCGTTGTCGTGTCTCCCCCCCCCCATGACCTCCTATGTGTTGTGTGTAGACACGTGTGCATGCAGGTGTGTTACTGACGTGATAAGCTGTGCGTTGTCGTGTCTCCCCCCCCCCCCATGACCTCCTATGTGTTGTGTGTAGACACGTGTGCATGCAGGTGTGTTACTGACGTGATAAGCTGTGCGTTGTCGTGTCTCCCCCCCCCCATGACCTCCCATGTGCTGTGTGTAGACACGTGTGCATGCAGGCGTGTTACTGACGTGATGAGCTGCGCGTTGTCGTGTTTCTTCTTGCTCTTCAGTTTCTGCTTCCATTGCAGGAAGGAGCGCAGGCTGGCGTTGGCGTCATTTCGCACTTCACATTGGTCACCTGACGTCCAGACCTCCAAGCCAATGAGGGCCACTTTGATGTTCATGGACATGTAAAACTGTGGGTAAGACAGAGGACAACCATTACCACCCATTTCCTGGAGCCTTATGATACTGGTCAGCCTTTTCTTTTTATTATACACAAGAGTTATAAAGCTGAGTATTATTCCACTTTTCAGTTTCTTCAGTAGACATGACAGTAATCCAGCAGACACAAATACTGGAGATAAGTCTGGACCTCATCAAGCTCACCTTGTCCACAAAGTTGGCAATCTCCATGATTCGCAGCTTGGTGTTCCCCAGGTCCATGTTCTGCTTTTGGTACTGTCAGACAAAGAGGCAAAAACTCGCAACATCAAATCCTGCGTATACCGAGGTCTGACGATTATCAGCGGCACAAGGGGGAGCCGAGGAAGCAATATGGAGGAGACAGCAGAGGGAGCGGAGGAAGCAATATGGAGGAGGCAGAGCAGAGGGAGCAATATGGAGGAGACAGCAGAGGGAGCAGAGGAAGCAATATAGAGGAGGGAGCAGAGGAAGGAATATGGAGGAGCAAGCAGAGGGAGCAGAGGAAGCAATATGGAGGAGGCAGTAGAGGAAGCGGAGGAAGGAATATGGAGGAGGAAACAGAGGGAGCGGAGGAAGCAATATGGAGGAGGAAGCAATATGGAAGAGGCAGCAGAGGGAGCGGAGTAAGCAATATGGAGGAGGCAGCAGAGATAGAAATATGGAGGAGGCAGCAGAAGAAGCAATATGGAGGAGGCAGAGCAGAGGGAGCGGAGGAAGCAATATGGAGGAGGCAGCAGAGGGAACAGAGGAAGGAATATGGAGGAGGAAGCAGAGGGAGCGGAGGAAGCAATATGGAGGAGGAAGCAGAGGGAGCGGAGGAAGCAATATGGAGGAGGCAGCAGAGGGACCGGAGGAAGGAATATGAAGGAGGTAGCAGAGGGAGCGAAGGAAGCAATATGGAGGAGGGAGCGGAGGAAAGAATATGAAGGAGGGAGCAGAGGGAGCGGAGGAAGCAATATGGAGGAGGCAACAGAGGGAGCGGAGGAAGCAATACGGAGGAGGAAGCAGAGGGAGTGGAGGAAGCAATATGGAGGAGGCAGCAGAGGGAGCAGAGGTAGGAATATGAAGGATGGAGCAGAGGGAGCGAAGGAAGCAATATGGAGGAGGCAACAGAGGGAGCGGAGGAAGGAATATGGAGGAGGAAGCAGAGGGAGCGAAGGAAGCAATATGGAAGAGGGAGCGGAGGAAGGAATATGAAGGAGGGAGCGGAGGAAGAATATGGAGGAGGCAACAGAGGGAGCGGAGGAAGGAATATGGAGGAGGAAGCAGAGGGAGCGAAGGAAGCAATATGGAGGAGGCAGCAGAGGGAGCGGGGGAAGCAATATGGAGGAGGCAACAGAGGCAGCGGAGGAAGGAATATGGAGGAGGAAGCAGAGGGAGCGAAGGAAGCAATATGGAGGAGGCAGCAGAGGGAGCGGGGGAAGCAATATGGAGGAGGCAACAGAGGGAGCGGAGAAAGCAATATGGAGGAGGCAACAAAGGGAGCGGAGGAAGGAATATGGAGGAGGAAGCAGAGGGAGCGGAGGAAGCAATATGGAGGAGGCAACAGAGGGAGCGGAGGAAGGAATATGGAGTAGGAAGCAGAGGGAGCGGAGGAAGCAATATGGAGGAGGCAACAGAGGGAGCGGAGGAAGGAATATGGAGGAGGAAGCAGAGGGAGCGGAGGAAGCAATATGGAGGAGGCAACAGAGGGAGCGGAGGAAGGAATATGGAGGAGGAAGCAGAGGAAGCGAAGGAAGCAATATGGAGGAGGCAGCAGAGGGAGCGGGGGAAGCAATATGGAGGAGGCAACAGAGGCAGCGGAGGAAGGAATATGGAGGAGGAAGCAGAGGGAGCGAAGGAAGCAATATGGAGGAGGCAACAGAGGGAGCGGAGGAAGCAATATGGAGGAGGCAACAGAGGGAGCGGAGGAAGCAATATGGAGGAGGAAGCAGAGGGAGCGGAGGAAGCAATATGGAGGAGGCAACAGAGGGAGCGGAGGAACGAATATGGAGGAGGAAGCAGAGGGAGCGGAGGAAGCAATATGGAGGAGGCAACAGAGGGAGCGGAGGAAGGAATATGCAGGAGGCAACAGAGGGAGCGGAGGAAGGAATATGGAGGAGGAAGCAGAGGGAGCGAAGGAAGCAATATGGAGGAGGCAACAGAGGGAGCGGAGGAAGCAATACGGAGGAGGAAGCAGAGGGAGTGGAGGAAGCAATATGGAGGAGGCAGCAGAGGGAGCAGAGGTAGGAATATGAAGGAGGGAGCAGAGGGAGCGAAGGAAGCAATATGGAAGAGGGAGTGGAGGAAGGAATATGAAGGAGGGAGCGGAGGAAGAATATGGAGAAGGCAACAGAGGGAGCGGAGGAAGGAATATGGAGGAGGAAGCAGAGGGAGCGAAGGAAGCAATATGGAGGAGGCAGCAGAGGGAGCGGGGGAAGCAATATGGAGGAGGCAACAGAGGCAGCGGAGGAAGGAATATGGAGGAGGAAGCAGAGGGAGCGAAGGAAGCAATATGGAGGAGGCAGCAGAGGGAGCGGGGGAAGCAATATGGAGGAGGCAACAGAGGGAGCGGAGAAAGCAATATGGAGGAGGCAACAGAGGGAGCGAAGGAAGGAATATGGAGGAGGAAGCAGAGGGAGCGGAGGAAGCAATATGGAGGAGGCAACAGAGGGAGCGGAGGAAGAAATATGGAGGAGGAAGCAGAGGGAGCGGAGGAAGCAATATGGAGGAGGCAACAGAGGGAGCGGAGGAAGGAATATGGAAGAGGAAGCAGAGGGAGCGGAGGAAGCAATATGGAGGAGGCAACAGAGGGAGCGGAGGAAGGAATATGGAGGAGGAAGCAGAGGGAGCGAAGGAAGCAATATGGAGGAGGCAGCAGAGGGAGCGGGGGAAGCAATATGGAGGAGGCAACAGAGGCAGCGGAGGAAGGAATATGGAGGAGGAAGCAGAGGGAGCGAAGGAAGCAATATGGAGGAGGCAACAGAGGGAGCGGGGGAAGCAATATGGAGGAGGCAACAGAGGGAGCGGAGGAAGCAATATGGAGGAGGCAACAGAGGGAGCGGAGGAAGCAATATGGAGGAGGAAGCAGAGGGAGCGGAGGAAGCAATATGGAGGAGGCAACAGAGGGAGCGGAGGAACGAATATGGAGGAGGAAGCAGAGGGAGCGAAGGAAGCAATATGGAGGCGGCAGCAGAGAGAGCGGGGGAAGCAATACGGAGGAAGCAGCAGAGGGAGCGGAGGAAGCAATATGGAGGAGGCAACAGAGGGAGCGGAGGAAGGAATATGGAGGAGGAAGCAGAGGGAGCGAAGGAAGCAATATGGAGGAGGCAGCAGAGGGAGCGGGGGAAGCAATATGGAGGAGGCAACAGAGGGAGCGGAGGAAGCAATATGGAGGAGGCAACAACAGAGGGAGCGGAGGAAGCAATATGGAGGAGGAAGCAGAGGGAGCGGAGAAAGCAATATGGAGGAGGCAACAGAGGGAGCGGAGGAAGGAATATGGAGGAGGAAGCAGAGGGAGCGGAGGAAGCAATATGGAGGAGGCAACAGAGGGAGCGGAGGAAGGAATATGGAGGAGGAAGCAGAGGGAGCGAAGGAAGCAATATGGAGGAGGCAGCAGAGAGAGCGGGGGAAGCAATACGGAGGAAGCAGCAGAGGGAGCGGAGGAAGCAATATGGAGGAGGCAACAGAGGGAGCGGAGGAAGGAATATGGAGGAGGAAGCAGAGGGAGCGGGGGAAGCAATATGGAGGAGGCAACAGAGGGAGCGGGGGAAGCAATATGGAGGAGGCAACAGAGGGAGCGGAGGAAGGAATATGGAGGAGGAAGCAGAGGGAGCGGAGGAAGCAATATGGAGGAGGCAGCAGAGGGAGCAGGGGGAAGCAATATGGAGGAGGCAACAGAGGGAGCGGAGGAAGCAATATGGAGGAGGCAACAGAGGGAGCGGAGGAAGCAGAGGGAGCGGAGGAAGCAATATGAAGGAGGCAACAGAGGGAGCAGAGGAAGGAATATGGAGGAGGAAGCAGAGGGAGCGGAGGAAGCAATATGGAGGAGGCAACAGAGGGAGCGGAGGAAGGAATATGGAGGAGGCAACAGAGGGAGCGGGGGAAGCAATACGGAGGAGGCAGCAGAGGGAGCGGAGGAAGGAATATGGAGGAGGCAGCAAAGAAGGAGGATGAGGTAAGGGGATGTGAGGTAAAGGAAGGGGTGGGTACACTGCAAAAAATGTAAGACTGGAAGAGGACCTGTTCCACCAGGCTTACGATCTAAGAGGTGAGGAGACACAGGATATAATGGGAGGGTAGAGGACCTGTCCCATCAGGGTAACAATCTAAAAGGTTGGGAAGACAGGATACAGTAGGAGGGAAGAGAACCTGTCCCATCAGGCTTACAATCTGCGAGGGAACACAGGATACAGTAGGAGGGGAAGAGGACCTGACACAGGTCGGGTTAAGGATGAAGACAGTGAGAGACAGAAGTGATAAGAAACAAGAAGAGGTACACAGAGGAGTAGATGGAGGATGGAGATGGTGAAGTCTCCTCCTATTGGTCAGGTCAGATCTGTATTGGTCACATGGCACAGCACACACTCACCATGGCAAAGTCAGCGACTATATACAGCTCCATATACTTCTGCGCCCCCCACACATTGCGCTTCATCTGTAGAGAGGAGAAAGACGTTAGTCTGGGGGGGTCATTACCTGCTCACTGAACCAACACACAGCCTGCTCCGGGCCTGGCTCTGTTCCGCCTGCTCTGGGCCTGACTCTATACAGCCTGCTCTGGGCCTGACTCTATACAGCCTGCTCTGGGCCTGACTCTATACAGCCTGCTCTGGGCCTGACTCTGTACAGCCTGCGTTGGGCCTGACTCTGTACAGCCTGCTCCGGGCCTGACTCTGTACAGCCTGCTCTGGGCCTGACTCTGTACAGCCTGCTCCGGGCCTGACTCTGTACAGCCTGCTCCGGGCCTGACTCTGTACAGCCTGCTCCGGGCCTGACTCTGTACAGCCTGCTCCGGGCCTGACTCTGTACAGCCTGCTCCGGGCCTGACTCTGTACAGCCTGCTCCGGGCCTGACTCTATACAGCCTGCTCTGAGCCTGACTCTATACAGCCTGCTCTGGGCCTGACTCTATACAGCCTGCTCTGTGCCTGAATCTGTACAGCCTGCTCTGGGCCTGAATCTGTACAGCCTGCTCTGGGCCTGAATCTGTATAGCCTGCTCTGGGTCTGACTCTGTACAGCCTGCTCCGGGCCTGACTCTGTACAGCCTGCTCCGGGCCTGACTCTGTACAGCCTGCTCCGGGCCTGACTCTGTACAGCCTGCTCCGGGCCTGACTCTGTACAGCCTGCTCCGGGCCTGACTCTGTACAGCCTGCTCCGGGCCTGACTCTGTACAGCCTGCTCCGGGCCTGACTCTGTACAGCCTGCTCCGGGCCTGACTCTGTACAGCCTGCTCCGGGCCTGACTCTGTACAGCCTGCTCCGGGCCTGACTCTGTACAGCCTGCTCCGGGCCTGACTCTGTACAGCCTGCTCCGGGCCTGACTCTGTACAGCCTGCTCCGGGCCTGACTCTGTACAGCCTGCTCTGTGCCTGACTCTGTACAGCCTGCTCCGGGCCTGACTCTATACTGCCTGCTCCGGGCCTGACTCTGTACAGCCTGCTCCGGGCCTGACTCAGTACAGCCTGCTCCGGGCCTGACTCTGTACAGCCTGCTCCGGGCCTGACTCTGTACAGCCTGCTCCGGGCCTGACTCTGTACAGCCTGCTCCGGGCCTGACTCTATACAGCCTGCTCCGGGCCTGACTCTATACAGCCCGCTCCGGGCCTGACTCTGTACAGCCTGCTCCGGGCCTGACTCTATACAGCCTGCTCCGGGCCTGACTCTATACAGCCTGCTCCGGGCCTGACTCTATACAGCCTGCTCCGGGCCTGACTCTATACAGCCTGCTCCGGGCCTGACTCTGTACAGCCTGCTCCGGGCCTGACTCTGTACAGCCTGCTCCGGGCCTGACTCTGTACAGCCTGCTCCGGGCCTGACTCTGTACAGCCTGCTCTGGGCCTGACTCTATACAGCCTGCTCTGGGCCTGACTCTATACAGCCCGCTCCGGGCCTGACTCTATACAGCCCGCTCTGGGCCTGACTCTATACAGCCTGCTCTGGGCCTGACTCTATACAGCCTGCTCTGGGCCTGACTCTGTACAGCCTGCTCTGGGCCTGACTCTGTACAGCCTGCTCTGGGCCTGACTCTGTACAGCCTGCTCTGGGCCTGACTCTGTACAGCCTGCTCCGGGCCTGACTCTATACAGCCTGCTCCGGGCCTGACTCTGTACAGCCTGCTCCGGGCCTGACTCTGTACAGCCTGCTCTGGGCCTGACTCTATACAGCCTGCTCCGGGCCTGACTCTGTACAGCCTGCTCCGGGCCTGACTCTGTACAGCCTGCTCCGGGCCTGACTCTGTACAGCCTGCTCCGGGCCTGACTCTATACAGCTTGCTCTGGGCCTGACTCTATACAGCCTGCTCCGGGCCTGACTCTGTACAGCCTGCTCCGGGCCTGACTCTGTACAGCCTGCTCTGGGCCTGACTCTGTACAGCCTGCTCCGGGCCTGACTCTATACAGCCTGACTCTATACAGCCTGCTCCGGGCCTGACTCTATACAGCCTGCTCCGGGCCTGACTCTGTACAGCCTGCTCCGGGCCTGACTCTGTACAGCCTGCTCCGGGCCTGACTCTGTACAGCCTGCTCCGGGCCTGACTCTGTACAGCCTGCTCCGGGCCTGACTCTGTACAGCCTGCTCCGGGCCTGACTCTGTACAGCCTGCTCCGGGCCTGACTCTATACAGCCTGCTCCGGGCCTGACTCTATACAGCCTGCTCCGGGCCTGACTCTGTACAGCCTGCTCCGGGCCTGACTCTGTACAGCCTGCTCCGGGCCTGACTCTGTACAGCCTGCTCCGGGCCTGACTCTATACAGCCTGCTCCGGGCCTGACTCTATACAGCCTGCTCCGGGCCTGACTCTGTACAGCCTGCTCCGGGCCTGACTCTGTACAGCCTGCTCCGGGCCTGACTCTATACAGCCTGCTCCGGGCCTGACTCTGTACAGCCTGCTCCGGGCCTGACTCTGTACAGCCTGCTCTGGGCCTGACTCTATACAGCCTGCTCCGGGCCTGACTCTGTACAGCCTGCTCCGGGCCTGACTCTGTACAGCCTGCTCCGGGCCTGACTCTGTACAGCCTGCTCCGGGCCTGACTCTATACAGCTTGCTCTGGGCCTGACTCTATACAGCCTGCTCCGGGCCTGACTCTGTACAGCCTGCTCCGGGCCTGACTCTGTACAGCCTGCTCTGGGCCTGACTCTGTACAGCCTGCTCCGGGCCTGACTCTATACAGCCTGACTCTATACAGCCTGCTCCGGGCCTGACTCTATACAGCCTGCTCCGGGCCTGACTCTGTACAGCCTGCTCCGGGCCTGACTCTGTACAGCCTGCTCCGGGCCTGACTCTGTACAGCCTGCTCCGGGCCTGACTCTGTACAGCCTGCTCCGGGCCTGACTCTGTACAGCCTGCTCCGGGCCTGACTCTGTACAACCTGCTCCGGGCCTGACTCTATACAGCCTGCTCCGGGCCTGACTCTATACAGCCTGCTCCGGGCCTGACTCTGTACAGCCTGCTCCGGGCCTGACTCTGTACAGCCTGCTCTGGGCCTGACTCTATACAGCCTGCTCCTGGCACTGGGTAAGGTGAGCACAAATCTCAAGAAGCATCTAAAACACGACTCATACTGCTTCTATAATGTCGTTATGTCAGACAGCAGTAATGTATGTTATCCCAGCAGCGCATATGTTGTGCTTTACCATGTTCCCGCAACTCAGAGTTATACTACGGTGACCAGACGTCCCGCATTTGGTGGGACACGTCCCGCTTTATGGGGTCCCCTGTCCCGGGCAGCATTGTGTCCCGGGAAACGTCCCGCGGGCAACAGCTGGACTCTGGCCACCGTCGGAAGGACTCTGGTAGGCGCGGCCACCCAGCTACATTTGCCTCGCCCCCAGCTTGCTCCTCGCCCACCCTCCAATGAGCGCTGATATCGGGCTGCATCAGCCCTACCCCTCAGCGTGCTGTTCCTGCCTGTTAGCTCCGCCCCTAGAGCTCCTCTAATCGGAGCGGCCGCATCAGGCACGCCCCCAACCTGCTGCACACCCTCCGGCAACCACGTGGAGACCAGGCAGCTACACGAGGAGAAGAAATGGGTGAGAGCGCCCTGTCAGTGTCTTCTCCGCTCCTGGTGTCACTATCCCCCACCCAGTCCTTGTCACCCTTCTCCCCCAGTGTCACCCTCCCCCACCCAGTCCTTGTCACCCTTCTCCCTCAGTGTCACTCTCCCCCACCCAGTCCTTGTCACCCTTCTCCCCCAGTGTCACCCTCCCCCACCCAGTCATTGTCACCCTCCTCACCTAGTGTCACCCTCCCCCACCCAGTCGTTGTCACCCTTCTCCACTGGTGTCGCCCTCCCCCACCCAGTCCTTGTCACCCTCCTCACCTAGTGTCACCTTTCTCCACCCAGTCATTGTCACCCTCACCCACACAGTCAGTGTCCTCCTAGCGTTTATTTTGTGCTGACATGTTGCGCACATTGCAATTATTTTGTGCTGACATGTTTCTCCAATTGCTTTTATTTTGTACTGACATGTTGCCCGCAGTGCGTTTATTTTGTACTGACATGTTTGCCCGCATTGCGTTTATTTTGTGCTGACATGTTTGCCCGCATTGCGTTTATTTTGTGCTGACATGTTTGCCCGCAGTGCGTTTATTTTGTGCTGACATGTTTGCCCGCATTGCGTTTATTTTGTGCTGACATGTTGCCCACATTGCGTTTATTTTGTACTGACATGTTGCCCGCATTGCGTTTATTTTGTACTGACATGTTTGCCCGCATTGCGTTTATTTTGTACTGACATGTTTGCCCGCATTGCGTTTATTTTGTACTGACATGTTTGCCCGCATTGCGTTTATTTTGTGCTGACATGTTTGCCCGCATTGTGTTTATTTTGTGCTGACATGTTTGCCCGCAGTGCGTTTATTTTGTGCTGACATGTTTGCCCGCATTGTGTTTATTTTGTGCTGACATGTTTGCCCGCAGTGCGTTTATTTTGTGCTGACATGTTTGCCCGCAGTGCGTTTAATTTGTGCTGACATGTTTGCCCGCAGTGCGTTTATTTTGTACTGACATGTTTGTCCGCAGTGCGTTTATTTTGTACTGACATGTTTGCCCGCATTGCGTTTAATTTGTGCTGACATGTTTGCCCGCAGTGCGTTTATTTTGTACTGACATGTTTGCCCGCATTGCGTTTATTTTGTACTGACATGTTTGCCCGCAGTGCGTTTATTTTGTACTGACATGTTTGCCCGCAGTGCGTTTATTTTGTGCTGACATGTTTGTCCGCAGTGCGTTTATTTTGTACTGACATGTTTGCCCGCATTGCGTTTATTTTGTACTGACATGTTTGCCCGCATTGCGTTTATTTTGTGCTGACATGTTTGCCCGCATTGCGTTTATTTTGTGCTGACATGTTTGCCCGCATTGCGTTTATTTTGTGCTGACATGTTTGCCCGCAGTGCGTTTATTTTGTGCTGACATGTTTGCCCGCAGTGCGTTTATTTTGTGCTGACATGTTTGCCCGCAGTGCGTTTATTTTGTGCTGACATGTTTGCCCGCAGTGCGTTTATTTTGTACTGACATGTTTGCCCGCAGTGCGTTTATTTTGTGCTGACATGTTTGTCCGCAGTGCGTTTATTTTGTACTGACATGTTTGCCCGCATTGCGTTTATTTTGTACTGACATGTTTGCCCGCAGTGCGTTTATCTTGTACTGACATGTTTGCCCGCATTGCGTTTATTTTGTACTGACATGTTTGCCCGCATTGCGTTTATTTTGTGCTGACATGTTTGCCCGCATTGCGTTTATTTTGTGCTGACATGTTTGCCCGCATTGCGTTTATTTTGTGCTGACATGTTTGCCCGCAGTGCGTTTATTTTGTGCTGACATGTTTGCCCGCAGTGCGTTTATTTTGTGCTGACATGTTTGCCTGCAGTGCGTTTATTTTGTGCTGACATGTTTGTCCGCAGTGCGTTTATTTTGTACTGACATGTTTGCCCGCAGTGCGTTTATTTTGTACTGACATGTTTGCCCGCATTGCGTTTATTTTGTGCTGACATGTTTGCCCGCAGTGCGTTTATTTTGTGCTGACATGTTTGCCCGCAGTGCGTTTATTTTGTACTGACATGTTTGCCCGCATTGCGTTTATTTTGTACTGACATGTTTGCCCGCATTGCCTTTATTTTGTGCTGACATGTTGCCCGCATTGCGTTTATTTTGTACTGACATGTTTGCCCGCAGTGCGTTTATTTTGTACTGACATGTTTGCCCACATTGCGTTTATTTTGTGCTGACATGTTGCCCGCATTGCGTTTATTTTGTACTGACATGTTTGCCCGCAGTGCGTTTATTTTGTACTGACATGTTTGCCCACATTGCGTTTATTTTGTACTGACGTTGCCCGCATTGCGTTTATTTTGTGCTGACATGTTGCCTATTGCGTTTATTTTCTGGTGTCCGGGGTAACTGTTACTGCATTTATTATTTAATGGTCATAGATGGCTATGTTTGCTGCTTTGTGGTTACGGTATACTATTAGCATCACACAGTTTCTGCACACCCATGATACAAAGTCTCGTTTGACCACATCATGGCATAAGCACTGCTTTCTTATGCCTCGCTGTTACATCATTACATTAGCTCCGCCCATACAATGTCATGGCCTCGCCCATTTTTCGGCGCGGTGCGCTGCACGCGCCGCATCCGCCGCCCCCAGTCTTCGTCGCTGTGTGCTCCTCAGCCCCCCCCACTTTTCGCCCCCTTCCCCCCCCCCACAAAAATCTGGTCACTCTAGTTATACACATGTCACACAGCTTTCATAGAGCCTGCTAAGCTTTACACACTCCATCTGTGCACGGCCAAGATAATAAAAACACCCCATTTAGACTAAAACATCTTTGTATTATTTGCCTGACATTCAACTTTATGAATTTACATCTCTGATGAGCTATGTGCATTTATTAAAAAACCACTAGATGGCGACATAATCCATGCAGTGAGGCAGCCTGAGCCTTTCAACCTAGTTAGGGCCCTTTACCACTAGAGGCAATTTGATTCAAATCGCAAAAGACTGCCAATTTAACATATGAATCGCGGTAGGTATTTTCCAATACCACGATTGGATTTTCTGCAAAGCGCAATCGCTTTCTGGATCGATTTTGAGAGCGATTGTGCAATGCAAATGCATTGCGTATGAAGAATTGCAATCCCATAACAAAATTAATGAAAAATCGCAATCACTGGCGTTTGTGATTTGCGATTGCTAGTAGAAAAGAGCCCTTAAAGTGGAGCTGAACTCTTGCACAGGACAGAAGGAAAACAGAGAGAAATGCACCCTGTATGTATTTAGAGAGTTTAGCCGGTCTAATTCCCCCTCATCTGTGACTAATAACTAAATTATAATTTAATCTCTCAGCTGTGTCAGCTCAGGAATCTCTTCTGCCACAGCAGAGCAGCTAATTTGTAAACACAGGATGTTAGCCCTATGTCTGCTTCCATGAAAGCAGGAAGTAGACACACTGCAGATTCATTTGCAGGATTTGTATCGGCTGTAACAAAGAAATGTTTTCTTTTTATGGTTATTATGCTGTTGCTTTTCTTTTACAGCAGAGAGGAAGTTCTGAGTTCAGGTTCACTTTAAAATGAACCCGAGGTGTGAGACCTATGGAAGCTGCCATATTTTTTTCCCTCTTAAACAATACCAGTTGCCTGGCAGCCCTGCTGGTCTATTTGGCTGCAGTAGTGTCTGAATCACACACCAGAAACAAGCATACAGATAATCCAGTCCGATCTGACAATAATGTCACAAACACCTGATCTGCTGCATGCTTGTTCAGGGGCTATGGCTGAAAGTATTAGAGGCAGAGGATCAGTAGGACAGCCAGGCAACTGGTATTGTTTAAAAGGAAATAAATATGGCAGCCTTCCTATCCCTCTTACGTCGGGTTTCCTTAACCTCCTGAGCGATAATCCCGAGCTGAGCTCGGGGTACGTCGCGCAGGAGGAGTTCTCAGGCCCTGGTGGGCCGATTTGCATAATTTTTTTTTTGTTACACGCAGCTAGCACTTTGCTAGCTGCGTGTAACTTGCGATCGCCGCTGCTCGCCGCCGATCCGCCGCTACCCGCCGTGCCGCGCAGCCCCCCCCCTCCCCGACCTCTTGCGCAGCCTGGCCAATCAGTGCCAGGCAGCGCTGAGGGGTGGATCGGAACTCCCTCTGATGTCACGACGTCCATGACGTCGGTGACGTCATCCTGCCCCGTCGCCATGGCGACCGGGGAAGCCCAGCAGGAAATCCCGTACTGAACGGGATTTCCTGCTTACTCTGATCGCCAAAGGCGATCGGAGTGGGTGGGGGGATGCCGCTGCGCTGCGGCTATCATTTAACGAGCCCAGGGCTCGCTACATGATTTTAAAAATAATTTTTTTAAAAAAAATAGTGCTGCGCCCCCTCCTGGGCGATATAATTGTATCACCCAGAGGGTTAAATACCTCCAGTATAAAATGATTGAGCTTGACATGCCAGGCTGTGTCTTAGGGAAGCCCCAGGCAAGTATGGAACCTGAGACACTTCTCGTCTCTGGTGCACTTTAACTACTTCACTACCCAGTTCAGCTCAACTGTGATTACTTTGGCAATAACTCTATCAATAATTATCACAACTAAATTATATAAATATATATATTATTTTTTTTATTTTTTTTTTTCAGGACAAATAAGGCTTTTTGTGGCTGGTATTTGTTATTATTAGGAATTACCTTATTTTCTATGCATTTTAAAAGGAAAATAAGGAAAAAAGTGAAAAAATACACAATTTATCCACATTCATAGATTATAGCTTTAATGTAAACAGTTCTATTGTACATTAAACCCATAAATTTTATTTGTCTATCCCTCCTGTTTATTCAAACAGTTCATTTGTTTTGATAATGTATTAGATGTAACAATTAAGTAATGTACACAATCTGCTACTGTCTGCTCCTGGAATGTGTATTTTACACTTGTTTACTAATTAACTCTGTCATTGAATTCCCTGGGAGGAGGAGAGTGGTTTGCTGTCATTATTTTACAACTCTGTAGTGATGTTATCAGGTCAGTGATAAATAAACAGTGTTATCTCAGATTTTGTAGGGCGGAGAGTGCAGATTCTTATTTTAAGGTCATAGGGACCGCAAGTCGTTAATGCTGCAGGATTGGGAGTCTTATGGTTATTATTTACTGTATACAGCGCCGACACCTTCAGCATAGTCTTGTCACCTGAGGCAGAGTTACTTATTTGCCTGATCCAGCCTAACACAGGTGACGGACCTCCTCCTTACCCAGCAGTGCCCAGGCTGTCCTGTACATGGTGCTCTTACCCTGTGGTGCCCAGGCTGGGATATGAAGTCACTGAGGTGAGAGGTGGTGCTTTCTGATTGGTGGTCGTCATGGCCGCATCCTCCGGCCTTGATGGGAAGATGCTCTGTGCGGTACAGCATGTGAGTCCTGGATCCCGGTGCTGTAAGCGGGTGGAGGTAGAAGCTGTTGCTGGAGTTCTGGACAATGAGGCCGCTGAGGATAGACAGAGAGGATGATGGGAGATTCTCACATGTGGTAACAAGAGATAAGAAGAAAATCCAGATAGATCTTCACATGACTAAGGCTAGCTATACACTGCGAGACTTAAATCTCCTTCAATTCGATTTTGTTCAAAATGTCAGTAGAAATCTGGATTTCCGCTCCTCAGATCGCTACAAAACTAGAGGTCGAGGTTTACAGATTCTGCTACACTTTTTTAAAGATTGGGTGGTGTAAAGGTGGCCACTAATGATACAATGTGCTGAACGATCGATTACAAACGATTCTTTGTATGAACAATTGTAAATGATCATTTTGGACCACTAATGGACAAAAATCTCCAAACCAATTTGATCAGATTGAACCGAAATTCAGATCGATTTCGTTAATCTGATCAGATTGGTTTGGAGATTTTAGTCCCATTAGTGGTCCCAAACAATCATTTACAATCGTTCATATGAAGAATCGTTCATAATCAATCGATCAGCAAATTGTATCATTAGTGGCCACTTTAAGGCAGGATACTACACATGGTTTTCTGATCGAGGGATATCAGTCGCTTGCCAATGCGAGTTACGTCTGCATAGTGTAACATTAGCATAAGGGGAGGGGCATATTTTATGTCCAATTCACCCATATTTATTTTAGATATTCTAACAATTCTATTGTAAACAAATTTTCCAGGTTTATTAAGCAGATCGGCTGCCTTTATATCAGCTGCAGGGTGGGAAAAACATCTGATTGGTGGAGAGAGCTGACTACACACATCCAATTATGATTGGCCAACACTGGCCAATGTTTTCCACTTGCATGTCATATGAGAGCTTATCTATGCAATCTATACAATGGTCCTCATACTGCATGGAGGAGGTAAAATGTATAAGTCATTGGCCAATAAAAATTGGATGTATGTGCAAGGCTTATCCCATAAGCTGCTTCAATAGAGTTATCTGGTTTGAGATGAGTGCTTTGCTTTTGACCTCAGTCGGCAGAACTCGTCGTGCTGTAAATTCAATTCTTGGAATGCTTTGATGTCTCTCTACTAGCAGAAAATATAGAAACTGTAAGCAGACATCCTCTGTTATTGTCACACACTGCCCCCTAGTGACAAGTGGCCATAAATACACCTTACAGCAGTACTAGTTAGAAGCAAGGGAAATGTAACAAATAAATAAAAGAAAATTGATAGAATAAATTGGCCTGGAGCACTTGCAAGCTTCAAGGGGGTGGCTGGATAGTGTAATGGTTAAGGGCTCTGCCTCTGACATGGGCGACCTGGGTTCGAATCTCGGCTCTGCCTGTTCAGTAAGCCAGCACCTATTCAGTAGGAGACCTTGGGCAAGTCTCCCTAACACTAAGACTGCCTATAGAGCGCGTCCCAGTGGCTGCAGCTCTGGCGCTTTGAGTCCGCCAGGAGAAAAGCACGATATAAATGTTCTGTGTTTGTTTGTTTGTTTGTAAATACATTATTTGCTAAAGGCTTAAAGGGACACTGTAGGAGGTCAGGGGAAAATGAGTTGAACTTACCCGGGGCTTCTAATGGTCCTCCGCAGACATCCTGTGCCCATGCAGCCACTCCCCAATGCTCCGGCCCCGCCTCCGGTTTACTTCTGGAATTTCTGACTTTAAAGTCAGAAAACCACTGCGCCTGCACGCCCGTGTCCTCGCTCCCGCTGATGTCACCAGGAGTGTACTGCGCAGACACAGACCATACTGGGCCTGCGCTGTGCACTCTTGATGTCATCAGCGGGAGCGAGGACACGGCAATGCAGGCGCAGTGGTTTTCTGACTTTAAAGTCAGAGATTCCAGAAGTGAACCGGAGGTGGGGCCAGAGCATCGGGGAGTGGCTGCGCGGGCACAGGATGGCTGTGGGGGGCCATTAGAAGCCCCGGGTAACTTCAGCTCATTTTCCCCCAATCCCCCTACAGTATCCCTTTAAGCCTCTTCCAAGCCTAGTCATAAGCAGGAAACAACATACTTCTGTTTTACAAGATAAAAACAGACTGATTGTGTGGGGCCCACAGACATGACAATTCTTCAGTCAATATTGATGGTTTTCATTAGGACAAACTGAAAATTATCTCATTGCCATCAAACAAAAATACACAAAAGTGATCATTTAATTTCATTTTGACCTGATCAGCAGCCACAGCATAGAAGAGAAAATGGGATTTAATTTAAAGGTCTTGATTCTAACTTGACTGGATGATCTAATCTCCTAGAATAACACTGAGAGGAAGACAACCCACAGGAAGTGTAAAATGATCATTTTACGCATCCTTTGGGGGTGCCGCCCGCCCTCCCAGTGGTACAACTTAGAACCTCCATGAGGTTTGATTTTTAGTTTGAACAATTGTTCCCTTTTAGGTTTTCCCATCTTTTATCCCTTTTTTGGAGTGCGACCTAACCACACAAGCAAGTCAACCCTCCCTCAGTGGTCATTCCACCACCTTCAGGCGATAATCCATGGTTGCTGTTCTGCATTGCGGTGTTGTGAGTACCCTATTTGCTTTTTTTCTTTCCTTTCTACATTACTTTACCTACTTCACCATAAGAGGCACCTGGACCTCTCCTGTTTTTAATCTCCCCCTGAAAGATAGGTATTCCAGACCCCCATCATTTAATCACCAGAATGTTTGGATTTCCACGTGTGGGAACTATTAGAGGTCTCCCAAACCTGCCTCGGAGCGGGGTAGAATTTGAACGGGTTTGTGCTGAAAGTGCCTCTCTGGTCCACTCCTCTGAGGACTGTTAGTGACATGCATTATTCACGGCACTGTGCTGTGTCAGCGCTGTATAAACACACAGTAATGACCACAGTTACCTGATTCCTGTGCAGGTGGTGAGGACCACCGAGGACTGGTCATTATCCCGGACCCGGCCGTGGTAGAAGCAGTGCGTCTGCGGGGGAAACCACCAGATATGTTACAGAGGAGGTGAGACAAAGTAATACACACAGTGTTGGAAAATAATAAAAATGTTATTTCCAAAAATCTTTACAGATAAATTGTTTCATTTCTTTTTATCACCTATCACAACTCCAGCAGACCACAGGTTTACATGCTCTCTGTTGTATTGCCTTTAAATTGTTTAAACTGTGCCAAACTTTTTGCGTAGCCTACCACAAGCTTCATACAATAAGTAGCTGGGATTTGGTAGATGATTGTGGTGTAACCGGAACAGGTTTGTAGGCCTCCTTGCTCAACAATACTGGTGTAACTGGGACAGGTTTGTAGGCCTCCTTGCTCAACAATACTGGTGTAACTGGGACAGGTTTGTAGGCCTCCTTGCTCAACAATACTGGTGTAACTGGGACAGGTTTGTAGGCCTCCTTGCTCAACAATACTGGTGTAACTGGGACAGGTTTGTAGGCCTCTATGCTCAACCCTACTGGTGTAACTGGGACAGGTTTGTAGGCCTCCTTGCTCAACAATGGTGTAACTGGGACAGGTTTGTAGGCCTCCTTGCTCAACAATACTGGTGTAACTGGGACAGGTTTGTAGGCCTCCTTGCTCAACAATACTGGTGTAACTGGGACAGGTTTGTAGGCCTCCTTGCTCAACAAAACTGGTGTAACTGGGACAGGTTTGTAGGCCTCCTTGCTCAACAAAACTGGTGTAACTGGGACAGGTTTGTAGGCCTCCTTGCTCAACAATACTGGTGTAACTGGGACAGGTTTGTAGGCCTCCTTGCTCAACAATGGTGTAACTGGGACAGGTTTGTAGGCCTCCTTGCTCAACAAAACTGGTGTAACTGGGACAGGTTTGTAGGCCTCCTTGCTCAAACACATTGGTGGAACTGGGACAGGCCTCATAGCTTGCACACACTGGTGTACCATGACTATGGTAGGATTAGATTGTGAGCTCCTCTGAGGACAGTCAGTGACAGAACTACTATGTACTCTGTACAGTGCTGCAGAATATGTCAGTTCTATATAAATAATAATAATAATAATAATAATATGGTAGGACATCAGACTATGACTATGGTAGGGATTAGAGTGTGAGCTCCTCTGAGGACCGTCAGTGACATGACTATGCACTCTGTAATGTGCTGCAGAAGATGTCAGTGCTATATAAATACATAATAATAATATGGTAGGACGTTAGGCTATGACTATGGTAGGGATTAGTGGGTGAGCTCCTCTGAGGACAGTCAGTGACATGACTATGTACTCTGTAATGTGCTGCAGGAGATGTCAGTGCTATATAAATACATAATAATAATATGATAGGACATTATACTATGACTATGGTAGGATTAGAGTGTGAGCTCCTCTGAGGACAGTCAGTGACATGATTATGCACTCTGTAATGTGCTGCAGGAGATGTCAGTGCTATATAAATACATAATAATATGGTAGGACATCAGACTATGACTATGGTAGGATTAGACTGTGAGCTCCTCTGAGGACTGTCAGTGACATGACTATGTACTCTGTAATGTACTGCAGAAGATGTCAGTGCTATATAAATACATAATAATAATATGGGAGGACATTAGACTATGACTATGGTAGGATTAGATTGTGAGCTCCTCTGAGGACAGTCAGTGACATGACTATGTACTCTGTACAGTGCTGCAGAAGATGTCAGTGCTATATAAATGCATAATAATAATATGGTAGGACATTAGACTATGACTATGGTAGGATTAGAGTGTGAGCTCCTCTGAGGACAGTCAGTGACATGACTATGTACTCTGTAATGTACTGCAGAAGATGTCAGTGCTATATAAATACATAATAATAATATAGTAGGACATTAGGTTATGACTATGGTAGGGATTAGAGTGTGAGCTCTGCTGAGGACAGTCAGTGACATGACTATGTACTCTGTAATGTGCTGCAGAAGATGTCAGTGCTATATAAATACATAATAATAATATGGTAGGACATTAGACAATGACTATGGTAGGATTAGAGTGTGAGCTCCTCTGACGACAGTCAGTGACATGACTATGTACTCTGTAATGTGCTGCAGAAGATGTCAGTGCTATATAAATACATAATAATAATATGGTAGGACATTACACTATGACTATGGTAGGATTAGAGTGTGAGCTCCTCTGAGGACAGTCAGTGACATGACTATGTACTCTGTAATGTACTGCAGAAGATGTCAGTGCTATATAAATACATAATCATAATATGATAGGACATTAGACAATGACTATGGTTAGGATTAGAGTGTGAGCTCCTCTGAGGACAGTCAGTGACATGACTATGTACTCTGTAATGTGCTGCAGAAGATGTCAGTGCTATATAAATACATAATCATAATATGGTAGGACATTAGACTATGACTATGGTAGGATTAGAGTGTGAGCTCCTCTGAGGACAGTAAGTGACATGACTATGTACTCTGTAATGTGCTGCAGAAGATGTCAGTGCTATATAAATACATAATAATAATATGGTAGGACATTAGACAATGACTATGGCAGGATTAGAGTGTGAGCTCCTCTGAGGACAGTCAGTGACATGACTATGTACTCTGTAATGTGCTGCAGAAGATGTCAGTGCTATATAAATACATAATAATAATATGGTAGGACATTAGACAATGACTATGGTAGGATTAGATTGTGAGCTCCTCTGAGGACAGTCAGTGACATGACTATGTACTCTGTAATGTGCTGCAGAAGGTGTCAGTGCTATATAAATACATAATAATAATATGGTAGGACATTAGACAATGACTATGGTAGGATTAGATTGTGAGCTCCTCTGAGGACAGTCAGTGACATGACTATGTACTCTGTAATGTGCTGCAGAAGGTGTCAGTGCTATATAAATACATAATAATTATATGGTAGGACATTAGACTATGATTATGGTAGGATTAGAGTGTGAGCTCCTCTGAGGACAGTCAGTGACATGACTATGTACTCTGTAATGTGCTGCAGAAGGTGTCAGTGCTATATAAATACATAATAATAATATGGTAGGACAATAGACTATGACTATGGTAGGATTAGAGTGTGAGCTCCTCTGAGGACAGTCAGTGACATGACTATGTACTCTGTAATGTGCTGCAGGAGATGTCAGTGCTATATAAATACATAATAATAATATGGCAGGACATTAGACTATGACTATGGTAGGATTAGAGTGTGAGCTCCTCTGAGGACAGTCAGTGACATGACTATGTACTCTGTAATGTGCTGCACAAGGTGTCAGTGCTATATAAATACATAATAATAATATGGTAGGACAATAGACTATGACTATGGTAGGATTAGAGTGTGAGCTCCTCTGAGGACAGTCAGTGACATGACTATGTACTCTGTAATGTGCTGCAGAAGATGTCAGTGCTATATAAATACATAATAATACGGTAGGATATTAGACTATGACTATGGTAGGATTAGATTGTGTGATCCTCTGAGGACAGTCAGTGACATGACTATGTACTCTGTAATGTGCTGCAGAAGGTGTCAGTGCTATATAAATACATAATAATAATATGGCAGGACATTAGACTATGACTATGGTAGGATTAGACTGTGAGCTCCTCTGAGGACAGTCAGTGACATGACTATGTACTCTGTAATGTGCTGCAGAAGATGCCGGTGCTATATAAATACATAATAATAATATGGCAGGACATTAGACTATGACTATGGTAGGATTAGACTGTGAGCTCCTCTGAGGACAGTCAGTGGCATGACTATGTACTCTGTAATGTGCTGCAGAAGATGTCAGTGCTATATAAATACATAATAATAATATGGGAGGACATTAGACTATGACTATGGTAGGATTAGATTGTGAGCTCCTCTGAGGACAGTCAGTGACATGACTATGTACTCTGTAATGTGCTGCAGGAGATGTCAGGGCTATATAAATACATAATAATAATATGGTAGGACATTAGACAATGACTATGGCAGGATTAGAGTGTGAGCTCCTACAAATACACATAACTCACCGTGTGATTTGGGGTCACTGTCACCATCTCGCCCTCTGCAGTATAATGTGTCTCAGTAAATCCCGGGGCTAACAGGAGGCTGCCAAGAAAACAGGACAGTCATCATTCTGCTAGGTGATATTTTTACACCTTATTATATTAATATTAAATGCATTTTAAGCAAGAGAAATATGTACAGTACTTTTCAACTACTTGGCTTGGGATCTCAGTCTGGGCCACACCCCCGTCTGGGCCACACCCCCACCTCCTGCTATGTGTCCTGACACAGCCTGCAGACTATGGGTGATACTAGAGAAATAAGTCATGGAATAGATACACTCTGTCCACGGTAATTACTGTACTTGGACATAACTCTCTGTCTGTGGGCATAGTGGCAAAGTGGGAGGTGGGGCAGGAGAATTAGTTGGGCATTAGGGCAGACCGTTCTACAGCTGCCTCTCTTTTCCAACCTATTTGAGATGATCAATGACAGGCAAATAATTCTGAGCTGGTACAAAATTATGCTTATTTTTTATGCAAATGTCAGCTTGAAAAAGGACCAATCAAATCCCACCTCTGCTTCCTTCGATCGGTCCATTTTCAAGCTACAGGAACTTGCATAAATGACTCGCAGTGATTTGCATTTCATTGACTGACTGTCTCTGCCAGTTAATAGCAGTGCTGTAATGTGTCTGCACAGAATTGAGGTGTGATAAGTTGACAGGCGGGGAGTGTGCCGTTTACAGATCTCTTCTCATCTGGACAATGTTATTCCTGCTGTTCCAGCTCTTTATATTGCAGTAATTAAAAAAAACAACATTTTATTTCAGCTTATAAAGGGACCCGGGAGTCAAACTCATGACCTCATGCTTCACAGTCAGCAGAGAAAGTCCAGAGGTACTGCCCCTGACTGTGAAGCATGATCTCATGAGTTTGACTCCAAGGTCAGAGGAAAAAAAAAGAAAATATTTAAGTATTTGGGATGTGACTCCCGGGTCAGATAGAGGTAGCCTACATCTAGCGATTTTGCATTGAGTGATTAAGCAATCGATTTTATAAGACAATCATTTTCAGTGTGGTTGACTGAAAACCGATTGACTAGTGGCCCACACACTACAAGCAAGATCCTATATGATTTCCCTTCACTAATTGAGCTAAAAGATGTTGAGCCTCCATGCTCTGAATCCAAAAATCAATTCTTTATCGATCGAAATCATGTAAACGGAAGTCGATTCTTTAATGTTTGACCGATATCTACCACCCAGCTCAATCGATAAATCGTCACGATTCACCTTGATACCGGTTACCATAATAATTGTCAATCACGCATACTGGAACACACTGGATCCTCTCTTGATTCAGTAAGATTATTGAATTGGTTGGTCGATCTGGCTGTCAAATTGCTAGATGTTTGGCCAACTTTAGCGTTGAAGTAAATGTTGGGCAGTTATCGGCTGTGCGTTTCAATGGTAAATCAGCTTGTGGTCTCTGCAGAGGGCCGACATAAAGGACATAACAGGCTTGGTAGTGAACTATGAGGATTATACGGGACTTCATACATGTTCAGCCCCCTCTTGTGATGGTGCTGTAGGCAGCTGCCTGTATGTCTGGCCTCTCTGGTGACAGCTGTGGTGAGGCACTGAGGACCTGCATCTCCTGCTCTCTCATCACCCCTCTCTTGTGATGGTGCTGTAGGCAGCTGCCTGTATGTCTGGCCTCTCTGGTGACAGCTGTGGTGAGGCACTGAGGACCTGCATCTCCTGCTCTCTCATCACCCCCTTCTTGTGGCGGTGCTGTAGGCAGCTGCCTGTATGTCTGGCCTTTCTGGTGACAGCTGTGGTGACACACTGAGGACCTGCATCTCCTGCTCTCTCATCACCCCCCTCTTGTGGCCGTGCTGTAGGCAGCTGCCTGTATGTCCGGCCTCTCTGGTGACAGCTGTGGTGACACACTGAGGACCTGTATCTCCTGCTCTCTCATCACCCCCCTCTTGTGGTGGTGCTGTAGGCAGCTGCCTGTATGTCTGGCCTCTCTGGTGACAGCTGTGGTGAGGCACTGAGGACCTGTATCTCTGGCTCTCTCATCACCCCCCTCTTGTGGTGGTGCTGTAGGCAGCTGCCTGTGTGTCTGGCCTCTCTGGTGACAGCTGTGGTGAGGCACAGAGGACCTGCATCTCTGGCTCTCTCATCACCCCCCCCTCTTGTGGTGGTGCTGTAGGCAGCTGCCTGTATGTCTGGCTCTCTCATCACCCCCCTCTTGTGGTGGTGCTGTAGGCAGCTGCCTGTATCTCTGGCTCTCTCATCACCCCCCTCTTGTGGTGGTGCTGTAGGCAGCTGCCTGTATGTCTGGCCTCTCTGGTGACAGCTGTGGTGAGGCACTGAGGACCTGCATCTCTGGCTCTCTCATCACCCCCCTCTTGTGGTGGTGCTGTAGGCAGCTGCCTGTGTGTCTGGCCTCTCTGGTGACAGCTGTGGTGAGGCACTGAGGACCTGTATCTCTGACTCTCTCATCACCCCCCTCTTGTGGTGGTGCTGTAGGCAGCTGCCTGTATGTCTGGCCTCTCTGGTGACAGCTGTGGTGAGGCACTGAGGACCTGTATCTCTGGCTCTCTCATCACCCCCCTCTTGTGGTGGTGCTGTAGGCAGCTGCCTCTATGTCGGGCCTCTCTGGTGACAGCTATGGTAACGCACTGAGGACCTGCATCTCCTGCTCTCTCATCACCCCCCCTCTTGTGGCGGTGCTGTAGGCAGCTGCCCGTATGTCTTGCCTCTCTGGTGACAGCTATGGTAACACACTGAGGACCTGCATCTACTGCTCTCTCATCACCCCCCTCTTGTGGTGGTGCTGTAGGCAGCTGCCCCTATGTCGGGCCTCTCTGGTGACAGCTATGGTAACACACTGAGGACCTGCATCTCCTGCTCTCTCATCACCCCCCTCTTGTGGCGGTGCTGTAGGCAGCTGCCTGTGTGTCTGGCCTCTCTGGTGACAGCTGTGGTGACGCACTGAGGACCTGCATCTCCTGCTCTTTCATCACCCCCGTCTTGTGATGGTGCTGTAGGCAGCTGCCTGTATGTCTGGCCTCTCTGGTGACAGCTGTGGTGAGGCACTGAGGACCTGTATCTCTGGCTCTCTCATCACCCCCCTCTTGTGGCGGTGCTGTAGGCAGCTGCCTGTATGTGTGGCCTCTCTGGTGACAGCTGTGGTGAGGCACTGAGGACCTGTATCTCCTGCTCTCTCATTACCCCCCTCTTGTGGCCGTGCTGTAGGCAGCTGCCTGTATGTCTGGCCTCTCTGGTGACAGCTGTGGTGAGGCACTGAGGACCTGTATCTCTGGCTCTCTCATCACCCCCCCCTCTTGTGGCGGTGCTGTAGGCAGCTGCCTGTATGTCTGGCCTCTCTGGTGGCAGCTGCGGTGATGCACTGAGGACCTGTATCTCTGGCTCTCTCATCACCCCCCTCTTGTGGCGGTGCTGTAGGCAGCTGCCTGTATGTCTGGCCTCTCTGGTGACAGCTGTGGTGAGGCACTGAGGACCTGTATCTCTGGCTCTCTCATCACCCCCCTCTTGTGGCGGTGCTGTAGGCAGCTGCCTGTATGTGTGGCCTCTCTGGTGACAGCTGTGGTGAGGCACTGAGGACCTGTATCTCCTGCTCTCTCATTACCCCCCTCTTGTGGCCGTGCTGTAGGCAGCTGCCTGTATGTCTGGCCTCTCTGGTGACAGCTGTGGTGAGGCACTGAGGACCTGTATCTCTGGCTCTCTCATCACCCCCCCCTCTTGTGGCGGTGCTGTAGGCAGCTGCCTGTATGTGGGGCCTCTCTGGTGACAGCTCTGGTGAGGCACTGAGGACCTGTATCTCTGGCTCTCTCATCACCCCCCTCTGGTGGTGGTGCTGTAGGCAGCTGCCTGTATGTCTGGCCTCTCTGGTGACAGCTGTGGTGAGGCACCGAGGACCTGCATCTCTGGCTCTCTCATCACCCCCCTCTTGTGGTGGTGCTGTAGGCAGCTGCCTGTATGTCTGGCCTCTCTGGTCACAGCTGTGGTGAGGCACTGAGGACCTGCATCTCTGGCTCTCTCATTACCCCCCTCTTGTGGTGGTGCTGTAGGCAGCTGCCTGTATGTCTGGCCTCTCTGGTGACAGCTGTGGTGAGGCACTGAGGACCTGTATCTCTGACTCTCTCATCACCCCCCTCTTGTGGTGGTGCTGTAGGCAGCTGCCTGTATGTCTGGCCTCTCTGGTGACAGCTGTGGTGAGGCACTGAGGACCTGTATCTCTGGCTCTCTCATCACCCCCCTCTTGTGGCAGTGCTGTAGGCAGCTGCCTGTATGTCTGGCCTCTCTGGTGACAGCTGTGGTGACACACTGAGGACCTGTATCTCTGGCTCTCTCATCACCCCCCTCTTGTGGTGGTGCTGTAGGCAGCTGCCTGTATGTCTGGCCTCTCTGGTGACAGCTGTGGTGAGGCACTGAGGACCTGCATCTCCTGCTCTCTCATCACCCCCCTCTTGTGGTGGTGCTGTAGGCAGCTGCCTGTATGTCTGGCCTCTCTGGTGACAGCTGTGGTGAGGCACTGAGGACCTGTATCTCTGGCTCTCTCATCACCCCCCTCGTGATGGTGCTGTAGGCACCTGCCTGTATGTCTGGCCTCTCTGGTGACAGCTGTGGTGACGGACTGAGGACCTGCATCTCCTGCTCTCTCATCACCCCCCTCTTGTGGTGGTGCTGTAGGCAGCTGCCTGTATGTGTGGCCTCTCTGGTGACAGCTGTGGTGACGCACTGAGGACCTGTATCTCCGGCTCTCATCATCACCTCTGTCATGTTGGCCAGTTATCAGTTATACACTTGAATGATAAATCAGCTTGTGATCTCCACAGGGGGGCGATATAAAGAACATTACGGGTTTGGTAGTGAATTATGAGGATTATGAGGAAAGTCATACATGTTCAGCCCCCTCTTGTGGCGGTGCTGTAGGCAGCTGCCTGTATGTCTGGCCTCTCTGATGACAGCTGTGGTGACGCACTGAGGACCTGTATCTCTGGCTCTCTCATCACCCCCCTCTTGTGGTGGTGCTGTAGGCAGCTGCCTGTATGTCTGGCCTCTCTGGTGACAGCTGTGGTGAGGCACTGAGGACCTGTATCTCTGGCTCTCTCATCACCCCCCTCTTGTGGTGGTGCTGTAGGCAGCTGCCTGTATGTCTAGCCTCTCTGGTGACAGCTGTGGTGAGGCACTGAAGACCTGCATCTCCTGCTCTCTCATCACCCTCTCTTGTGGTGGTGCTGTAGGCAGCTGCCTGTATGTCTGGCCTCTCTGGTGACAGCTGTGGTGACGCACTGAGGACCTGTATCTCTGGCTCTCTCCTCACCCCCCCTATTGTGGTGGTGCTGTAGGCAGCTGCCTGTATGTCTGGCCTCTCTGGTGACAGCTGTGGTGACGCACTGAGGACCTGTATCTCTGGCTCTCTCATCACCCCCCTCTTGTGGTGGTGCTGTAGGCAGCTGCCTGTATGTCTGGCCTCTCTGGTGACAGCTGTGGTGAGGCACCGAGGACCTGTATCTCTGGCTCTCTCATCACCCCCCTCTTGTGGTGGTGCTGTAGGCAGCTGCCTGTATGTCTGGCCTCTCTGGTGACAGCTGTGGTGAGGCACTGAGGACCTGTATCTCTGGCTCTCTCATCACCCCCCTCTTGTGGCGGTGCTGTAGGCAGCTGCCTGTGTGTCTGGCCTCTCTGGTGACAGCTGTGGTGAGGAACTGAGGACCTGTATCTCTGGCTCTCTCATCACCCCCCTCTTGTGATGGTGCTGTAGGCAGCGGCCTGTATGTCTGGCCTCTCTGGTGACAGCTGTGGTGAGGCACTGAAGACCTGTATCTCGGGCTCTCTCATCACCCCCCTCTTGTGGTGGTGCTGTAGGCAGCTGCCTGTATGTCTGGCCTCTCTGGTGACAGCTGTGGTGAGGCACTGAGGACCTGTATCTCTGGCTCTCTCATCACCCCCCTCTTGTGGTGGTGCTGTAGGCAGCTGCCTGTGTGTCTGGCCTCTCTGGTGACAGCTGTGGTGACGCACTGAGGACCTGTATCTCTGGCTCTCTCATCACCCCCCTCTTGTGGTGGTGCTGTAGGCAGCTGCCTGTGTGTCTGGCCTCTCTGGTGACAGCTGTGGTGACGCACTGAGGACCTGTATCTCTGGCTCTCTTATCACCCCCCTCTTGTGGTGGTGCTGTAGGCAGCTGCCTGTATGTCTGGCTCTCTCATCACTCCCCTCTTGTGGTTGTGCTGTAGGTAGCTGCCCGTATGTCTGGCCTCTCTGGTGACAGCTGTGGTGAGGCACTGAGGACCTGCATCTCCTGCTCTCTCATTACCCCCCTCTTGTGGCGGTGCTGTAGGCAGCTGCCTGTATGTCTGGCCTCTCTGGTGACAGCTGTGGTGACGCACTGATGACCTGTATCTCTGGCTCTCTCATCACCCCCCTCTTGTGGTGGTGCTGTAGGCAGCTGCCTGTATGTCTGGCACTCTCATCACCCCCCTCTTGTGGTAGTGCTGTAGGCAGCTGCCTGTATGTCTGGCCTCTCTGGTGACAGCTGTGGTGATGCACTGAGGACCTGTATCTCTGGCTCTCTCATCACCCCCCTCTTGTGATGGTGCTGTAGGCAGCTGCCTGTATGTCTGGCCTCTCTGGTGGCAGCTGTGGTGAGGCACTGAGGACCTGTATCTCTGGCTCTCTCATCACCCCCCTCTTGTGGTGGTGCTGTAGGCAGCTGCCTGTGTGTCTGGCCTCTCTGGTGACAGCTGTGGTGACGCACTGAGGACCTGTATCTCTGGCTCTCTCATCACCCCCCTCTTGTGGTGGTGCTGTAGGCAGCTGCCTGTGTGTCTGGCCTCTCTGGTGACAGCTGTGGTGACGCACTGAGGACCTGTATCTCCTGCTCTCTCATCACCCCTCTCTTGTGGCGGTGCTGTAGGCAGCTGCCTGTATGTCTGGCCTCTCTGGTGACAGCTGTGGTGAGGCACTGAGGACCTGTATCTCTGGCTCTCTCATCACCCCCCTCTTGTGGTGGTGCTGTAGGCAGCTGCCTGTATGTCTGGCCTCTCTGGTGACAGCTGTGGTGAGGCACTGAGGACCTGTATGTCTGGCTCTCTCATCACCCCCCTCTTGTGGTGGTGCTGTAGGCAGCTGCCTGTATGTCTGGCCTCTCTGGTGACAGCTGTGGTGAGGCACTGAGGACCTGTATCTCTGGCTCTCTCATCACCCCCCTCTTGTGGTGGTGCTGTAGGCAGCTGCCTGTATGTCTGGCCTCTCTGGTGACAGCTGTGGTGAGGCACTGAGGACCTGTATCTCTGACTCTCTCATCACCCCCCTCTTGTGGCTGTGCTGTAGGCAGCTGCCTGTGTGTCTGGCCTCTCTGGTGACAGCTGTGGTGAGGCACTGAGGACCTCTATCTCGGGCTCTCTCATCACCCCCCTCTTGTGGTGGTGCTGTAGGCAGCTGCCTATATGTCTGGCCTCTCTGGTGACAGCTGTGGTGACGCACTGAGGACCTGTATCTCTGGCTCTCTCATCACCCCCCTCTTGTGGTGGTGCTGTAGGCAGCTGCCTGTATGTCTGGCCTCTCTGGTGACAGCTGTGGTGACGCACTGAGGACCTGCATCTCTGGCTCTCTCATCACCCCCCTCTTGTGGCCGTGCTGTAGGCAGCTGCCTGTATGTCTGGCCTCTCTGGTGACAGCTGTGGTGAGGCACTGAGGACCTGTATATCTGGCTCTCTCATCATCCCCCTCTTGTGGTGGTGCTGTAGGCAGCTGCCTGTATGTCTGGCTCTCTCATCACCCCCCTCTTGTGGCCGTGCTGTAGGCAGCTGCCTGTATGTCTGGCCTCTCTGGTGACAGCTGTGGTGAGGCACTGAGGACCTGCATCTCTGGCTCTCTCATCACCCCCCTCTTGTGGTGGTGCTGTAGGTAGCTGCCCGTATGTCTGGCCTCTCTGGTGACAGCTGTGGTGAGGCACCGAGGACCTGTATCTCTGGCTCTCTCATCACCCCCCTCTTGTGATGGTGCTGTAGGCAGCTGCCTGTATGTGTGGCCTCTCTGGTGACAGCTGTGGTGAGGCACTGAGGACCTGTATCTCTGGCTCTCTCATCACTCCCCTCTTGTGGTGGTGCTGTAGGCAGCTGCCTGTATGTCTGGCCTCTCTGATGACAGCTGTGGTGACGCACTGAGGACCTGCATCTCTGGCTCTCTCATCAGCCCCCTCTTGTGGTTGTGCTGTAGGCAGCTGCCTGTATGTCTGGCCTCTCTGATGACAGCTGTGGTGACGCACTGAGGACCTGTATCTCTGGCTCTCTCATCACCCCCCTCTTGTGGTAGTGCTGTAGGCAGCTGCCTGTATGTCTGGCCTCTCTGGTGACAGCTGTGGTGAGGCACTGAGGACCTGCATCTCTGGCTCTATCATCACCCCCCTCTTGTGGTGGTGCTGTAGGCAGCTGCCTGTATGTCTGGCCTCTCTCATCACCCCCCCCCCCCCCCCCTCTTGTGATGGTGCTGTAGGCAGCTGCCTGTATGTCTGGCCTCTCTGGTGACAGCTGTGGTGAGGCACTGAGGACCTGCATCTCTGGCTCTCTCATCACCCCCCTCTTGTGGTGGTGCTGTAGGCAGCTGCCTGTATGTCTGGCCTCTCTGGTTACAGCTGCAGTGAGGCACTGAGGACCTGTATCTCTGGCTCTCTCATCACCCCCCTCTTGTGGTGGTGCTGTAGGCAGCTGCCTGTATGTCTGGCCTCTCTGGTGGCAGCTGTGGTGAGGCACTGATGACCTGTATCTCTGGCTCTCTCATTACCCCCCTCTTGTGGTAGTGCTGTAGGCAGCGGCCTGTATGTGTGGCCTCTCTGGTGACAGCTGTGGTGACGCACTGAGGACCTGTATCTCTGGCTCTCTCATCACCCCCCTCTTGTGGTAGTGCTGTAGGCAGCTGCCTGTATGTCTGGCCTCTCTGGTGACAGCTGTGGTGACGGACTGAGGTCCTGCATCTCCTGCTCTCTCATCACCCCCCTCTTGTGGTGATGCTGTAGGCAGCTGCCTGTGTGTCTGGCCTCTCTGGTGACAGCTCTGGTCAGGCACTGAGGACCTGTATCTCTGGCTCTCTCATCAGCCCCCTCTTGTGGTGGTGCTGTAGGCAGCTGCCTGTATGTCTGGCCTCTCTGGTGACAGCTCTGGTGACGCACTGAGGACCTGTATCTCTGTCTCTCTCATCAGCCCCCTCTTGTGGTGGTGCTGTAGGCAGCTGCCTGTATGTCTGGCCTCTCTGGTGACAGCTGTGGTGACGCACTGAGGACCTGTATCTCTGGCTCTATCATCACCCCCCTCTTGTGGTGGTGCTGTAGGCAGCTGCCTGTATGTCTGGCTCTCTCATCACCCCCCTCTTGTGGCGGTGCTGTAGGCAGCTGCCTGTATGTCTGGCCTCTCTGGTGACAGCTGTGGTGACGCACTGAGGACCTGTATCTCTGGCTCTCTCATCACCCCCCTCTTGTGGTGGTGCTGTAGGCAGCGGCCTGTATGTCTGGCCTCTCTGGTGACAGCTGTGGTGACGCACTGAGGACCTGTATCTCTGGCTCTCTCATCACCCCCCCTCTTGTGGTAGTGCTGTAGGCAGCTGCCTGTATGTCTGGCCTCTCTGGTGGCAGCTGTGGTGAGGCACCGAGGACCTGTATATCTCGCTCTCTCATCACCCCCCTCTTGTGGCGGTGCTTTAGGCAGCTGCCTGTATGTCTGGCCTCTCTGGTGACAGCTGTGGTGACGCACTGAGGACCTGTATCTCTGGCTCTCTCATCATCCCCCTCTTGTGGTGGTGCTGTAGGCAGCTGCCTGTATGTCTGGCCTCTCTGGTGACAGCTGTGGTGAGGCACTGAGGACCTGTATCTCTGGCTCTCTCATCACCCCCCTCTTGTGGTGGTGCTGTAGGCAGCTGCCTGTATGTCTGGCCTCTCTGGTGACAGCTGTGGTGGGGCACTGAGGACCTGTATCTCTGGCTCTCTCATCACCCCCCTCTTGTGGTGGTGCTGTAGGTAGCTGCCTGTATGTCTGGCCTCTCTGGTGACAGCTGTGGTGAGGCACTGAGGACCTGCATCTCTGGCTCTCTCATCACCCCCCCCCCCTCTTGTGGTGGTGCTGTAGGCAGCTGCCTGTATGTCTGGCCTCTCTGGTGACAGCTGTGGTGGGGCGCTGAGGACCTGTATCTCTGGCTCTCTCATCACCCCCCTCTTGTGGTAATGCTGTAGGCAGCTGCCCGTATGTCTGGCCTCTCTGGTGACAGCTGTGGTGAGGCACTGAGGACCTGCATCTCTGGCTCTCTCATCACCCCCCCCCCCTCTTGTGGTAGTGCTGTAGGCAGCTGCCTGTATGTCTGGCCTCTCTGGTGACAGCTGTGGTGAGGCACTGAGGACCTGTATCTCTGGCTCTCTCATCACCCCCCTCTTGTGGTGGTGCTGTAGGCAGCTGCCTGTATGTCTGGCCTCTCTGGTGACAGCTGTGGTGGGGCACTGAGGACCTGTATCTCTGGCTCTCTCATCACCCCCCTCTTGTGGTGGTGCTGTAGGTAGCTGCCTGTATGTCTGGCCTCTCTGGTGACAGCTGTGGTGAGGCACTGAGGACCTGCATCTCTGGCTCTCTCATCACCCCCCCCCCCCTCTTGTGGTGGTGCTGTAGGCAGCTGCCTGTATGTCTGGCCTCTCTGGTGACAGCTGTGGTGGGGCACTGAGGACCTGTATCTCTGGCTCTCTCATCACCCCCCTCTTGTGGTAATGCTGTAGGCAGCTGCCTGTATGTCTGGCCTCTCTGGTGACAGCTGTGGTGGGGCACTGAGGACCTGTATCTCTGGCTCTCTCATCACCCCCCTCTTGTGGTAATGCTGTAGGCAGCTGCCCGTATGTCTGGCCTCTCTGGTGACAGCTGTGGTGAGGCACTGAGGACCTGCATCTCTGGCTCTCTCATCACCCCCCCCCCCCCCCTTGTGGCGGTGCTGTAGGCAGCTGCCTGTATGTCTGGCCTCTCTGGTGACAGCTGTGGTGACACACTGAGGACCTGTATCTCTGGCTCTCTCATCACCCCCATCTTGTGGCGGTGCTGTAGGCTGCTGCCTGTGTGTCTGGCCTCTCTCATCACCCCCCCCCCCCCCCCCTCTTGTGATGGTGCTGTAGGCAGCTGCCTGTATGTCTGGCCTCTCTGGTGACAGCTGTGGTGAGGCACTGAGGACCTGCATCACCTGCTCTCTTATTACCCCCCTCTCGTGGCGGTGCTGTAGGCAGCTGCCTGTATGTCTGGCCTCTCTGGTGACAGCTGTGGTGAGGCACTGAGGACCTGTATCTCTGGCTCTCTCATCACCCCCCTCTTGTGGTGGTGCTGTAGGCAGCTGCCTGTATGTCTGGCCTCTCTGGTGACAGCTGTGGTGAGGCACTGAGGACCTGTATGTCTGGCTCTCTCATCACCCCCCTCTTGTGGTGGTGCTGTAGGCAGCTGCCTGTATGTCTGG
The DNA here is from genome assembly GCF_040937935.1 of Hyperolius riggenbachi. Classification (NCBI taxonomy): domain Eukaryota; kingdom Metazoa; phylum Chordata; class Amphibia; order Anura; family Hyperoliidae; genus Hyperolius; species Hyperolius riggenbachi. Next base: position 12,366,132 of record NC_090646.1, on the reverse strand, counting down.
CCTCTCTGGTGACAGCTGTGGTGAGGCACTGAGGACCTGTATCTCTGGCTCTCTCATCACCCCCCTCTTGTGGTGGTGCTGTAGGCAGCTGCCTGTATGTCTGGCCTCTCTGGTGACAGCTGTGGTGAGGCACTGAGGACCTGTATCTCTGACTCTCTCATCACCCCCCTCTTGTGGCTGTGCTGTAGGCAGCTGCCTGTGTGTCTGGCCTCTCTGGTGACAGCTGTGGTGAGGCACTGAGGACCTGTATCTCGGGCTCTCTCATCACCCCCCTCTTGTGGTGGTGCTGTAGGCAGCTGCGTATATGTCTGGCCTCTCTGGTGACAGCTGTGGTGACGCACTGAGGACCTGTATCTCTGGCTCTCTCATCACCCCCCTCTTGTGGTGGTGCTGTAGGCAGCTGCCTGTATGTCTGGCCTCTCTGGTGACAGCTGTGGTGACGCACTGAGGACCTGCATCTCTGGCTCTCTCATCACCCCCCTCTTGTGGCCGTGCTGTAGGCAGCTGCCTGTATGTCTGGCCTCTCTGGTGACAGCTGTGGTGAGGCACTGAGGACCTGTATATCTGGCTCTCTCATCATCCCCCTCTTGTGGTGGTGCTGTAGGCAGCTGCCTGTATGTCTGGCTCTCTCATCACCCCCCTCTTGTGGCCGTGCTGTAGGCAGCTGCCTGTATGTCTGGCCTCTCTGGTGACAGCTGTGGTGAGGCACTGAGGACCTGCATCTCTGGCTCTCTCATCACCCCCCTCTTGTGGTGGTGCTGTAGGTAGCTGCCCGTATGTCTGGCCTCTCTGGTGACAGCTGTGGTGAGGCACCGAGGACCTGTATCTCTGGCTCTCTCATCACCCCCCTCTTGTGATGGTGCTGTAGGCAGCTGCCTGTATGTGTGGCCTCTCTGGTGACAGCTGTGGTGAGGCACTGAGGACCTGTATCTCTGGCTCTCTCATCACTCCCCTCTTGTGGTGGTGCTGTAGGCAGCTGCCTGTATGTCTGGCCTCTCTGATGACAGCTGTGGTGACGCACTGAGGACCTGCATCTCTGGCTCTCTCATCAGCCCCCTCTTGTGGTTGTGCTGTAGGCAGCTGCCTGTATGTCTGGCCTCTCTGATGACAGCTGTGGTGACGCACTGAGGACCTGTATCTCTGGCTCTCTCATCACCCCCCTCTTGTGGTAGTGCTGTAGGCAGCTGCCTGTATGTCTGGCCTCTCTGGTGACAGCTGTGGTGAGGCACTGAGGACCTGCATCTCTGGCTCTATCATCACCCCCCTCTTGTGGTGGTGCTGTAGGTAGCTGCCTGTATGTCTGGCCTCTCTCATCACCCCCCCCCCCCCCCCCCTCTTGTGATGGTGCTGTAGGCAGCTGCCTGTATGTCTGGCCTCTCTGGTGACAGCTGTGGTGAGGCACTGAGGACCTGCATCTCTGGCTCTCTCATCACCCCCCTCTTGTGGTGGTGCTGTAGGCAGCTGCCTGTATGTCTGGCCTCTCTGGTGACAGCTGCAGTGAGGCACTGAGGACCTGTATCTCTGGCTCTCTCATCACCCCCCTCTTGTGGTGGTGCTGTAGGCAGCTGCCTGTATGTCTGGCCTCTCTGGTGGCAGCTGTGGTGAGGCACTGATGACCTGTATCTCTGGCTCTCTCATTACCCCCCTCTTGTGGTAGTGCTGTAGGCAGCGGCCTGTATGTGTGGCCTCTCTGGTGACAGCTGTGGTGACGCACTGAGGACCTGTATCTCTGGCTCTCTCATCACCCCCCTCTTGTGGTAGTGCTGTAGGCAGCTGCCTGTATGTCTGGCCTCTCTGGTGACAGCTGTGGTGACGGACTGAGGTCCTGCATCTCCTGCTCTCTCATCACCCCCCTCTTGTGGTGATGCTGTAGGCAGCTGCCTGTGTGTCTGGCCTCTCTGGTGACAGCTCTGGTCAGGCACTGAGGACCTGTATCTCTGGCTCTCTCATCAGCCCCCTCTTGTGGTGGTGCTGTAGGCAGCTGCCTGTATGTCTGGCCTCTCTGGTGACAGCTCTGGTGACGCACTGAGGACCTGTATCTCTGTCTCTCTCATCAGCCCCCTCTTGTGGTGGTGCTGTAGGCAGCTGCCTGTATGTCTGGCCTCTCTGGTGACAGCTGTGGTGACGCACTGAGGACCTGTATCTCTGGCTCTATCATCACCCCCCTCTTGTGGTGGTGCTGTAGGCAGCTGCCTGTATGTCTGGCTCTCTCATCACCCCCCTCTTGTGGCGGTGCTGTAGGCAGCTGCCTGTATGTCTGGCCTCTCTGGTGACAGCTGTGATGACGCACTGAGGACCTGTATCTCTGGCTCTCTCATCACCCCCCCTCTTGTGGTAGTGCTGTAGGCAGCTGCCTGTATGTCTGGCCTCTCTGGTGGCAGCTGTGGTGAGGCACCGAGGACCTGTATATCTCGCTCTCTCATCACCCCCCTCTTGTGGCGGTGCTTTAGGCAGCTGCCTGTATGTCTGGCCTCTCTGGTGACAGCTGTGGTGACGCACTGAGGACCTGTATCTCTGGCTCTCTCATCATCCCCCTCTTGTGGTGGTGCTGTAGGCAGCTGCCTGTATGTCTGGCCTCTCTGGTGACAGCTGTGGTGAGGCACTGAGGACCTGTATCTCTGGCTCTCTCATCACCCCCCTCTTGTGGTGGTGCTGTAGGCAGCTGCCTGTATGTCTGGCCTCTCTGGTGACAGCTGTGGTGGGGCACTGAGGACCTGTATCTCTGGCTCTCTCATCACCCCCCTCTTGTGGTGGTGCTGTAGGTAGCTGCCTGTATGTCTGGCCTCTCTGGTGACAGCTGTGGTGAGGCACTGAGGACCTGCATCTCTGGCTCTCTCATCACCCCCCCCCCCCTCTTGTGGTGGTGCTGTAGGCAGCTGCCTGTATGTCTGGCCTCTCTGGTGACAGCTGTGGTGGGGCGCTGAGGACCTGTATCTCTGGCTCTCTCATCACCCCCCTCTTGTGGTAATGCTGTAGGCAGCTGCCCGTATGTCTGGCCTCTCTGGTGACAGCTGTGGTGAGGCACTGAGGACCTGCATCTCTGGCTCTCTCATCACCCCCCCCCCCCCCCTCTTGTGGTAGTGCTGTAGGCAGCTGCCTGTATGTCTGGCCTCTCTGGTGACAGCTGTGGTGAGGCACTGAGGACCTGTATCTCTGGCTCTCTCATCACCCCCCTCTTGTGGTGGTGCTGTAGGCAGCTGCCTGTATGTCTGGCCTCTCTGGTGACAGCTGTGGTGGGGCACTGAGGACCTGTATCTCTGGCTCTCTCATCACCCCCCTCTTGTGGTGGTGCTGTAGGTAGCTGCCTGTATGTCTGGCCTCTCTGGTGACAGCTGTGGTGAGGCACTGAGGACCTGCATCTCTGGCTCTCTCATCACCCCCCCCCCCCCTCTTGTGGTGGTGCTGTAGGCAGCTGCCTGTATGTCTGGCCTCTCTGGTGACAGCTGTGGTGGGGCACTGAGGACCTGTATCTCTGGCTCTCTCATCACCCCCCTCTTGTGGTAATGCTGTAGGCAGCTGCCTGTATGTCTGGCCTCTCTGGTGACAGCTGTGGTGAGGCACTGAGGACCTGTATCTCTGGCTCTCTCATCACCCCCCTCTTGTGGTAATGCTGTAGGCAGCTGCCCGTATGTCTGGCCTCTCTGGTGACAGCTGTGGTGAGGCACTGAGGACCTGCATCTCTGGCTCTCTCATCACCCCCCCCCCCCCTTGTGGCGGTGCTGTAGGCAGCTGCCTGTATGTCTGGCCTCTCTGGTGACAGCTGTGGTGACACACTGAGGACCTGTATCTCTGGCTCTCTCATCACCCCCATCTTGTGGCGGTGCTGTAGGCTGCTGCCTGTGTGTCTGGCCTCTCTCATCACCCCCCCCCCCCCTCTTGTGATGGTGCTGTAGGCAGCTGCCTGTATGTCTGGCCTCTCTGGTGACAGCTGTGGTGAGGCACTGAGGACCTGCATCACCTGCTCTCTTATTACCCCCCTCTCGTGGCGGTGCTGTAGGCAGCTGCCTGTATGTCTGGCCTCTCTGGTGACAGCTGTGGTGAGGCACCGAGGACCTGCATCTCTGGCTCTCTCATCACCCCCCTCTTGTGGCGGTGCTGTAGGCAGCTGCCTGTATGTCTGGCCTCTCTGGTGACAGCTGTGGTGACGCACTGAGGACCTGTATCTCTGGCTCTCTCATCACCCCCCTCTTGTGGTGGTGCTGTAGGCAGCTGCCTGTATGTCTGGCCTCTCTGGTGACAGCTGTGGTGACGCACTGAGGACCTGTATCTCTGGCTCTCTCATCACCCCCCTCTTGTGGTAGTGCTGTAGGCAGCTGCCTGTATGTCTGGCCTCTCTGGTGACAGCTGTGGTGACGCACTGAGGACCTGTATCTCAGGCTCTCTCATCACCCCCCTCTTGTGGTGGTGCTGTAGGCAGCTGCCTGTATGTCTGGCCTCTCTGGTGACAGCTGTGGTGATGCACTGAGGACCTGTATCTCCTGCTCTCTCATCACCCCCTCTTGTGGTGGTGCTGTAGGCAGCTGCCTGTATGTCTGGCCTCTCTGATGACAGCTGTGGTGACGCACTGAGGACCTGTATCTCTGGCTCTCTCATCACCCCCCTCTTGTGGTGGTGCTGTAGGCAGCTGCCTGTGTGTCTGGCCTCTCTGGTGACAGCTGTGGTGACGCACTGAGGACCTGTATCTCTGGCTCTCTCATCACCCCCCTCTTGTGGTGGTGCTGTAGGCAGCTGCCTGTATGTCTGGCCTCTCTGGTGACAGCTGTGGTGACCCACTGAGGACCTGTATCTCTGACTCTCTCATCACCCCCTCTTGTGGTGGTGCTGTAGGCAGCTGCCTGTATGTCTGGCCTCTCTGGTGACAGCTGCAGTGAGGCACTGAGGACCTGCATCTCTGGCTCTCTCATCACCCCCCTCTTGTGGCCGTGCTGTAGGCAGCTGCCTGTATGTCTGGCCTCTCTGGTGACAGCTGTGGTGACACACTGAGGACCTGCATCTCCTGCTCTCTCATCACCCCCCTCTTGTGGCCGTGCTGTAGGCAGCTGCCTGTATGTGTGGCCTCTCTGGTGACAGCTGTGGTGAGGCACTGAGGACCTGCATCTCTGACTCTCTCATTACCCCCCTCTTGTGGTGGTGCTGTAGGCAGCTGCCTGTATGTCTGGCCTCTCTGGTGACAGCTGTGGTGAGGCACTGAGGACCTGTATCTCTGGCTCTCTCATCACCCCCCTCTTGTGGTGGTGCTGTAGGCAGCTACCTGTATGTCTGGCCTCTCTGGTGACAGCTGTGGTGAGGCACTGAGGACCTGTATCTCTGGCTCTCTCATCATCCCCCTCTTGTGGTGGTGCTGTAGGCAGCTGCCTGTATGTGTGGCCTCTCTGGTGACAGCTGTGGTGACGCACTGAGGACCTGTATCTCTGGCTCTCTCATCACCCCCCTCTTGTGGTAGTGCTGTAGGCAGCTGCCTGTATGTCTGGCCTCTCTGGTGACAGCTGTGGTGACGGACTGAGGTCCTGCATCTCCTGCTCTCTCATCACCCCCCTCTTGTGGTGGTGCTGTAGGCAGCTACCTGTATGTCTGGCCTCTCTGGTGACAGCTCTGGTGAGGCACTGAGGACCTGTATCTCTGACTCTCTCATCACCCCCCTCTTGTGGCGGTGCTGTAGGCAGCTGCCTGTATGTGTGGCCTTTCTGGTGACAGCTGTGGTGAGGCACTGAGGACCTGTATCTCTGGCTCTCTCATCACCCCCCCCCCCCCTCTTGTGATGGTGCTGTAGGCAGCTGCCTGTATGTCTGGCCTCTCTGGTGACAGCTGTGGTGACGCACTGAGGACCTGTATCTCTGGCTCTATCATCACCCCCCTCTTGTGGTGGTGCTGTAGGCAGCTGCCTGTATCTCTGGCTCTCTCATCACCCCCCTCTTGTGGCGGTGCTGTAGGCAGCTGCCTGTATGTCTGGCCTCTCTGATGACAGCTGTGGTAACGCACTGAGGACCTGTATCTCCTGCTCTCTCATCACCCCCCTCTTGTGGTGGTGCTGTAGGCAGCTGCCTGTGTGTCTGGCCTCTCTGGTGACAGCTCTGGTGAGGCACTGAGGACCTGTATCTCTGGCTCTCTCATCAGCCCCCTCTTGTGGTGGTGCTGTAGGCAGCTGCCTGTATGTCTGGCCTCTCTGGTGACAGCTCTGGTGACGCACTGAGGACCTGTATCTCTGTCTCTCTCATCAGCCCCCTCTTGTGGTGGTGCTGTAGGCAGCTGCCTGTATGTCTGGCCTCTCTGGTGACAGCTGTGGTGACGCACTGAGGACCTGTATCTCCTGCTCTCTCATCACCCCCCTCTTGTGGTGGTGCTGTAGGCAGCTGCCTGTATGTCTGGCCTCTCTGGTGACAGCTGTGGTGACGCACTGAGGACCTGCATCTCTGGCGCTCTCATCACCCCCCTCTTGTGGTGGTGCTGTAGGCAGCTGCCTGTATGTCTGGCCTCTCTGGTGACAGCTGTGGTGAGGCACTGAGGACCTGCATCTCCTGCTCTCTCATTACCCCCCTCTTGTGGCGGTGCTGTAGGCAGCTGCCTGTATGTCTGGCCTTTCTGGTGACAGCTGTGGTGACGCACTGAGGACCTGCATCTCTGGCTCTCTCATCAGCCCCCTCTTGTGGTTGTGCTGTAGGCAGCTGCCTGTATGTCTGGCCTCTCTGATGACAGCTGTGGTGACGCACTGAGGACCTGTATCTCTGGCTCTCTCATCACCCCCCTCTTGTGGTGGTGCTGTAGGCAGCTGCCTGTATGTCTGGCCTCTCTGGTGACAGCTGTGGTGAGGCACTGAGGACCTGTATCTCTGGCTCTCTCATCACCCCCCTCTTGTGGTGGTGCTGTAGGCAGCTGCCTGTATGTCTGGCCTCTCTGGTGACAGCTGTGGTGAGGCACTGAGGACCTGTATCTCTGGCTCTCTCATCACCCCCCTCTTGTGGTGGTGCTGTAGGCAGCTGCCTGTATGTCTGGCCTCTCTGGTGACAGCTGTGGTGACACACTGAGGACCTGCATCTCCTGCTCTCTCATCACCCCCCCTCTTGTGGTGGTGCTGTAGGCAGCTGCCTGTATGTCTGGCCTCTCTGGTGACAGCTGTGGTGACGCACTGAGGACCTGCATCTCTGGCTCTCTCATCACCCCCCCTCTTGTGGTGGTGCTGTAGGCAGCTGCCTGTATGTGTGGCCTCTCTGGTGACAGCTGTGGTGAGGCACTGAGGACCTGTATCTCTGGCTCTCTCATCACCCCCCTCTTGTGGTGGTGCTGTAGGCAGCTGCCTGTATGTCTGGCCTCTCTGGTGACAGCAGTGGTGAGGCACTGAGGACCTGTATCTCTGGCTCTCTCATCACCCCCCCTCTTGTGGTAGTGCTGTAGGCAGCTGCCTGTATGTCTGGCCTCTCTGGTGACAGCTGTGGTGAGGCACTGAGGACCTGCATCTCCTGCTCTCTCATTACCCCCCTCTTGTGATGGTGCTGTAGGCAGCTGCCTGTATGTCTGGCCTCTCTGGTGACAGCTGTGGTGAGGCACTGAGGACCTGTATCTCTGGCTCTCTCATCACCCCCCTCTTGTGGTAGTGCTGTAGGCAGCTGCCTGTATGTCTGGCCTCTCTGGTGACAGCTGTGGTGAGGCACTGAGGACCTGTATCTCTGGCTCTCTCATCACCCCCCTCTTGTGGTAGTGCTGTAGGCAGCTGCCTGTATGTGTGGCCTCTCTGATGACAGCTGTGGTGAGGCACTGAAGACCTGTATCTCTGGCTCTCTCATCACCCCCCTCTTGTGGTGGTGCTGTAGGCAGCTGCCTGTATGTCTGGCCTCTCTGGTGGCAGCTGCGGTGATGCACTGAGGACCTGTATCTCTGGCTCTCTCATCACCCCCCTCTTGTGGCGGTGCTGTAGGCAGCTGCCTGTATGTCTGGCCTCTCTGGTGACAGCTGTGGTGACGGACTGAGGACCTGTATCTCTGGCTCTCTCATCACCCCCTCTTGTGGTGGTGCTGTAGGCAGCTGCCTGTATGTCTGGCCTCTCTGATGACAGCTGTGGTGACACACTGAGGACCTGTATCTCTGGCTCTCTCATCACCCCCCTCTTGTGGTGGTGCTGTAGGCAGCTGCCTGTATGTCTGGCCTCTCTGATGACAGCTGTGGTGACGCACTGAGGACCTGTATCTCTGGCTCTCTCATCACCCCCCTCTTGTGGTGGTGCTGTAGGCAGCTGCCTGTATGTCTGGCCTCTCTGGTGACAGCTGTGGTGAGGCACTGAGGACCTGTATCTCTGGCTCTCTCATCACCCCCCTCTTGTGGTGGTGCTGTAGGCAGCTGCCTGTATGTCTGGCTCTCTCATCACCCCCCTCTTGTGGCGGTGCTGTAGGCAGCTGCCTGTATGTCTGGCTCTCTCATCACCCCCCTCTTGTGATGGTGCTGTAGGCAGCTGCCTGTATGTCTGGCCTCTCTGGTGACAGCTGTGGTGAGGCACTGAGGTCCTGTATCTCTGGCTCTCTCATCACCCCCCTCTTGTGATGGTGCTGTAGGCAGCTGCCTGTATGTGTGGCCTCTCTGGTGACAGCTGTGGTGACGCACTGAGGACCTGTATCTCTGGCTCTCTCATCACCCCCCTCTTGTGATGGTGCTGTAGGCAGCTGCCTGTATGTCTGGCATCTCTGGTGACAGCTGTGGTGACGCACTGAGGACCTGTATCTCTGGCTCTCTCATCACCCCCCTCTTGTGATGGTGCTGTAGGCAGCTGCCTGTATGTCTGGCCTCTCTGGTGACAGCTGTGGTGACGCACTGAGGACCTGTATCTCTGGCTCTCTCATCACCCCCCTCTTGTGGTGGTGCTGTAGGCAGCTGCCTGTATGTCTGGCCTCTCTGATGACAGCTGTGGTGACGCACTGAGGACCTGTATCTCTGGCTCTCTCATCACCCCCCTCTTGTGGTGGTGCTGTAGGCAGCTGCCTGTATGTCTGGCTCTCTCATCACCCCCCCCTCTTGTGGCGGTGCTGTAAGCAGCTGCCTGTATGTCTGGCTCTCTCATCACCCCCCCTCTTGTGATGGTGCTGTAGGCAGCTGCCTGTATGTCTGGCCTCTCTGGTGACAGCTGTGGTGAGGCACTGAGGACCTGCATCTCCTGCTCTCTCATCATCCCCCTCTTGTGGTAGTGCTGTAGGCAGCTGCCTGTATGTCTGGCCTCTCTGATGACAGCTGTGGTGAGGCACTGAGGACCTGTATCTCTGGCTCTCTCATCACCCCCCCCTCTTGTGGTGGTGCTGTAGGCAGCTGCCTGTATGTCTGGCCTCTCTGGTGACAGCTGTGGTGAGGCACTGAGGACCTGCATCTCCTGCTCTCTCATCATCCCCCTCTTGTGGTAGTGCTGTAGGCAGCTGCCTGTATGTCTGGCCTCTCTGATGACAGCTGTGGTGAGGCACTGAGGACCTGTATCTCTGGCTCTCTCATCACCCCCCTCTTGTGGTGGTGCTGTAGGCAGCTGCCTGTATGTCTGGCCTCTCTGGTGACAGCTGTGGTGAGGCACTGAGGACCTGTATCTCTGGCTCTCTCATCACCCCCCTCTTGTGGCGGTGCTGTAGGCAGCTGCCTGTATGTCTGGCTCTCTCATCACCCCCCTCTTGTGGCGGTGCTGTAGGCAGCTGCCTTTATGTCTGGCCTCTCTGGTGACAGCTGTGGTGAGGCACTGAGGACCTGTATCTCTGGCTCTCTCATCACCCCCCTCTTGTGGTGGTGCTGTAGGCAGCTGCCTGTATGTCTGGCCTCTCTGGTGACAGCTGTGGTGAGGCACTGAGGACCTGTATCTCTGGCTCTCTCCTCACCCCCCCCTCTTGTGGTGGTGCTGTAGGCAGCTGCCTGTATGTCTGGCCTCTCTGGTGACAGCTGTGGTGAGGCACTGAGGACCTGTATCTCTGGCTCTCTCATCACCCCCCTCTTGTGGCGGTGCTGTAGGCAGCTGCCTGTATGTCTGGCCTCTCTGGTGACAGCTGTGGTGACGCACTGAGGACCTGCATCTCTGGCTCTCTCATTACCCCCCTCTTGTGGTGGTGCTGTAGGCAGCTGCCTGTGTGTCTGGCCTCTCTGGTGACAGCTGTGGTGACGCGCTGAGGACCTGTATCTCAGGCTCTCATCATCACCCCCCTCTTGTGGTGGTGCTGTAGGCAGCTGCCTGTATGTCTGGCCTCTCTGGTGACAGCTGTGGTGACGCACTGAGGACCTGTATCTCTGGCTCTCTCATCACCCCCCCCTCTTGTGGTGGTGCTGTAGGCAGCTGCCTGTATGTCTGGCCTCTCTGGTGACAGCTGTGGTGACGCACTGAGGACCTGTATCTCTGGCTCTCTCATCACCCCCCTCTTGTGGTGGCGCTGTAGGCAGCTGCCTGTATGTCTGGCCTCTCTGGTGACAGCTGTGGTGAGGCACTGAGGACCTGTATCTCTGGCTCTCTCATCACCCCCCTCTTGTGGTGGTGCTGTAGGCAGCTGCCTGTATGTCTGGCCTCTCTGGTGACAGCTGTGGTGAGGCACCGAGGACCTGTATCTCTGGCTCTCTCATCACCCCCCCTCTTGTGGTGGTGCTGTAGGCAGCTGCCTGTATGTCTGGCCTCTCTGGTGACAGCTGTGGTGAGGCACCGAGGACCTGCATCTCTGGCTCTCTCATCACCCCCCTCTTGTGGTGGTGCTGTAGGCAGCTGTCTGTATGTCTGGCCTCTCTGGTGACAGCTCTGGTGAGGCACTGAGGACCTGTATCTCTGGCTCTCTCATCACCCCCCTCTTGTGGCGGTGCTGTAGGCAGCTGCCTGTATGTCTGGCCTCTCTGGTGACAGCTGTGGTGACGCACTGAGGACCTGTATCTCTGGCTCTCTCATCACTCCCCTCTTGTGGTGGTGCTGTAGGCAGCTGCCTGTATGTCTGGCCTCTCTGGTGACAGCTGTGGTGACGCACTGAGGACCTGTATCTCTGGCTCTCTCATCACTCCCCTCTTGTGGTGGTGCTGTAGGCAGCTGCCTGTATGTCTGGCCTCTCTGGTGACAGCTGTGGTGAGGCACTGAGGACCTGCATCTCCTGCTCTCTTATCACCCCCCTCTTGTGGTGGTGCTGTAGGCAGCTGCCTGTATGTCTGGCCTCTCTGGTGACAGCTGTGGTGAGGCACTGAGGACCTGTATCTCTGGTTCTCTCATTACCCCCCTCTTGTGGCGGTGCTGTAGGCAGCTGCCTGTATGTCTGGCCTCTCTGGTGACAGCTGTGGTGAGGCACTGAGGACCTGCATCTCCTGCTCTCTCATTACCCCCCTCTTGTGGTGATGCTGTAGGCAGCTGCCTGTGTGTCTGGCCTCTCTGGTGACAGCTGTGGTGAGGCACTGAGGACCTGCATCTCCTGCTCTCTCATTACCCCCCTCTTGTGGTGATGCTGTAGGCAGCTGCCTGTATGTCTGGCCTCTCTGGTGATAGCTGTGGTGAGGCACTGAGGACCTGCATCTCCTGCTCTCTCATTACCCCCCTCTTGTGATGGTGCTGTAGGCAGCTGCCTGTATGTCTGGCCTCTCTGGTGATAACTGTGGTGAGGCACTGAGGACCTGCATCTCCTGCTCTCTCATTACCCCCCTCTTGTGGCGGTGCTGTAGGCAGCTGCCTGTGTGTCTGGCCTCTCTGGTGACAGCTGTGGTGAGGCACTGAGGACCTGCATCTCCTGCTCTCTCATTACCCCCCTCTTGTGGCGGTGCTGTAGGCAGCTGCCTGTATGTCTGGCCTCTCTGGTGACAGCTGTAGTGAGGCACTGAGGACCTGCATCTGCTGCTCTCTCATCACCCCTCTCCCTGGGGGTCCGCCGCTCATGGATTAGGGGTTATGTTGTTGTCAGGAGACTCCAGGTTTTCTCTGTAGCCTGGAGCCAAGCTAATAATTACCATGTGTGCCGCTCTGTTTATAAGCATTCCTCACAACCTGGATTCCCCAGTCTCAGGCTTATCTCACCGGGAGGCACCGCCAGTCTGCACAGCCCTGTGTTCAGCTTATAGAGGAACTCCGTTTCCTCTGTGCACAAGCACAATAGTTCTATTGGGCATGTGCAGACCTTTCGTGTGCATGCCCAATCCCAACATGAGTGAAGCAGGCCTGGAAACTGGATTCTCTATGCAGAGTATACAAGGGACAACCTTAAAGGACAACTGAAATGAGAAGAATATGTAGGCTGCCATATTTATTTCCTTTTAAACAATACCAGCTGCTTGGCAGCCCTGCTGGTCTCTTCGGCTGCAGTGGTGTCTGAATCACACCAGAAACAAGCATGCAGCTAATCTTGTCACATCTGACAATGTCGGAAACACCTGATCTGCTGCATGCTTGTTCAGGGGCTATGGCTAATAGTATTAGAGGCAGAGGATCAGCAGGACAGCCAGGCAACTGGTATTGGATACTGAAATAATTCTGCGCTCCTCACTGATCTCTCCACAATAGTAAGCTATCTTTGTTGGATCGCTGTGCAAATAGTGCGTGTCACACTCACATAAATAATATTATCAAAACAGCAGAGCGCTCAACAACTCTTAGATCTATTATAATATTCAAGTCCTTTTCAAGCTAACAGCCAAAAGAGTCCTCCCACAAATGCAGATCACTTCTATGTCTTCCACAGTCTTCATGCAATCCGATATTCCATCACTTATAAATAATATACGCTCACCAGAATAAATGGCCAATCAATCAAGATCAGCAAAACACGTGTTTGGCCCAGCCTGTGATCACTCTTCTATCTGTTGTCGCTCTTCTTATACTCAGTAGTCATGTAGAGAAAATAAACTTCAATAGTGTGATACTGTTAAGAACATAGGCATCTGCTTTTCACCAGTGCTCCCCTATTGACCAAAACTGTCACCAGCGTGTCTCCACCACCTTAGTAGGTAAGCCTCTCACCAGACTCTGTGGCCGACCCCTCACAGACCAGCAATTCAGCGTGTGTGTTACAAGTCTTTGCCTCCAGCATCAAGTTTTCTAAAACTCAAACAACGCTTGACATAGCATAATTCCGTTTATTCATAAAAAGTATTAAAAAGTAGTGCACTCACATGTGTTCCATAAAATATGCGCATGTAAAAAGTATCTTTCCCCTCGAGGTCTTAGCGTCTCACCGGCTCTCCAGGCCACGCCCAACTAGTTTCGTCATCCGACTCATCAGGGGCTTGGCCATTCAGAGCCGGCAGACGCCATAAATTCCCACCCATCGGTCACATGATCCCTTGTTACAATCAACGTCATTGGCCAGTTCTCTGCTCTGAATTTCTGTTGTGCCTCCTGATTGGTTATTGTCTTAGCCTGATGGATATATAGAGACTACACCTCCCAGAACTCCGCGCGAGCCGTCTAAAACAACAGTAGCCTCATTCCAAAAAACTACACTACCCAGGGTGCCAATGATATCCCAGGGAACCAATCACACGGGCTAAAAGTCGGAGCATGCAGGGCGGACTACACCGCTCAGCAGCTCCTCAAATTAACAAAGTTTATTAAGATTCTAAAATTTCAGTAAAAAACCGGAGGAGCTTTTTTAATTCCAGGAACGAGTTATATCAGAACAGTTTGTTAACTATTTTGTAATTATTGTGTACATAACTACAAACAACCATATGCTTAGCTACCGTCTATTTGTACTGGCCTATGACACCAATATCCCATGGGGCTTGTTCACTCAAATTTACACAGCAGTTCCCATTTTCCCAACAAGAAAATACTTAATTATTATATAAAATGTTAAATGATTATATATACATATAAAGACCATGATTAATCATATGTATTCTATATTAGAGGGTCATAGACTGTCTATATTTGGCAGTACATTTGGGGGGCCATGAATTATATTTGATAGTTCTATCTTACTTAGGTCCCCCAATAAACTGTAATTTCTAACCATCCCGGGCTATCCACTGTATATAATGATGCATACCACCCATGCTACAGGCCACCTGCCATGTGACTAAACAGTGAGGGTCAAAATTCATTAAAAGTTAGGGACACCCAATATCTATATAAAAAATGGCGATACTATATATGGAGACGGTCCTACACCTTAAATCTCATATTGTCACCAGAAATCTTACTTTCCAGAAACAGCGTCGTGTCTACCCACATAGCGCTGTACCTGCAACATGGGGTGTATTCCACAACTTCAATGGTCATCAATATTTAACCAGTGACCCCAATTGTTGTGCCCTGTCTGTTTGAAAAGATTTTTTATATAGATATTGGGTGTCCCTAACTTTTAATGAATTTTGACCCTCACTGTTTAGTCACATGGCAGGTGGCCTGTAGCATGGGTGGTATGCATCATTATATACAGTGGATAGCCCGGGATGGTTAGAAATTACAGTTTATTGGGGGACCTAAGTAAGATAGAACTATCAAATATAATTCATGGCCCCCCAAATGTACTGCCAAATATAGACAGTCTATGACCCTCTAATATAGAATACATATGATTAATCATGGTCTTTATATGTATATATAATCATTTAACATTTTATATAATAATTAAGTATTTTCTTGTTGGGAAAATGGGAACTGCTGTGTAAATTTGAGTGAACAAGCCCCATGGGATATTGGTGTCATAGGCCAGTACAAATAGACGGTAGCTAAGCATATGGTTGTTTGTAGTTATGTACACAATAATTACAAAATAGTTAACAAACTGTTCTGATATAACTCGTTCCTGGAATTAAAAAAGCTCCTCCGGTTTTTTACTGAAATTTTAGAATCTTAATAAACTTTGTTAATTTGAGGAGCTGCTGAGCGGTGTAGTCCGCCCTGCATGCTCCGACTTTTAGCCCGTGTGATTGGTTCCCTGGGATATCATTGGCACCCTGGGTAGTGTAGTTTTTTGGAATGAGGCTACTGTTGTTTTAGACGGCTCGCGCGGAGTTCTGGGAGGTGTAGTCTCTATATATCCATCAGGCTAAGACAATAACCAATCAGGAGGCACAACAGAAATTCAGAGCAGAGAACTGGCCAATGACGTTGATTGTAACAAGGGATCATGTGACCGATGGGTGGGAATTTATGGCGTCTGCCGGCTCTGAATGGCCAAGCCCCTGATGAGTCGGATGACGAAACTAGTTGGGCGTGGCCTGGAGAGCCGGTGAGACGCTAAGACCTCGAGGGGAAAGATACTTTTTACATGCGCATATTTTATGGAACACATGTGAGTGCACTACTTTTTAATACTTTTTATGAATAAACGGAATTATGCTATGTCAAGCGTTGTTTGAGTTTTAGAAAACTTGATGCTGGAGGCAAAGACTTGTAACACACACGCTGAATTGCTGGTCTGTGAGGGGTCGGCCACAGAGTCTGGTGAGAGGCTTACCTACTAAGGTGGTGGAGACACGCTGGTGACAGTTTTGGTCAATAGGGGAGCACTGGTGAAAAGCAGATGCCTATGTTCTTAACAGTATCACACTATTGAAGTTTATTTTCTCTACATGACTACTGAGTATAAGAAGAGCGACAACAGATAGAAGAGTGATCACAGGCTGGGCCAAACACGTGTTTTGCTGATCTTGATTGATTGGCCATTTATTCTGGTGAGCGTATATTATTTATAAGTGATGGAATATCGGATTGCATGAAGACTGTGGAAGACATAGAAGTGATCTGCATTTGTGGGAGGACTCTTTTGGCTGTTAGCTTGAAAAGGACTTGAATATTATAATAGATCTAAGAGTTGTTGAGCGCTCTGCTGTTTTGATAATATTAGGCAACTGGTATTACTTAAAAGAAAATAAATATGGCAGCCTCCATATCCCTGCCGTTACAGTTGTCCTTTTACCACTCTCTGACCTCCTAACACAGGATGGCGGCCGCAGAGTGTCTCTCATTCCTTGATCACACCACATTGCATGATCTCGCAAGGAGTGAGATTAGACAGGAGCTCACACGAGAGCTCTCTCCCGTCAGACAACACAGCGAGCAGCCTGCCAGCGGCGGATCAGCACTGGCAGGCTGCAATCGTTATTTACAGAAGGAAATTTATTTCTATAGCACTGCCATCTAACACAGCGCTGCACAGAGGATCGGCTTGTCACTAACTGTCCCTCTGACGGGCTCACAATCTAATCCCTGACATAGTAGTGTAGTGTATGGATTGTAATGTAGGGCCAATTTGGGGAGGGGGATGGGGGAATAAGGGGGGATTAAAAAAATTTAAATATTTCACAGGTTTTTTTTGTTAATAAAAAAAATCCAATAATCACAGCAGCAATCAGAGACCACCAAAAGAAAGCTCTATTAGTGGTAAAAAAAAAAGGAGGTAAAATTCATTTGGCCGCTAAGTTGTATGACGGAGCAATAAACCGAATAAAGTTGTGATTGTGAAGTGCCGAATTGTAAAAAAAATGGCCTGATCACTAGGGGGTTGTAAGCAGGGCCGGATTTTGGCCAAGGCCACCTAGGCGATGGCCTAGGGCGCCAAAACAGCAGGCTAAACTGGTGCAGCATTTGCAAGCTTGCAAATGCTGCAATGCAGGGAGATCAGACGAGCACCTGACCGAGGAACTCTGCTGCTAGCCGCCTGTGTAGCAGCCACCTTGCTCTCTGTGCACGTTTGCATTGTGGCCGGCGGCGGCTATGGACTTGGTCAGCATTGGAGATTGAAAGGAAGAGGAAGCTTCTGCACTGGAGACGAGCGGAGAAATGAGTGACACTGATGGCTGCTGCGTTGTGAAGGCGAACTAACTTCGTATACTGAAGGGGGGGGGAAGGATTGAGGGAGCCATCTGGCTACCTATACTGGAGGGAAAGGGGGAGGGGTCATCTGGATACCTATACTGGAGGGAAAGGGGGAGGGGTCATCTGGCTACCTATACTGGAGGGAAAGGGGGAGGGGTCATCTGGATACCTATACTGGAGGGAAAGGGGGAGGGGTCATCTGGCTACCTATACTGGAGGGAAAGGGGGAGGGGTCATCTGGCTACCTATACTGGAGGGAGGGGTCATTTCGTTATCTATACTGAAGGGGGGCGGGTGGTGACAGTGGCCTTGGGCAGTAAAGAGTACAAATCCGGCCCTGGGTGTAAGCCTCTGGGACTCAAGAGGTTAAGTATTGCTTCAAAGTCTATACACTCAATTTATGCTTCTACTACATGGATTTGGTAAGATTGCACAATCAAAATTGTATCATTAATGGGCACCTAACAGGTGGTACAATCTCCTGAACAATCAGACAGTGTTGATGGTACAATCGGCAACAAACAATCGATGTATCGCTAGTTCTGCTGATCTAAAAACAGATCGATTCCACTGAGTTGGAGCTGACTGATGACATTTTTCTCCCCATTTATGAGCCCGAATGATCGTCTCTGACCAATTGGATTGGCCGGTCTGGGAGATTGTACCATTGATAGGGACTAGTAGGGTGTGACCCCGCTGAGGGACTGCCAGTGACACAGAATAAGTCAGCTACAGATGGTCAATGAGATGCAAATAATACAGAGTTGATGCAGTATTGTGCACATTTTGTATGCAAATTTATGCAGCCTGAAGATGAACCAATCAAAACCTGCTGCATATAAAATTAGCATAATACTGCTTCAACTTGAAATTATTTGCATGTCATTGATCATCCCTAATGTCAGCACTACATGAATATGGAGAGGAATACAGGACAGTCGCCGATGCATATGACCCATGTAACCAGCATCCAGAGGAGACGGCAATATCACCTGCTGCAATCATGCACTATTTTAAAGCGGAACTGTAATTCCACAAAAAGCAAACAGTTTCACTTACCTGGGGCTTCCCCAAGCCCCCAGCAGCCGTCCTGACCCGTGCGATCTTGCGTTCTCCCACCGCAGTGCAGCTTCGTTACCGTCAACTTATAAGTCGACGGCAACTGCGCCTGCGTGCCCCGGGCTTCATGTTCCAGCCAGCAATAGCGTCCTGCGCTAATAGCGGCGCGGGACAGGGCGATGATTGGGGGCTTGGGGAGGCCCCCCAGGTAAGTGAAAGTTTGTTTTCAGCATATTTACAGTTCCGCTTTAAAGGGATACTGTAGGGGGGTCAGGGGAAAATGAGTTGAAGTTACCCTGGGCTTCTAATGGTCCCCCACAGACATCCTGTGCTCGCGCAGCCACTCCCCGATGCTCCAGCCCCGCCTCTGGTTCACTTCTGGAATTTCAGACTTTAAAGTCAGAAAACCACTGCACCTGCATTGCCGTGTCCTCGCTCCTGCTGATGTAACCAGGAGTAGCACAAGCCCAGTATGGTCTGTGTCTGCGCAATACACTCCTGGTGACATCAGCGGGAGCGAGGACACGGCAACGCAGGCGCAGTGGTTTTCAGACTTAAAGTCTGAAATTCCAGAAGTGAACCGGAGGCGGGGCCGGAGCATCGGTGAGTGGCTGTGTGGACACAGGATGTCTGCGGGGGACCATTAGAAGCCCCTGGCAAGTTCAACTCATTTTCCCCCGACCCCCCCTACAGTGTCCCTTTAAAGAGACTCCGTAACAAAAATTGCATCCTGTTTTTTTATCATCCTACAAGTTCCAAAAGCTATTCTAATGTGTTCTGGCTTACTGCAGCACTTTCTGCTATCACAGTCTCTGTAATAAATCAATGTATCTTTCCCCTGTCAGACTTGTCGGCCTGTGTCTGGAAGGCTGACAAGTTCTTCAGTGTTGTGGTTCTGCTATGAATTCCCCCTTCCAGGCCCCTCTATGCACGCTGCCTGTGTATTATTTAGATTAGAGCAACTTCTCTCTTCTCTCTTATCTTTTACAAGCTGGATAAATCGTCCTCTGAGCTGGCTGGGCTTTCACATACTGAAGAATTACAGACAAGGGCAAAGCTGTTTGCAGGAGAAAAAAGAGCAGCCTGAAACTTCAGTGCATGAGAACTGCAGGGAGAAAGAAACACACAAATGATCTCTTGAGATACAAAAGGAAGGGTGTATACAGCCTGCTTGTGTATGGATGTATTTTCTATGTGTGGACATACTGTACATCAACCTACTTCCTGTTTTGGCGGCTATTTTGTTTGTTTATAAACAAACTTTTTAAAACTGTTTTTAACCACTTTTAATGCGTCGAGGAGCGGCGAAATTGTGACAGAGGGTAATAGGAGATGTCCCCTAACGCACTGGTATGTTTACTTTTGTGCGATTTTAACAATACAGATTCTCTTTAAGGCCATGTCTTCAGTTAAAGGATTGCAAACATCATGTAAGCATGCTTACCTCCTTGTCTTTGCCTATAAAACACAGTCTAAACTGACAGGTGGGAACATCAAAAATTGACTCCAATCAGTGGATGGTTTTAAAAATCAGATGTTTGCGCTCTGTCAGTAGACCCGTCTATGAGGCTCCGTAATGACCTATAATGATGCCCTGTTGCAGGACAGTTACAGCAGCCCCTCCCCTGAGGAACCGGAGTCATGCTCTGCTTGGCTAGAGCTACTGGCCAATCACAAGCTTTGTTTCTGTTTGATTAGAGGCTTCCTCCTATATAAGGGCATGATTCTGACAGTGCCACCTGGTGGGCAGTGTTTAGCAGAAGGGCTATTGCATCGCCTCTGGGGGCAGTGTCTCCCTCCAGATCATGGACTCTCCTCTGAGGTGGATTTTACATTTTTGTGAAATTTAATAAACCTGAAATTACAGTTTTGCCCCCAAAAACACTCACCTAAAAAGTTGCCTTTCATTCCTACTTGAAAAAAATTCGTGCCATACTGGAGTTATTTCAAGAAGTAAGATTGCCTTAATAAAAGCAGGATCCCCCCCCTCAGAAAGTGATCGCTCAGCAGCCCTGAACAATAGCCCCCCTATCGCACGGCTGTCCTCTGCTTCACGCAGCTGGTTTTGTTTAACAAACGCCTTTCTTCTTCAGAGCAGAAACTCGATCCGGCCTCACGAGGAAACCTCCTGACCCAGAAAACATGGCAGAGGGATCCTGCCTGTCTGACCAGGGCTCACGTCCAACACTTGCTGAGGTTTTACGGGAACGCCGTACGCCAACGCAGCCAGCATGTACAGACTCCCGGCTCAACTTCACATTTCATGTACACGGCGTACAAACCGGTCTCCATGTCGGAAGTCGGTGACGGTTTTCTGCACAGGCATAATTTGTGTAAAATGAATGAACTGAAGGGATAACCGTCTTGTTATGATTAATGTTTGATGGAAAAAAATGATTTCACATCGATTGAGAGGGCCTTATGTATTGATCAGTAGTGATGAGCTCAAATTTCGCATAGTAGCATTTTTGATGCAAAATTTAGAATTCCGATGCAAAATCGTACCGCAAAATTTCAAACTATTGCTAAATGAATCTTGCTTGATATCGTAATTATGCAATGACATGTGATTTTGCGAAAAAACATTTCTTATTCCTAATACACTTCAATGCATTTATGTAAAAATTAGGCATTATTGTGCATATCTGCAAAATCAAGATTAACCACAAAATTGTAATTATAGTCAGAATTGTAATTGTGAAAATGAGGCAAAAATGTACAAAACCGAAATTACTTGTTATGATCAACACTATGTAGCAACTCGTAAGGAAGGTGTAATTTGGGGTCTGGCGATCTGAAGATCCCAGACCCGGATTTCCATCACGAGAGCCTATAGGCACAGATGTTCTGGAACCCAAGACTTCGCCCTTCTCGAACCCACAAATTACCCTGCCGAACCGCACTACAAGTATGCTGGCTGGCCAAGCTGTCACCTCTTTCCTATTCCCCTGCTCAACGTAGGTAGCCACACAGGTGTCTTTTAGTGTTAGGCAGCCAGAGTAACCTATAATTTATGCTCTGCATAGGGAAGAGGGGAGGGAGATGCTCAGAGAGGGGAGTGAGCCACCTCTCCATCTTCAGGCGCCTGTAGGCATGTGCCTACAATGCCTTATGGAAAATCCGACCCTGGCGAATCCCCGAATACCAGTGCTGCTATGACGGCGCCCAGCTTCAGCGCTAAGCGCCGGGCGCCAGGATGAACCGCTTCAGACAAGAGGAGATGCTGCGATTTTGCGACCAGCTGAACATCCCAGTGACAAGAAGTGACTGAGTAACAGAACTTCAACAGCAATCCGCTCTCGACTCTCTGCTTGTTTGGGGCGCTACCTAATACTGGGGGCACACCTGGCTACCTATACCGGGAGGGGGGGCAACATACATAATACTGGGATGGCATCTTCTACCTATACTGGTGGGAGGGGCACACTAGAATCTCCGCCTCTAGTGCTGCAGAACCTTGCCCTGGATACGGGAGATTTTACCACTCTGATTTCCCTCCGCCTGACACAGTTTTCTGCTTCTGCCGTTTCTTTTTCTTCCAAGTCTGTGAAATTCAATAGAAGGCAAATATTTATTTTTCTTCTGTCTCCGAGACGTGTAATCGCTGCGATCTCGCCGTGCGTGGACTGCGCTGCCATCCTCCCTCCGCTCTGCTCCAGGATAAATCTCTGAAAACACGTCCTGTCTAGGCTTGGCTCCAAGCATGCAGGCGGGAGAGACGGATCGGTTACAGTCGTCTCAGGACAAATAACTGGGGGCAGATGCCGGGAGACCTCCGTCCAGCAACAGAGGCCCGGGGGACAGTGACACAAATGTACAAGAGAATGCAGCATCCGCACAGACTGAGAGAATGCAGCATCCGCACAGACCAAGAGAATGGCAATATACAAATATAACCTACGGGATCTCACAAAAGTCAGTGCAGCTCTCACATTATCCTACTAATATTATAAATGGGAAGGTTCGGATGTTTGGATGTTTGTTACTCGATCACGCAAAAATGGCTGAACGGATTTGCATGAAATTTGGCACACACATAGTACATTACCTGGAATAAAGTATAGGATACTTTTTATTCCCATAACCAAAAAGGGGGCGGAGACAAATACAAATTTCACTGGAAAATGTAAACTGCAGCCATTCTTACACTGTTAATGGCAGGGTTCTCAAACTTTGCACAGATGGTCGTTGGGTGACTGGGATTAATATTCAGAAAGGTGGGTGGAGTCTACAAAAGCCAATCAAACTTCACATATTGCTTCTCAAGGGGAATATTTAATTGCTGCCATTCTTGCACTGTTAATGGCACAAGCCTCAAACTTGGTACAGTTGGTCATTGGGTGACTGGGGTTCAAATTCAAAAAAGGGGGGTGGAGCCACAAACAGCCAATCAGATTTGTTTCATTTCAATGCAAATTATTGATGCCAAAGACCGCAAAGCTCACAAACTTGGTCATTGAGGAATTGAGTACCGGTAATTATGTGTGAGGGTTAGGAAAAGTGGGTGCAGCCAACACCAGCCAAATACTATCTTTTCATGGGACAACACTGATGTGACACAGTAATGCAATGTAAAGTAGACAGTGTAAAGGTGGCCACATACGATACAATAAAATGATCCGATTTTATGGCAATTTGATGAAGACGCTTAGATTTCCCAATGTATCGAAAGCTTTTTTTTTTTTTTTTTCATTAGAGCAAGAAACACGATCGGATTTCCCATTTTGCTCAATAAAAGTAGATTGAGAATGGTGGATTTGTCTGATCAGTTGTTATAAAGATTGAAGGGTGTGTGTTAGATTGTCAATTTAATAATATACACACCCTAGCAATTTCCTCAGAGTTTCCAATCGTTTTTATCATAACTGGGGAAAAACAGACAGGCAATGACACAGACACCTACTGATTTCTCTCCACCTCCAGGATGAGTTTCCTCCCTTCTGACATCACTACGATCTCGCCCCGATCTGGAGTCACCTGATGAGACAGAGCAATGTCCGTGAGACCCAGAGATGGGACAATAATAACAGGAAACATACATTCACAGTTACAGCTGAGCAGTTATTGGCCTGGACCACACTGCTTTAAAGAGGACCTGTAGTGAAATGACATAATGAATAAAAGGTTTTATTTTTTACAATATTAATTTATAGATGATTTAGTCAGTGTTTGCCCGTTGAAAATCTTTCCTCTCCCTGATTTACATTCTGAAATGTATCCCTGGTGGTGACAAGGGTTTGTGATGTGATATTTTCTTGATTGCAGAAGTCGGTCGTGCTGCATTCTCGTGCACTTGAGATCCTGTACAAAGTAAAACGAGCGCAGGAAGATAGCATAGCAATCGCAGCACAATGTGATTTTTTTTCTGCGATTTCAGCAATTTTTTCCTGACTGATTTTTTTCCTCCCCTCGCAAATCGCAATCATTCCGCCACCACGTTGTACACCTGTCAGCTTGCAAAGAAAATTGCGGCAAAACTGCAGTAGTGGAAGTTGAGTGAAATGCGATCGCATCACACTACAATCTTAGTTGTAATCACATTTTACAGTGGAAATAGGCCCACAGCCTTGTGGTGCACCAATATATGTTTATATTGTAGCAAAATTACCTGGAAACGGGGCATTGCTTTACTGCGATGTGTGTTTATTTTGGAAGGGATTCATTTTATTAATTTTTAATTACATATGTATTGTGTTTGTGTAATTTAACTTTCCGCCACTAGATGGTGCTGGAAACACTATCCTGATTTCCAGGAAGTATTCACTTTCTTTTTTCACAGTAACTCATGCTTTTACTACTTCCTGTCATTACAAATGGACATGGCCCCGATCAGGGTATTTCAAGCATTTTAATTCCAGGCATTGCGATTGGTTAGGGGAACCAATCCCCAATCGTGGATCTAGGCATACCTCCCAACATTTTGAGATGAGAAAGAGAGACACTTAAACCACGCCCCTGCCCCACCACTGATCACGCCCCTGTCACACCCCCTAGTCATGCATACCATAAAGATTCCATGAGAAAAATATGTTGTTTTATAATTCAAACTACACTGGTCCTTTCTATCCTGCTTCATTTTGCTTCATATTAACATTTGAAAACAAGAAATATATCAATTTAAAGGTTGGGAATAAAGTTTAGAGTCAATCAAACACATTATTTAGTAGAGAAATATATATATATTTACATAGAAAGAGGGACAAAGTCCTGAAAGAGGGCCAAATGAGGGTGAACGAGGGACGGAGGGACAAGGCTCCCAAAGAGGGACTGTCCCTCCAAAAGAGGGACAGTTGAGAGCTATGGATCTAGGCGTACCGGCAGGTATGAGCGGCGGGCAGGGGAGTGCTTATGCACGTCGGTGGTGGGGGAAAGCGACGCATAAAAATGTCCTGGAGCCATTAACAGGTCCAGCAGGGCGTTTTAACCACTTGCCGACCGCACGCTTATACCGTGCGTCGGCAAAGTGGCAGCTGCAGGACCAGCGACGCAGTACTGCGTCGCCAGCTGCAGGCTGATTAATCAGGAAGCAGCCGCTCGCGCGAGCGGCTGCTTCCTGTCAAATCACGGCGGGGGGCTCCGTGAATAGCCTGCGGGCCGCCGATGGCGGCTCGCAGGCTAAATGTAAACACAAGCGGAAATAATCCGCTTTGTTTACATTTGTACGGCGCTGCTGCGCAGCAGCGCCGTAAGGCAGATCGGCGATCCCCGGCCAATCAGCGGCCGGGGATCGCCGCCATGTGACAGGGGACGTCCTGTCACTGGCTGCACAGGACGGATAGTGTCCTGTGCAGCCCGGATCACCGGGGAGGGGAGCAGGTAGGAGAGGGAGGGGGGGGATTTCGCCGCGGAGGGGGGCTTTGAGGTGCCCCCCCCCCCCGCCAGCCACACGCAGGCAGAAGAGATCAGACCCCCCCTGCACATCATCCCCATAGGGGGGAAAAAGGGGGGCGATCTGATCGCTCTGCGTGCACCCTGATCTGTGCTGGGGGCTGTAGAGCCCACCCAGCACAGATCACTAATAACCACGCTGGTCCTTAAGGGGGGGTAAAGGGTGGGTCATCAAGTGGTTAATGCAGCGGCTTGCCACTAAGTGGTTAAGTTGCGCTGCAGCGTTGCTTTTTTCCATGTGTGATGTATGATTCGCAAGTCACTGCAAACGCAAAAAAAAATCACTTTTGTTTTGCAAAAATTACATCCCATTTAGAAGTGAATAAGACACATTAATTAATCTCATGTAAGTTAGCTACATTGGTGTGCACAGAAAAATCACAATCCCCCCCCCCCCCCCCCCCAAAAAAAAATGCAAAAAAAACTAAACAAAAATGGAAAATCGCAAAGAATAAAAAAAAAAAAAGACAAAAAATATCAGATACCGCATAATAGGACGTGCCAACCATTTCATACCACATTCCCGCCACTCCCAGGAGGGCAACTGCTCGGCCATGTTGTGTGTAGGGATGCTTGCCTCGTTCTGATGTGAATGAGATTCAGGAATAATAATAATACCAGGCCGGTCTCACCATCCTGCGGTAAGAATAAACACAGATCTCTCGCCTCGTTTGTTTTGCTTGGTATTCTGGGCAGCAGATGGCGGACAGGACAGACTGGAATCTGTCTGAGTGATCGCATCTGAGGAGAATATTGTACCATTAATGGCCACCTTCAGTAAGAAATCCTCTTAAAACTTAACAAACAATTTCCACCCAGTCCTGAGCCCTTGCTGCATGCCTATTGGCCAGGTTGGCCCACACTGCCCTCTTTCCCAGAATCCTCTCTGCCTGGCCCTCAGCAGCGTGTGATATGATTGGTCCCCACTGGTAAAGCTGTAATTTATTGGCCCGGAGGTCCCGATTATAAATATATCAGTTGGAGAGAGCAGCAATTGTCTCCTGTTTGGCTTGGGCTAAAAACGGCCTTGTGTAACAACACGGCTCAGCCTAATTATCTGTGAGATTTCCTGCCGCGGCAGAGAAGGCTTAATATTGGTTTATGACTGTCCAGCTGTCTCCCCCTGTTATTTCTGAAATGGCATACTTATTTCATTTACATTAACCACAGCCACTTCCCACCGACAGCTGCGGTACACGTCCGAAAAAGAGGCTACCGCAGAAATACTCAGAAATCAGCTCCGAGCAGCGCAGTCATCAGAGTTCCAAAATGTCATTGTTATTTGTGTCAAACGTGTCTTCTGCTGCTTCTAACCCTGTTTTAAAAATGTGGTTACCAATGGTGAAGGATCAGGGGCAGAAGAGGCATGAACTGGCCCCCTACTCTAGAGCAAAGCAGGACCATACAAAAGGCAACCCAGGCGCATACATTTGAAATCGGTGCCGGTAGACTTGGGCGCAGGATACAGCTGTTATACAGCTGTATCCTGCTTCTGCACAAGTCCCGGCCGTGTTAATTACCATTCCCCCTCCAGGCCACCATGGATAGTGGGGGAATTATATAATTCAGCTTCCAGCAATTGCTGGAGACCGTATTATTGTGTTTTATAAGCAACTTCGGCTCCGTCTTCTGATGGTGCCGGCGTTACTGGAGCGGTGGCGGGAGAACGGAGGATCGGCGGGGAACAGGATGGTTGCTGGGGGCTTGCAGAAGCCCCAGGTAAGTGAAACGGTGTGTTGAAAAAGTATCTACAGTTCCGCTTTAACTATCAGTTAGCCATTAAAAGGTATTACTTTTACAAGACAAGTTTTTTTATACCTACATAAGTGGTTTGGCTAACACGGTACAGAAACTTTTCTGCTACTACCCTTATCTCTCCATATTTATACAACACAATGGGGTTGATTCACTATGACTAATGGCGTGCCTTATCAGAGTTAACACGTCTTATCAACATTAACATGCCTTATCAGAGTATCATAGAGAGCGCTATGAACGTATGCCTGCTAATTGGCAATGACGAGAGCTCCACTCGTCCTGCCCTGAGCCCCTGCGGGTCCAGTCACTTTAAAGGGCATTATCCCCGCACTTTGATTGGCCCAATAGGCTGTCTGTCACTTGACAGGCAGCCTATTGGGCCAATCAAAGGATTAGACCCGCAGGGGCTCAGGGCAGGATGAGTGGAGCTCTCGTCATGGCCAATTAGCAGGCATAAGTTTGTAGCACTCGCTATGCTACTCTGATAAGGCGCGTTAACTTTGATAAGGCATGTTTGTAAAAGCGTGTTAACTCTGATAAGGCATGTTAACTGATAAGGCATGTTAACTCTGATAAGGCACACTATTTGTTATAGTGAATCAACCCCAAAGTGCCATGATCATTCGTTCTCTCGTTCACGCCTGTCATCTGCCATTGCGTCACGTTGCGTGCTCCCGTGGGCAGGAAGATGGACCGGGTAACCTGGTTTGTCGGGAGGCGTCACTGTAGGGTTCCCCGATTCATCCTCAGGTGAGTATTCAGCGTTAGTATTCACCACCCGTTCTTCTCAGGACTTCCATTTATCGTTAGGTGGTGACCCCCTGTTTCCTGCCAGTGCCTCGTTATCACCCCAGGAGGCGCTCTCCCTCGCTGTCCTCTCCACAGAGAAGGTTCCTGGTGGTGACCCTCTGTTTCCTGCCAGTGCCTCGTTATCACCCCAGGAGGCGCTGTCCTCTCCACAGAGGAGGTTCCTGGCGGTGACCCTCTGTTTCCTGCCAGTTCCTCGTTATCACCTCAGGAGGCGCTCTCCTCTCTCCCTCGCTGTCCTCTCCACAGAGGAGGTTCCTGGTGGTGACCCTCTGTTTCCTGCCAGTGCCTCGTTATCACCCCAGGAGGCGCTCTCCCTCGCTGTCCTCTCCACAGAGAAGGTTCCTGGTGGTGACCCTCTGTTTCCTGCCAGTGCCTCGTTATCACCCCAGGACGCGCTCGCCTCTCTCCCTCGCTGTCCTCTCCACAGAGGAGGTTCCTGGTGGTGACCCTCTGTTTCCTGCCAGTTCCTCGTTATCACCCCAGGAGGCGCTCTCCCTCGCTCTCCTCTCCACAGAGGAGGTTCCTGGTGGTGACCCTCTGTTTCCTGCCAGTGCCTCATTATCACCCCAGGAGGCGCTCTCCCTCGCTGTCCTCTCCACAGAGAAGGTTCCTGGTGGTGACCCTCTGTTTCCTGCCAGTGCCTCGTTATCACCCCTGGAGGCGCTCTCCTCTCTCCCTCGCTGTCCTCTGCACAGAGGAGGTTCCTGGTGGTGACCCTCTGTTTCCTGCCAGTGCCTCGTTATCACCCCAGGAGGCGCTCTCCTCTCTCCCCCGCTGTCCTCTCCACAGAGGAGGTTCCTGGTGTTGCTAAGAGTTAAACCTTCCATAAAGTCTATTACAAGTCTGCCCGTAATAATGTTGGGCCTATTCCAGTAGTTTCAGTCATTTAGCAGCAATTTAGGAACCAATTGTAAGCTATTAATGGAGCAGGTCTGGCCGCTGCTGCCCCAACGTTTCTCCTAATAAGGACAGCGAGACATTTACACAGAATGTTCCTCAAAAAAATAAAAACAAGGGTTCAGCTTTCCCATGTTTGGCCAGGAAGATGTCACAAGATTAGGCGTCTGTTCTGGGAACGTCGGCCTAATGAGTCTGTAGAAGACGTGACGGAGGTCCTGGAGAGGTCCTCAATGAGCCATCTCACACGGAACGCTATCTAAGAGCCATTTTTGTGTTCTTAGACATTCGGCCTCATTTACTACAACATCTGGAGATGGTTTACTGCCATACTGGATCTTCTGCCATCAGCTATCAAGGGCTCACGGTTCTCGGCAAGGATTGCTGAGAAGTTAGTGAATTGGCTGTTCCTGATCTCTGTCCCACACACACAGCCCAGTGATTTTTTTTTTTGATTTTTTTTTGGGTGGGGGAAATTTAAGCTATCAAAGCCTATTTTTTTTTACAGACATTCTCATTGAGGGACCATGGACATGCCCGGAATCCCACAACTGTTAATTCATTCACCCTTCTGGAAATCCCCCCTTGGTCCAATTGACCTTGCCACGTTAATGGAAAAATGTAAATATTTTTGGGCAAATCCAAACCAGGTTGCCACCAGCGGGTAGCTAAGGAGCTATAGCCCCCGGAGCAATTTTACACTGGGCCCCCAAACACTCTATACATAGCATTTGAGACGGTGCTGCAAAACCTGTCAAGGACAACCCCAATATCAGAGGTGCAAGAGGGGGATGGGGAACAGCTTGTTAATGAATGGTTACTATTCAAAGCATCTAAGTGATTATACCAGCATATGACCAATAAAGAGCTAATACTGTGGCCAATCGGGGTCCCCCTGGCCCAAGGGCCCCAGTGTGGTCACAACCTCTGCAACCCATATTGCTACACCACTGCAGGTTGCTAGATTGGCCATGTCTTAGCAGATTTTCTACAAATCCAGACCAGAATAATAAAGTTGCTCGATCTTCTCTAGTCTGTGGATTCATAATTCAAGGAAAAGATTTTTGTAGAATCCCAGTTTTATTTTCTGTGCATCAGCTAAAAAAGTCGGTTTCATGTTGTATTGTCTCAGCTAAACGATACAGTCTTTCACACAGTCTGAGCCAAAATACCGGTATATGAATCTATGACCTTTTTTTTCTCTCCCCTGCACTCAGTAGCTGTTCTCTGCCTGGAAAGAGGTTCATGGCTGTGTTTCCTTATCGGCGAGGATTACACTACAGTCCAGCCTGGAGAGAAGCTGTCAGTTGCATACCTGATGTCCCACTCTTTCAGGCTGGAAAAGAAGAAATGCCTAGTCATTTGTATGCTTAGCACTGTCCACACACACGTCTATCTCATGTCATGTCCAGAGGAGAACAGGGTATTCCTTAAAGGACTAGTGATGATCTGGGGAGGGGGGGGGGGGACAGAGCTGTGGGTGGCCATGGCAACTACTAACCTTAACTTCCTCCGATACAGGGGACTATACTTCAGATCAGGTGGTTTTGTGGTGGCTACACTTGTGAAAAGTGTGAAGACCATGATGGCCACACTCGTTTTATGACCCTTGTGAGGTGGTCCCCAGGCTGTGAAGGGTAAAAAGGGGAGGCAAGGGAAGGGGCGTGAGCACTGTGGGGGCCCTATCAAAGTTTCGCTGGAGGGCCCCATGAATTGTAGTTATGCCCCTGGCTGGACACCAAGACTGCCGGGGAAAAGGGACTGTCGTCCAGCTTGGATGAACATCTCTCCAACTAATCTTCGGGTGTGTTTAGGGGCGGAGCAGTAGGGGGTGCAGAGGATGCAACTGCACCAGGGCCCCTGGATCAGAGGAGCCCACATCGGTGCCCTCCCTCAACTACAGTATTAGCTCTCTATTGGTCCTGTGCTCATAATAATCACTTCTATAGATACGTTGAATAGTGGTAATCATTAACAAAGTGCTCCCCATCCCCTTCTTGCACCTCTGACACTGTAGTTGCCATTGGCAGGTTTTGGAGCGCCGTATCAATTGTTATGTATAGGGTGCTTGGGGGCCCCATTGTAAAACTTGCATCGGGGCCCATAGCTCCTTAGCTACACCACTGGGTATATTGATGGCGGCAGCTGGCCCAGAAGATTGCAGGAAATAGTTCAGCTCCCAATTCAGAATAGGCTCAGGCTACACCAGTGGATTATGGGAAACAGCTACACAACAGCAGCGTTATCCTCCTGCAGCACAGCATAGTTATATAGGACATCACCAGCTCTGTTTTCAGTATCAGAGGATTATGGGAGAAATCCAGACAGGTGATGGCCACAATGGTGTAGCAGATTCAGCCTCCTGCAGCATAATAATAGGACTACATATTAAATAATAAGGTAAGGTAAAGAAAGTACGAGTCATGACCATGAACATTAGCTTGGTTTATTCTCCTGTAGGATGGTGGATATAAAGGGACATCGGAAACCCACTCATCTCTCCAGTCACCGGAGGAAAGGTAACATTGGCTGCAGGAGATAAGGTTATCTTATGATGGAGTAGGCAGCGGGTTCCCACCCATGGCCGGCAGGGTGGAGACACTTCCATCATGAGGCTGTAGAGGAAGTGCAGTGACCAGAGTCACCATAATATGGGAGTCCATGCCAGTTATGTAGGTCCAGATACAGATATAAAGATAAAGACCCGTATTGTCGTTACAGAGGGGGATTTTTGTTGGCCAAAGACGAGACGATATGACGGCCGCTGACTTAGTGGGAAAAGCTGAACTGGCCAGGAAAAGAACCTGTCATCACAATACTGCTGACATATGGAAGAGGATGAGAGGTCCAGGGATATTACTGTACGCAGATGAAAGTGGAGGAAAGCTTGTGGCCAGATGTTCCACCCAGAAGGAAAAGTAGAGATGATAATGGCTTCAAAGACGTCAGCACCGAGATCCTCCGGATTACTGGAGAAGTGTCTGCCAGCTGGGAGAGAGGGAACCATGTGCTGGAGCAAAGGTGGACTCAGGGAAGCCTTGTCATAATGATGAGGATCTAATCTGAGGAAGGCAACCTGGGGTCTCATAGTTCCGGGCAGAAGACTGCTTCCAATTCCATCATTTTGACAAAAGCCATTGGCTCGTATGTTGCCATATCTATATATATAAAATCGGATGTATGTATGTATGTATGTGTGTGTGTGTGTGTATGTGCCGCGATCACGCGAAAACGGCTTGACCGATTTGAACGAAACTTGGTATACAGATCCCTTACTACCTGGGATGATATGTTCTGGGGGTCTTGCGGCCCCCCTGCACACCTGGGCGGAGCTACAAACAGCAAATCAGATTTCACCAATTCAAGTCAATGGAAAAAATGTAAAAGGCTGCCATTCTCACAGTAATCAAGCCAGAGACCCCACACCTGGCACAGTTGGTCACTTGGTGACCAAGGTTACGAATCCAGGAAAGGTGGGAGGAGCATAACACAGCCAATCAAATTTCAGCCGTTCATTTTAAATGGAAAAATGTAAACCGCAGCCATTCTTAGACTGTTAATCGCAGGGTTCTCAAAATTGCCACAGTTGGTCACTGGGTGAATGCGATTAAGATTCAAGAAAGTGGGTGGAGCCTACAACTGCCAATCAAAATTCACCTATTGATTTTCAAGGAGAATATTAAAACTGCTGCCATTCTTACACTGTTAGTGGCAGAGGCTTCAAACCTGGTACAGTTGGTCATTCGGTGACTGGGGTCCAAATTCACTAAAGGGGCGGGGCCACAAACAGCCAATCAGATTTCCTTGCTGGATAAACTGCTTCCATTCACACATTTTTGATGCCAGGAACCTGAAAGCTCACAAACTTGGTCATTGAGTGACTGTGTGTCCAGGTTACAAAAAGTGGGCAGAGCCAAAAATAAAGTTCACTAGGAAAATATAAACTGCAGCCATTCTTACACTGTTTCTGGCAGGGTTCTCAAACTTTGCACAGTTGGTCACTGGGTGAATGGGATGAATATTCAAGAGAGTGGGTGGAGCCTACAACAGCCAATTAAAATTCACCTGTTGATTTTCAAAGGGAATATTTACATTGCAGCCATTCTTACACTGTTAATAGCAGATGCTTCAAACCTGGTACTGTTAGTCACTGGGTGACTGGGGTTCAAATTTGGAAAGGGGGCAGAGACACAAACAGCCAATCAGATTTGTTTAATTTCAATGAGAATATACAAATAATTGATACCAAAAGCCCAAAGCTCATAAACTTGATCATTGAGTGACTGTATGTTAAGGTTAGAAAAAGTGGGCGGAGCCAACAACTGCATTTTATTCCAGGGAAAAATATAAACTGTAGCCATTCTTACACTTTTAATGGCAAGGGTTCTCAAACTTTGCCCAGATGGTCACTGGGTGACTGAGATTAATATTATGGGAAGTGGGTGGAGCCTATAACAGCCAATCAAATTTCACCTGTTTATTTTCAAGGGGAATATTTAAATTGCTTCCATTTTGCTCTATTAATAGCAGATGCCTCAAACCTGCTACAGTTGGTCATTGGGTGACTGGGGTTCAAATGCAGGAGAGATGCAGAGCCACAAACAGCCAATCTGATTTGCTTAATTTCTATGGGAATATGCAAATTATTGATGACAAAGACCCCAAAGTTCACAAACCTGGTCATTGAGTAATTGTGTGTTAGGGTTAGAAAAAGTGGCCAGAGCTAACACCAGCCAAATACATTCCCAGGCAACGCCGATTCATCAGCTATTATTCATAAAAGTGGATGGAGCCTACAAAAGCCAATCAAAATTACTCTATTGATTTTCAAGGGAAGTATTTCATTACTGCCATTCTTGCACTGTTGATGGCACAAGCCCCAAACTGGGTACAGTTATTTATTGGGTGACTGGGGTTCAAATGCAGAAAAGGGGTGGAGACACAAACAGTCCATCAGATTTGTTTCATTTCAATGCAAATTATTGATGCCAAAGACTGCAAAGCTCACAAATTTGGTCACTGAGTAATTAAGTAATTGTCTGTTACTGTTAGAAAAAGTGGGCATAGCCAACACCAGCCAAATACATACCCAGGCAATGCTGGGTCATCAGTGGGTGGAGACAAATACAAATTTCACTGGGAAATGTAAACTAAAGCCATTCTTACACTGTTAATGGCAGGGTTCTCAAACTTTACACAGTTGGTCACTGGGTGACTGGGATTAATATTCATAAAAGAGGGTGGAGCCTACAAAAGCCAATCCAAATTCATTTATTGCTTTTCAAGGGGCATATTCAATTGCTGCCATTCTTGCACTGTTAAGGACACAAGCTTAAAACCTGTTACAGTTGGTCATTTGGTGACTGGGGTTCAAAATCAGAAAAGAGGGTGGAGCCACAGCCAATCAGATTTGTTTCATTTCAATGCAAATTATTGATGCCAAACAATGCAAAGCTCACAAACTAGGTCATTGAGTCATTGTGTGTTAGGGTTAGAAAAGTGGGCGGAGCCAACACCAACCAAATACATACCCGGGCAACGCCGGGCAATCAGCTAGTACAGTATAATGTATTTTCAGACAAGGCCTGATTTACCACAAGTCACTGTAGGCACATGTCTACAGGCGCCTGAATATGGAAAGGGGGTTCACTCTCCTCCTGGAGTGCCTCCCTCTCTCCTTCCCTATGCAGAGTCCCAAGTGGAGCATAAATGAGAGGTGACTCACCCTGCTCTCAGTATTCCACTGACAAGATCTCCCTTCCTTAATACTGAGGTTCCTCTAGCTACCTAATACTAAGGCACACCTGAAACTACCTAAGACGGCCAAGGGAAGTAAGGGAGACGTAAAGACTGGGCTAGCCAGCACACTTGTGGTGCGGTTTGGTGGGGGGTTTGTAGGTTCATGGAGGGTGAAGTCTAGCATGCCAGGACATCGGTGCCTATAGGCTCCTGTGATGTTTTCAGAATACAATATGTATTATTGAAAATAATGAGTTAGCAGCTGAGCAAGATCTGTGGAGTGAGGGCAGCCATGTTCTAGGTCTCCCAATGCTTTGATCTCACAATGCTCACCTTTGCTAACAAGGTCCTGTATAACCACATCATTGTCTTCTGCCCACTGGACCAGACACCATTGTATTACAGGTATTGGCCTAGTGGTGTGTTCTGGGGTGATAGCTGTGGTCAATTAAAGGTCTCATAGCTATTGATCTGCATATGTGTTCTGGTACAGTTATACAGTGCTGTAGGGAGAGGATCAGCAGCACAGCTGGCATAAAAGAAGATATATGACGTCCTCTATCCCTGTAACTGCAGCTTTCCTTTAGCCCACAGGGTGACTCGAGAAGGTTTTCCCTTGAATCAGACCAGTGTTGGTGAGTCAGTGGGGGGATTCAGGGCAGAGTCATTGGGGGATTCAGGGCAGAGTCAGTGGGGGGATTCAGGGCAGAGTCAGGGGGGGGATTAAGGACAGAGTCAGAGGGGGGATTCCAGCATCACTCTCATTATCATCCCTCCATCCTTACTCATATCACCCCGCCCCCCCCCCCCCCCCCCCCACCTGGGCTGTACTGGACTCCAGCACTGACTGCCTCTGCAGGTTAGGAAGGTATAAAACCCTCTACCAGCCATACATGGGAGAAATCAGCAAACACAGCAAAAAACAAAACAACAACAAAAAAAACAGCGACTTAAAAAAAAGGACAAAATCCTAAAGCCACAGCACGTTCTGCGTGTACAAATGTTTCACCATTCCTTTCCCCCTTGGATTATTTGTTCTGCTTTTTTATTTATTTATTTTTGTGTGTGCATTTTTATGCACATTTTCTTTTAAAGCGGGCCCAAACCAAACATTTTTTTTAATTCAAAATACTTAGTTGCACTATTCCGACATATGCAAAGATAAATAAACACTCATTCAAGCCTATGATCATTTCAGTGCATGCTTTTCACCCTTCACTTTTCATGACTAGGGTTATACTGGGGGCAGCCATTAGCAATTCCTCCATTGCCGGATGCCACCTACTCCACCAGTCTGCCGGATTCTGCCCCGGCAATATGAAAGGAAGGGAGGGGTTCCTCCAATAAATGTAAAATATTTTATGTTTGTCACCATGCAGCCGAAAAAAGGCTGCTATTTATTATTATAAGTTAGTAGATTTTATTTCTGAAATCTTGTATTTTTATTTGGGTCCACTTTAAGCAATTTTTTCCCCATGTCAATGAAGTTAATTCAGTTCAAAATGTGTGTAATGTAACTTCAGATTTGCTACCGCCTTGCCTAGACACCACTGTCAGGGCGTGTTCACACTTTTTTTTAAGCGCTGGTGATTTTGCAAATTACTCTAAAAGCGCTTGTGTAATGATTTCCTATGACAGTGTTCACATGTAAGCGTTTAGATTTTATTGAACTCGCACACGCGCTACATGTACCACTTTCTGAGCGCTTTGGCTCAATGGAAGGTAACGGGGAAATCGCAAAGTGCTTGAAAAAGTATAGCGATTTCCTGAGCACTTTTATGAATAAATGCAATGGATTTAATCATTTCCGAGTCAAAGAGTTCACTTCCTGACTTGCGTCAGGAAGTGAAAAAACAAATCACTCAGCAAAAGCGTTTACAAAAGCGCAAGGAAAAGCGTTTTAACAAAAGCTCAATAAATGGCTCAGTACTTGCGATAGCGCTGGCGATTTATAATGTGAACATAGCCTTAGAGGGATTCAATTCTGTTTTTCAAATAACAAAAAATGGATTCTACCGAGCAGGACCGGTTCTAGACTCTTTGCCGCCTGAGGCAGACTTGTGAGGGCGCACAAGGGGCCCTCCTCATCCATCTTATTACTTTTTAATTGGTGCTATGCTGATAATGAACACCTCTATACATACATTGCATAGTGGTAATCCTCAGCCAACTGTTTCCATACGCCAATGGGTAGGTCTGGGCATTACGGGGGTACAGGGCCAGTAACAGGAAGGAGTTAAAGTCCATGTACATCACGTAATATAGCAGGGTGGGGGAGGGGGGGGGACATCTGCAGGCGAGATCTGTTAGTAATATAGCCCTCCGCTCGCCAGATCTGAGTCTTATAATAACAGCCCACTCCCTCCATTCTCTGGCCGAGGCAGCTGCCCGGGGTCATCTGGCCGAGAACGGCGGGAAGGGATGGGGACGACACCTGCGGCCCGGGATATGTCATCTCCCCCCTCGCAGCCTGTTATTGTTCACGTTGGAGTGCCAACATACACAGGAGCGCAGTATGGAGCAGGGCGTCGCCGCGCACCCTGTGCTGAGACCAGACATGCAGGATACATAGCAGCTCAGTATGGAGCAGGGCGTCGCCGCGCACCCTGTGCTGAGACCAGACATGCAGGATACATAGCAGCTCAGTATAGAGCTGGGTGTCGTCGCGCAACCCGTGCGGAGACCAGACATGCACAATATACAGGAGCGCAGTATGGAGCAGGGTGTCGCCGCGCACCCCGCGCTGTGACCAGACATGCACAATACACAGGAGCGCAGTATGGAGCAGGGCGTCACCGCGCACCCCGCACAGTGACCAGACATGCACAATACACAGGAACGCAGTATGGAGCAGGGTGTCGCCGCGCACCCTGTGCTGAGACCAGACATGCAGGATACATAGCAGCTCAGTATGGAGCAGGGCGTCGCCGCGCACCCTGTGCTGAGACCAGACATGCAGGATACATAGCAGCTCAGTATGGAGCTGGGTGTCGCCGCGCAACCCGTGCGGAGACCAGACATGCACAATATACAGGAGCGCAGTATGGAGCAGGGTGTCGCCGCGCACCCTGCACAGTGACCAGACATGCACAATACACAGGAACGCAGTATGGAGCAGGGTGTCGCCGCGCACTCCGCGCTGTGACCAGACATGCACAATACACAGGAGCGCAGTATGGAGCAGGGCGTCACCGCGCACCCCGCACAGTGACCAGACATGCACAATACACAGGAGCGCAGTATGGAGCAGGGCGTCACCGCGCACCCCGCACAGTGACCAGACATGCACAATACACAGGAGCGCAGTATGGAGCAGGGTGTCGCCGCGCACCCCGCGCTGTGACCAGACATGCACAATACACAAGAGCGCAGTATGGAGCAGGGCATCGCCGCGCACCCTGTGCTGAGACCAGACATGCAGGATACACAGGAGCGCAGTATGGAGCAGGGCGTCGCCGCGCACCCCGCGCTGAGACCAGACATGCAGAAAAGACGTGTATATACAGTGTCTAGCACACAAATAACTAGGCTGTGTTCCTTTTTTTCTTTCTCTGCCTGAAAGAGTTAAACATCAGGTATGTAAGTGACAGTTCCTGTCTGGGTCGGTCAGACTATAACATAACCCTCACTGGGGTCTACATGAAAAGGGCGCCGGTAAAAAAGGGCGCCTGGTGGAGCCCATATATATACCAACTTCGGCTACAAAAAAGGCGCCTGGTGTAGCCCATATATAAACTTCGTTTTGGGCTACAAAGGGGCACCTTACTGTAGCCGAAAACCTTGTAGCCGAAAAAATATGGGCTACAAAGGGGAGCCCGCTTGTAGCCTATATCAAAACTCGGGCGCCCTTTTCTACACCTTGTAGCCCATATTTCCAGAAATAACACTGATGTCTATGGCGGCGCCCTTTTCCTACAGGCAGCTCGGGCGCTCTTTTCAACCGATCCCCCCTCACTGATAAGTAGTGGCTGGATAGTGTACTGGTTAAGGGTTCCGCCTTTGACATGGGAGACCAGGGTTCGAATCCTGGCTAGGTCAAGTACCTATTTAGTAAGGAGTTCAAGGCAAGACTCCCTAACACTGCAGGGTGGCCTCCTGAGCGCGTCCCAGTGGCTGCAGCTCTTGAGCGCTTTGAGTCCGACAGGAGAAAAGCGCTATACAAATGTTCGGATTATTATTATTATTATAATTACAGCCATAAAACACTTTCCTGTCAGTAAATGGCTACTGAGAGCAGGAAAGAGATAAAAAAAGTCAATAGTTCATAGATTTGAGCTCTGGTATACGTCAGTGAAGGTGTCGTTGAGCAGAGACATGAAACAGTAAAAACTTAAAAACAAGATTGAAATTAAAAAAAAAAAAGTAATTTTTAGGAGAAGGAGAACAGATACAATCGTTTTTCTCGTCAGTTTATTATCACCTCAGATGTCCTTTAAGGTAGCCACACACCATACAATCTATTAACCTGAGAATTCAGTTAATATAATAGCATTTATAAACCTCTGACTGATGTATCGCACGCATGTGTTCAATTATTCCCCAAGTATGAACAAAAATGATTGAAAACAAAGGAAAAAAATTGACTTGGATCTATAAATAAAGAAATTGATCTGCACCATTCAACTTTCTGAAAAAAAAAATCATCAGAATTTCCTGCTTTTCCCGATCCACTTATATACACTATATAAAAAAACAGGAATTTTTTGTTCGAAAAGAAAAAAATGACATTCTTCTGTAAAACTGATCGTATTGATTGAAAAAACAAGAGAAGGGACTCTTTTTGTTGTATCGTGTCTCGCGACATTCCACAGGGGCAATTTTTTTGTTATATGGCTCAAATGGAAGTTTAAGTCTGGTACCGACAATACAACTTCCCATCAGATCCAAGGGTTGAGACAATAGCTTCCGACATGTTCGCTCCTCTGCAGACATGGTCTGAAAATCGATCCCGTTATCACCTGGGGCAGATTGGACATGTTGGAAATGCTGATCTGACCCATCGATCTGGCAGGAAGTTGCATTGTGTGTATCAGGCCGCAGACCTCCGCCTTCACCACAAACAGGCTTCTGATTCATTTTGCACAGATCGGAGTCCAGCTCACGTCTGTTTCTCATTATATGCGGGGAGCGCCCGTCTGTTTATACACATTCCTCTGCTCCTGCCCCGGGGAAACCTGCCTCATTGCAGGCGCTCGCTGCCGCACAGAACTGTGACCAGATACAACCAATAATGTCAGCCTGCATGCAAATATAATACAAATTGTATGCAATCTGCAAATCAGCAGGGAGCAGACGTGCTCAGCCTAATTCCATGCTGCATGCAATTTGCATTAAGTTTGCATGCAAGCTGGAATTAATACCATCTCATTGCCCAAGAAGTTATAGGAAATAATCACTGCGGCGGCCGCTCTTCCACTTTGCCTCTTCCCCACTCACACCCCAACCTACTCCAAACACGCCCCCTCTTCTCGGATCATGGAATCCCACCTCAGACCCTCCACCTCAGGCCCGGTACTGGGGTACTTCCCACGATGGTGACCATAGCTCCTCCTCTTCCCCACTCACACCCCAACTAGGGGTGATCAAAGAGATGCAAATACTTCCGAGTTTATGCAGATTTTTTATGCAAATATAAGCAGTTTGAAAACGGACCAATCAATTTAAACCTGGGTTAAAATTGATTGGTCCATTTTCAAACTGCAGATATTTGCATAAATTTGCATCAACTCAGAAGGATTTTCATATAATTGATCATCCCTAACCCCAACCTACTCTGAACACGCCCCCTCTTCCTGGATTGTGGAAGCGCACCCCAGACCCTCCATACAGTGTGGGCCTGGTACTGGGGAACTTCCCATGATGGGTGACCATGGCTCCTCCTCTTCCTCACTTACACCCCAACACCCCATCCTGCTCTGAACACGCCCCTCTTCCTCTCTCACACCCCAATCTACTCTGAACACGCCCCATCTTCCTGGATTGTGGAAGCCTATCCCAGACCCTCCCTCCATACAGTGTGGGCCTGGTGCTAGGGAACTTCCCATGATGGGTGACCATGGCTCCTCCTCTTCCTCACTCACACCCCATCCTGCTCCGAACACGCCCCTCTTCCCGGATCATGGAAGCCACCATGACTGTAGAGCGGCAGTGGTCCTGCTCTGCACAGCTGACTGCCGGCCATGATGGAGCCATTATTCCTGGGTGACTCCGGCAGAGGACCTTCCCTCTCTGTATCACCCCCAGATCACACCCCATGTCCACCAAAAGATCTGTGGCTGTAAGCAAAGTAATAAACACCCCCATACACCATCCGAGGTCACCTACCTTATCCTTCATGGTGGCCGACCTCCTGACACGTCCGTTCAGCAGCCATCCAGCTGTCACCTCCTCCCCCAGGATTCCACCTGACAGCAAAACACACAGTTATTGTGACTTCTTGTATAAAATAAAAGACAACAGTGTGACAGTCTTGTTTAATCCCTTCTACCTGCAACTGCTATTGGGCAGTAAATTGGAGCCCATATTTGTAGTGGGGCTCTGCCCTTTAACCATTATCCATACTTTTGAGTTAGAGTGGACCTGAACTCTTGAAGAGAACAGAAGGAAAACATAGAGAAATTCACCCTGTATATATTTAGTGAGTTTAGCCTGTTTAATTCCCCCTCATCTGTGCCTAATCACAACTGTAATTTGATCTCTCAGCTGTGTCAGCTGACTTCCACAGATGAGAGCTAATTGGTAAACATAGGATGTAAACCCTATGTCTGCTTCCATGTTAAAGGGAAGGTTCAGGGAGGGGATTAAAAAAATAAAAATAAATTTCCACTTACCTGGGGCTTCCTCCAGCCCGTGGCAGGCAGGAGGTGCCCTCGCCGCCGCTCCGCAGGCTCCCGGTGGTCTCCGGTGCCTGACCCGACCTGGCCAGGCCGGCTGCCAGGTCGGGCTCTTTTGCGCTCCATTTCCTGGCAAATGGCGTCACACGCCGGCGCGCTGACGTCATCGGACGTCCGCCGGGCTGTACTGCGCATGCGCCTGCGCAGTACAGCCCGGCGGACGTCCGATGACGTCAGCGCGCCGGCGTGGGACGCAGAAGTGCCAGGAAATGGAGCGCAGAAGAGCCCGACCTGGCAGCCGTCCTGGCCAGGTCGGGTCGGGCACCGGAGACCACCGGGAGCCTGCGGAGCGGCGGCGAGGGCACCTCCTGCCTGCCACGGGCTGGAGGAAGCCCCAGGTAAGTGGAAATTTATTTTTATATTTTTAATCCCCTCCCTGAACCTTCCCTTTAAGGGACAAGACTTTACTCAGTGCAGTGCTGCGGGAGATCTCAGTGCTAGATGAATACTTTTTTTAAAATGAAATGTTTAAAAAAACAGCCTGCCAGCTCCGATTGTTGGCTGGCAGGCTGGTCGCTGGGGCCCACTGTTTTTACTGATGGGAGCTCCCGTCAAGGCCCTCTTCTCGTGAGATGACGCCTGTGGTGATATATTGGGGTGCTGATGATGTTAGGAATAAAGGAACATATTCTTTCATTTTTCTGCCTGTGTTCCGTGTAGGTCTGCCAGAAGGGAGCTGTTACCTTGAGTTGCTTGGGGCAAGGAAATGGGTGATTGTCTTGACCATATGAGGTGCTTTGAGTTTCTGTATGCAGTTCCTCTGAGAGTGCTAATGGGATTATCTGCCTGGCTTTTTGAACTCAGGAGACAGCCCATTGTCTCAATACACAAAGCAAGAGGACCAGAGTCTGGAGACTAACACATGAATGTTGGAAATGTACATGACAGGCTACTGGAAATTAAATTATTAGTGGAGGTGCAAACGATACCCTGTAACCCAGACTTTAAAAACGGAGACAGGAAAAAGCCTTAATCAAGTTTTCACCTGGAGTTGAAAGCCTCACTTCACAATCTTTGATGTATAGACTTTTACCTGGAAATGGAATATGTCTGAGATTTAATTAAAACCTAGTTCCTCCCCTCCCCAAGGAAGTTGCAGCCTCCAGGCGTAGCTCAGAGTATAAAAAGCAGAGGCAGATACCTAATAAAGATCTTCTCTTGGAGATAGCGCATAGCTAGAGATGATCTCGACTTCTGGTCGAACAAGCGGCATGCTCCTGCCGACAACGTTGAGACCTTCAAGTTGGTAACGTTTTTAATCCCCATTTTTATTTTTACGCAAATATCCGTGTGTGTATCTTTGTAACCTCTTATCTTTGTAATGGCCCATATTCACGAGGGACTTTTGTCGCCCGTGAGTATGGGCCGTTGCACGCGCGCGCACCCCGAACTGTCACCCGTCACTCATGTCGCCATGCGATTGAGAGTTTCAATCGCAAGGCGACAGTCGCCGCCGCACCCCCGCCACAACTGTCGCTAGTCCGCGTGAGTACGCGGACTAGCGACAGCAACCTCCATTAAAGTATATGGAGCTTCCGGCGGAGGGAGGAGGAACGTCGGCGACAGCTTCCGCCTCGCCGCTGGTCCCTCTTCCGCGTGTGTACGCGGAGGGACCTGGCGAGGAGCTGTCGCCGGCCTGTCGCCCACACGCTCACGTGTGCTGGCGACAGGCAACATTTGCAGCCCGTGAGTACGGGCCATAACTCTTAATTTTGTAACTTTTTTACTTTGGTTTTTTGTAATCTTTTGTATATATTCTGTTCTGCATTGTTCCATGTTTTTCTGGAATATTAAATTATTATTTATTAAGCTGTGCTAAACTAACACTCATAGCCTAGAAGAGATTGAAGTGCAATGCTTGAGCAACACTACCATATGAAATTGTAATTGCATTGTGTGTGGGGGCGTTTGTCATACGTTGGCCTAAAGCGCGCAGCTGACCCAACGTACGAAAAACGCCAGTGCGAGTAGCGACAGCAGAGTGGCTAACAGAATCGTTCGGAACGACTGTTAGTGGTTTTGCTTCATTACAGTGTAGGATTGCAACTGTGTGTGGGTGCGTGGCGTTCACGTATTCGGCCTAAGCGCAAAGCTGACCCAAATACGAAAACGCAGATTGCGTGTTTAGCCCTCGACAGCTGAGGGGACGTGTCTAGCGAACCGCTAGTGGTGGCAGTGAGAAGTGTTCTGGGGGGTCACAGCCTTGTTTGTAGCTTAAATAAGGCTGCTCCCCGCTTGATCTGGTCAAACCCGCAGTCGGGAACCGCATACGCAGGCGTGCCGCGGGTCGGTTCCTGACAACGCCATATGGTGTCACTGAGATCTGAGAGAGCCTCTGTCCCATCGCCATCCTGCGTTACGCGGACGGGAAGCAGTTAAAGTCTGGAAATTGCACCCACTTTTGATTGGCCAACGTTGCCACTTCCATACAGTATGACAGTTTACCTACACAATCTGTTCACTGTGTTTAAAAGCTGTTGGCCCTCATACTGTACGGAGGTGAAAAAAATCAGCCTGTGATTGGCCAATTAAAATTGGATGTGTGTGCCAGGTTATAGCCCAATCTTTCCTGTGGGTCTAGTACAGGGTGCACGAGAAACATAAACACACAGCTAATGTGTCATGCTGCAGCATCAGGGAATAAACCATCAGCAGGAACTACCCAAAAACACCGGGAACCATTACCGATAAGAAAGCCACCAAAATCTAACAAACTTCATGGTACTTTCCATGGCTGTAAATACAAAACACAACTGTCTGCACTGGAGAAATGTGAGCTGTGAGGATTGTTCTCAGTGCTGGGAGGAGATTACAGAGCCAGGATCATAGCCTGAGGATGCTTTCACACTGGGCCGGCGCGGGAGTTTACCGCAGCCCAATGTCTATGGAGGTTCATACAGTCTATGGTGATGCAGGTTTTTTTTAAAAATGTACGCGGTGGCGTTGCGTATGCGTATTTTTACAATATGCTTATTCGCACTTCTGTATTTCCGAAACAGGAAGTGAGTGCAAGCGAGAAGGGGATTATTGCGTACTAACGTGGTAATCCCCGAACGGCCTGTTTTTGATGGTGCGGTGCTGCCCCCGGACTGCACCACTAACACCAGCCGGTTGTCAGAAACCAGCCTCAGTTATACAGAAATGCTGAATGGGATTGATTGATTGGAAAATCCAGGTGTATATGGCCATGATTTACTCTCACAGACGTTTTTTGCATGGCTACGTAAAGAGAAACCATGACCAAGAATTGAACTTGATCCCAATCAGTAGCTGATACCCCCTTTCCCATGAGAAATCCTTTATTTTTCTCAAACAAATCATCAGGGGGCGCTGTACGGCTGATATTGTGGAGAAACCCCTCCCACAGGAAACTGTGAGGACTGTGGTACTCCTGGCAGTTTCCTGTCTGTGAACCTCGTTGCATTGTGGGAAATAACAGCGGTTTCCAACTGCCAAACAAGCAGCATCTCCTTCCAGTGACATCACCTGCCAAC
The DNA here is from genome assembly GCF_040937935.1 of Hyperolius riggenbachi. Lineage (NCBI taxonomy): Eukaryota > Metazoa > Chordata > Amphibia > Anura > Hyperoliidae > Hyperolius > Hyperolius riggenbachi. Next base: position 12,321,868 of record NC_090646.1, on the reverse strand, counting down.
AGTAAAAATGTCACCATGTGATAAATGTCAGAATGTAAATCAGGGAGAAGAAAGGATTTTACAATGAGCAAACACTGACTAAATCATTTATACATAATTATTGTAAAAATGAAGCACTTTTTTATTACATTATTTTCACAGCAGTTCCTCTTTAAGGCCTCTTTTCCACGGGCAGTTGAGCTGTGTGCTCAGCAAGCAGTTGCCAGGCAGCAGTGAGCAGTTACCAGGCAGTCAGAGAGCAGTTACCACCAGGCAGCAGCGAGCAGTTACCAGGCCGAAGTGAGCAGTTACCAGGCAGCAGCGAGCAGTTACCAGGCCGAAGTGAGCAGTTACCAGGCAGCAGTGAGCAGTTACCAGGCCGAAGTGAGCAGTTACCAGGCAGCAGAGAGCAGTTACCAGGCCGAGGTGAGCAGTTACCAGGCAGCAGCAAGCAGTTGTGAGAGTTTAAAAGGCATTTCACTGCTTATCAACTGTAAAGAGGTCTAAAAGAGGTCTAAAAGAGGTCTAAAGCTCAACTGTAATGAGAGGGATATGGAGGCTGCCATATTTATTTTCTGTTAAAGAAAACCTGAACTGAAAATTAAAAGTCAAAATAAGCATACACAAGTCATACTTACCTTCCATGTAGTCTACTCCTCAGTCTCTTTCTCCTCTCCTGCGTCCTGTTTGTTCACTGTGATCAAGGGGATTTTCTGTCCTCCATTTTGAAAATGGCCATTACCCATAACAGCTTTCTGGTCAGCAAACAGTTGAACTGTAACATCGCCCACTTGAGCCATAGGAAAACATGGACATTACCTGGTACATCAGTTTTCCTCTCAGCTATAACTGACAGCAACTGATATTTTACTGACAGCAACTGATATATTTCAGATCTGACAAAATGTTGTCAGAACTGGAAGGCATTATTGTCAGAAGAAAATGGTGAGCTTCTGAGAGGAACTGATGACAAGGTAACTATGTAATGTTCATTTGATGTTACCTCGTGTTTATTTTAAATATTTTTACTCAGTACAGGTTCTCTTTAAACAATACCAGTTGCCTGCCATGCCTGGTAGCCCTGCTGATCTATTTGGCTGCAGTAATGTCTGAATCACACCAGAAACAAGCATGCAGCTAATCTTGTCAGATCTGACAACAATATCAGAAACGCCTGATCTGCTGCATGCTAGTTCAGGGCCTATGTCTAAATGTATTAGAGGCAGAGGATCAGCAGGATAGCCAAGCAACTGGCATTGCTTAAAATTAAATAAATAAGAAAGTCTCCATATCCTCTCACTTAAGGTGTTCTTGAAAGTACCCCTGATTTGAGAAATATTACAGGGGCTGCCATAGTTATTTTCTTTTAAACAATGCTAGTTGCCTGGCTATCCTGCTGATCTTCTGCCTCTGAAACATTTAGCCATAGCCCCTGAAAAGAACGATAAATGACTAATCGTTCAGATATGATTGAGACTTTTTTTTTTATTTACAAACAACAGTTTAGAACGATCTAAAACAATTCTTGTGTGTTCAGAACGCCCATCACGACAAATCGATTTGGCAGATAATCATTCATAGCCAGCAGTGTGTACAGAGCTACAAACGATTATTAAACGATGTGTTGGTGAATTGTATGGCACCTCGCTATATCCACTGTCGTTTAACAATCTGACCAATCACCGTATGGCTTGTAATCTTTTAATGTCATTGACATCACATTGCGTCGATATCTTAACAGATGAGTATATTCCCGTGGTCCATCTCCCTGTGTGTAGGCAGATTGAGGTGGAGTTACGTGTGTAGTGATGGGTGCACCACAAGACTACATCATGTCTGCTGCTTTGAGTTCCATGAGGGGAGGTCTGGGGGGTGCGGCTGAATATCAGGCATACCAGGGGGGCGGGGAAGGGATTTGGCGGCCACCACGACAGTCTCTCTCTGAGTGTGTTTACAGTTTGGAACTACAACAAGGCGCCGGGATAAATCGTCTTCCATTAGGATGGGGCTTTGGCACAGCGAGCTTCCCCTTCGCGATCCAAACTCGCTGTCGCTTGCCAAGATACGCGAGACGGGAGAGATCCTCCGCAGTGACAGCGCACAGCGAACGCAATCACGTGCCCAATTCTGCCCACATACCAAAGATCTAATAGACAAATACGTTTAGGTTACATCACTAAAAAATGGATTATTTGCCAAGTGCCATCCACTATATGATTCTTATACAATAGGAATCTATCTCTTTCTGATCAATCGCTAGGCGTAAGCACTGAGCTTTGTCCACATCCAAAATCAAAATAGCTGACGGCAGCGATTTTTTTTGTGTGTGCGGTTTTCCCCCCTCCTGGTGCTCCACGGTGCGCTACGATTTTGTGTTAAGTGTTTTATTCAAAGCGCTTTGTTTTTCACTTCCTGACGCAAGTCTTTGCCGGGAAAAGAATAAATACATTGTATTTATTCATAAGCGCGCAATCGCCGGATAAAGTGATTTGTGAGCGTTTTGCGCTTTTCCTATACCTTCCATCATAGCAAAAAAAATGGTACAGGCAGCGCTTTGCTAAGCGGAAAGCGGACAAAACGCGCTGATATGAACTATCCCATAAGAATTCATTGCACTAGCGATTTCAGGGCGTTTTTAAATCACCAGCACCCAAAAAAACAGCCCTAAGTGTGAAGAAGCCCTAACACTTAGCGATTTTTGTAGCGATTCTGGGCATGTGCCTAGCCATTTCCTTTTTATGACTAGAGAGTTTGGAGCAGTTATAAGTTCTTGTAAACTTTGATCTGGAAGTGATCAGCTTTGGGCAAAAAACACTTAAAAAAAATCGTTCTGCTCAGCACTTTTTAGAGCGATTTTCCACTTCCCTATACGTTACATTGAGGCTGAATCGCCTCCAAAATGCTGCAGGACCCGCGTTTGGAAAAAAAAATCACATGGCTCTGGTGTGATCCATCTCATGCAAACACATTAGCCAAGTGCTTTTCGAAGCGCTGGCGATTTTAAAAGCTCTCAGAAGCGCTCTTGGTATGCACCAACCGTCACATCGGGTGCCACTCTATTGCTAACCATACACTATACAATTAGCATAAGATTATTTTTCTAGATCATCATTTGGTCGATATTGCAAACAATTCAACAGTTGACCTTAAGAAAAATTGATTCATGTGTTCACATTACAAACAATTTTTGAACGTTGTTACAATCGATTACATGAAAAACGTTGCATCAGTTATCTAATTGAAATTGCAATGAGGGCTTTGCATGCTCAATGTGTACGCATGATCGATATAGGAATCGGCATAAACAAACGTTATTGACATAGTATGCGCAATCGCATAAAGGATGGTAAAGTGATGAATCCTTATTGATCGTGTGAGAATTGCATGGACTGTCACCTTATATGATCAACATAACAGTACCAACAATTTATTTTAGCCTAAAATGTTTGTTTGTTTGTTTTTTTAAAGATTCTTAATTTAAAGATTTTCACACATGAACACAACATGCTGCATTATAATAAAATAGCAGAATATAAATAATGGTCAGCCAGCAGTTTGGATCGATGTAAAGCACAATACAGTATGAAAACAAACATAACAATAACAGATGTATAAAGCACATCCCTAGCAGCAAGGGCTAATATCCCACATGGCCGCCCCTATGTGTACTAATATCAGAAACCAATATATTCCCTTAAAAGGCAAAGGATGCTTAAAGGACAACTGAAGCAAAAGGGAAAAGGAGGCTGCCATATTTATTTAATTTTAAGCAATACCAGTTGCCTGGCTGTCCTGCTGATAATCTGCCTCTAATACTTTTAGCCATAGCCCCTGAACAAGCATGCAGCAGATCAGGTGTTTCTGATATTATTGTCAGATCTGACAAGATTAGCTGCATGCTTGTTTCTGGTGTGATTCGGACACTACTGCAGCGAAATTGACCAGCAGGACTACCAGGCAACTGGTATTGTTTAAAAGGAAATCAATACGGCAAACTCCATAGCCTTCTGGCTACAGTTGTCCTTTAAAGGAGTCATCAGGCAATCCTAAAGAAAATAAGTGCTACTTACCGGGGGCTTCCTCCAGCCCCAAGCTCCCAGCATGTCCCTCGCCGCAGCTCTCCCTTCAGCCGTTCGCTGCAGCTCCGTCCCAGTCCCCGGCGATGTCGTCAGGGCGACCTCCAGGTCGGCCTGTACTGCGTCTGCGCGAGCAGCGCTGTCAATGACCGCCACGTGGGCCGGAGCGCATTTGGAATGATCGCACAGCTCCTGACAATTTGCACCACACGTTGTAGCTGCGGTGAGCCCCCCCAAAAAACACCCTTAGTATAGGTACGTAGCCAGGTACAGTTGCCCCCAGTATAGGTTAGTCAGGTACAGTTGCCCCCAGTACAGGTTGGCCAGGCACTCTCTTCACTTCCTGTTTCTGCCTGGTGCTGCCCCCAGACAACTGCCGCCTGAGGAAGTCGCCACAGTTGGCATCATGGGCAAACCGGTCCTGGCCCCATGTCATCTTTTTCTGAGGTAATGACCAGCTGATTAAAATATACTGACTGTCCTGCAGAATTCCTGTCACTGAGGGGAGCTCTGCATCGTGCTGTTTATAGAAATAGCGATCATCAGAAATATAAGGGTTTGCCAGGGACGTCTCATTTATACAGCCGTGATCCTTGTGAGCGATGTTTATAGGCCCCTCAAGTAAGAATTGTCACTTTGATACTGCTATTTACTTCAGTGCATCAGGACTGAGAAGAGAGTTCAAGTAATCCCGACTCAGGGCCGGTTTAAGCAACAATGGGGCCCCAGGGCAACATAAACCTGCCCCCCCCCCCCCCCAACAGATACCCCAGAACAAATATCGGCATTAGGGGACCTTTTTTGCAGCTGGTATAGTCAGGGTGTGAAGCCCCAATCGGTCGGAGCTCCACATTCTGGCTATCCCAGCCTGCATGGGGGACAAGGGGTTAAAAAGTTTCAGGAGGGGGGACCCCACATAATTTTTTTTTTAATTTCCCACACTCTAAACATAAAAAATTTTGGGGGGAAAATAGGAAAAAATGCCAAGGATCTTCATATTGCGGCTGTATAGCGATCCCTGGCCAAAGCGCTGCGGCTGCGTATAGACCCCCTGGAAACCCCGTCAGGAAATTTATTGCGCTTTCTTTTGATGCATGTAAAATTACAGTACCGTTAGGTTTGCTACTAAAAGTGACATTTACTGCATTTTCCTTCGAAAGTTTAAAATCCATTTTCTCAAAACTTTAAGGTCTTTTTTGAAAAATTGTCTTTTCCTCTTATTCCCAATGATCTCCGTAACATATCCTGCAAATTTAGGGTTTCTAGCATTTAAGGTGGATTTGCTATCAATCGTTAAAGTCGGCGGGTTTTTAAATGTGTATTTTTTTTCCTTTGAAACTTTAAAATTGATTTTCTCAAAAACTATAAAGTCTTTTTGAAAAAGCCACTGGGGGCCCCTAAAGGCTCTGGGGCCCTGGGGCAATTGCCTCCTTTGCCTCTATGGTAGCGCCGGCCCTGTCCCCACTTTGTTCCAGGATGACCCAGGCAATCTTATATCCCCTAATAACTAACAATTCACTTGTTCTCTTCTCCAAGAAGATCTTCATCTTCAGTTTAAAATAACTATTCAGCACTCTGCAACTGAAGAAGTAGCAAAAAGTAGGTGACAAAGTCCTGTCATGATGAGTATTTTCTTGCTGCTGGTGGCTTAGAAGGCGTTTCATTGAAACGGTCTGGAAATATCACCTAGGAGGACACTCAGGAGAGTGGATCAGGTTTAGGGTCGGGACCTGCTGGGTGACTTTCTTTGGCAGTGGTTTGGGGTCGGCGACAATCGCCAGCGATTCCAAAAACGCTTTGCCAATGTATTTAAGTATAAGGGAACCCATTAGTGTGATTGCGATTAGGGGTTAATCACAATTGCAGAACATGCAGCATTTTCAGCACATTTAGGGCTTGTTTCCACTGTTGCGACGCGATTCGCCGGCATTCCGACGCTTGTAAAAACGCATGCGGATGCGTTTCTGCATGCATTTTTACCCGCGATTTCGCGTGCGATTTCGCATGGCAGGGTGCCATGCGAAATTAACCATGACACTGCCAGGGCAAAATAAAATTGAAAAAGGTGCGAAATCGCACGCGAAATCGCGGGTAAAAACGCATGTAACAAACGCATGCGTTTTTACTATTAAATACATTAGCGGCGATTCGCACGGATTCCCGACGCAGGCGAAATCGTTGCCTCTTTTGTGCGTTTTTTCTCCGCAACAAAAAACGCACAACGCCACCGCAGGAGTGGAAACAGCCCCATCCACTCACATTACATGTGCGAATCCGCATGCGTTGGACGCATGCGGATTCGCGCGAGTGGGAACGAGCCCTCACGCTCAGCGCTATGTCTAGAAGTGAGGGAAAATTTCTCTGAAAAGCGATTTTGCAGCGATTTAGGGGCTGAGCATTTAGAATTTTAAATAAAGTTAATTATATGTACCGAGTCTCCCGATGTCCGGGCTCCACCCGTAGCCCCGCCCCCTAGCAGAAGAGGTCACATGCGCTTCTCTGATTGGTCCTAGAGAAGTACCTATGACCTCTTCCATTAGAGGGCGGGGCCACGGGCAGAAGACAGACATCACCTGGTAAGTATAATAACGTTTACTTATTTTTTAAAAAAGAAACAGTAATGGGAAGTGCTGTACAGTTTACTATGGGGGGGGGGGGGGTGAGGAAACAGAAAGGGGAAGGTGAGGAGTACTCGGGCAAGTGGGGGCCGCAGGGGGCCGGATGCAGCTGTCACTCTAGGGAACAGAGGAGGACATCACAGAGGAACTAGTGGTGGCCACTTCATAACAACATGACAGGGTTAACCTCTCGTGTAGCCGCCTCTAAGTATAGCCAGCAAGGCGGTAATAGTAACCTCACTGCAGGGAGCCATTGCTCAACCGCTTGTCCTAAAAGCTGCCGCTGATACAATGTTTATAGTAACATTGGCCAATAATACAAGCTGAGAACAGGAAGGCATGGATCAGCTTTTGGCCTTAAAGGGGAACCCAAAGTGTAGTAAAAACAAACAAACAAACAAACAAAAAAAGAAGCTGTTCTACTTTCCTGGGGGTTCTACCAGCCCCTTGCAGTCGCCCTGTGCCCACAACGGTACTCACGATCCTCTGGTCCCCCGCCGGGGCCACATTTCTATTGCTGCGTTTACACATAAAAGGTGTACTTTTCCGGTCCAGTTGGGTCAGAGGACTGATACAAAACTGAAAGGATAGTACTGGACCACAAATGTGTAGATTTAAATATGAACCAGTCAGGCTAGGAGGCTGGAGGCACACTTAGCAGAAACGCTAGCGTTGTGGGCAACTCTGCATTTTTGCTGCAAAAGAAAGTCTATGGGCTGCAGGAAAATGCGAGTGTTTTCAAAAACGCTGGTTTTGCTGCATAATATGCAACAAAACCATCAAAAACACACATAATGAAAGTCAAAGGAAACGCAATGGTATGTGTTTTTCATGCGTTTTGCATGTGTTTTTATATGCGTTTTTTTTTTTTTGTAAAAAAAAATGTTTGTGATGTATTTCCACTTCTTATCGTCTTCCTATTAATTTGCATAAAACGCAATCACATTAAACTGCATGCAAAACGCTTGCAAAACGCATCTGCAGTAAACGTCGAAACGTCGCACCGGGTGCGATTAAATCACTGGGTGCAACGTTTTAAGCGCACCCGGTGCAACGGTTCGATCGCACCCGGTGCGACGTTTTGCACGCACCGCTAAACTTTGCGCCGCTAATTTACTGTGTTTTAAAAGGCTTTTAGGCGTGCTAAGGGGCTTTTAGGAGTGCTAACTAAGTTAGCATCCTTTTGTGAATCAAGCCCATTGTGTTTGAGTCACTATGTGGTTAGATCGCTTGTACAGTGAAGAGCACCTGTCAGCAGAGTCACCACACAGCAGCACAAGTCTCAGTGTGACACAAACCACAATTATCGTCAGACACGGACATGTTTGTCATCCACAACAGCTGCAGAGAGAACAACAGCTGCTCCCAAACCGCAATACGCTGCACGCCTGTGTCCCCGACTCTGCTGGCCTGCGGGTGACGGGTGTGTGGGGACAGGCCTTCTACATCTGAGACGCTGCTCCCGTCATACGCTGCATGCCTGTGTCCCCGGCTCTGCTGGCCTGCGGGTGACGGACCTGGGCTGTGTGGGACAGGCCCCTCGTATAACGGGGGCTCTCTGCTCATGTCTCACAGTGCTCAATATACATTAAAGAGGACCTGTAGTCAAAATAACATAATTAATAAAATTACTTATTTTTTGTTTGTTTGTTTGTTTTTTGTTTGTTTTTTTTACAATATTAATTTATAAATGACTAGCTGAGGACCCGGCATTGCCAAGTTTGTGAGTTTTGCAGTCTTTGGCATCAATAATTTGTATTGAAATGGAACAAATCTGATTGGCTGTTTGTGGCTCCACCCCCTTTTCTGAATTTGAACTCCAGTCACCCAATAACCAACTGTACCAGGTTTGAGGTGTGTGCCATTAACAGTACAAGAATGGCAGCAATGTAATATTCCCCTTGAAAATCAATAGAGGAATTTTGATTGGCTTTTGTAGGCTCCACCCACTTTTCTGAATATTAATCCCAGTCACCCAATGACCAACTGTGTAAATAATAATAATAACCCTACCATCAACAGTGTAAGAATGCAGTTTACATTTTCCCAGTTAAATTTGTATTTGTCTCCGCCCACTTTTTGGTTATGGGAATAAAAAGTATCCTATACTTTATTCCAGGTAATGTACTATGTGTGTGCCAAATTTCATTCAAATCTGTTCAGCCATTTTTGTGTGATCGAGTAACAAACATCCAAACAGCCGAACTTTCCCATATTAGTAGGATAATTAGTAGGATAATAATATGGTAGGACATTAGACTATGACTATGGTAGGATTAGATTGTGAGCTCCTCTGAGGACAGTTAGTGACATGACTATGTACTCTGTACAGTGCTGAAGAAAAGGTCAGTGCATTATAAATGCATAATATTAATATGGTAGGACATTAGACTATGACTATGGTAGGATTAGATTGTAAGCTCCTCTGAGGACAGTCAGTGACATGACTATGTACTCTGTAATGTGCTGCAGGAGATGTCAGTGCTATATAAATACATAATAATAATATGGTAGGACATTAGACTATAAACTATGGTAGGATTAGATTGTGAGCTCCTCTGAGGACAGTCAGTGACATGACTATGTACTCTGTAATGTGCTGCAGGAGATGTCAGTGCTATATAAATACATAATAATAATATGGTAGGACATTAGACTATGACTATGGTAGGATTAGATTGTGAGCTCCTCTGAGGACAGTCAGTGACATGACTATGTACTCTGTAATGTGCTGCAGGAGATGTCAGTGCTATATAAATACATAATAATAATATGGTAGGACATTAGACTATGGCTATGGTAGGATTAGATTGTGAGCTCCTCTGAGGACAGTCAGTGACATGACTATGTACTCTGTAATGTGCTGCAGAAGATGTCAGTGCTATATAAATACATAATAATAATAATAATAATAATAAAAGCTGCAGATGTGTTTAGCGTAAGAGCACATGGATAGTTAAACACTTTATTATCAGCATTTGCCAGCTCCAGGCTCTGGACTAACAGCTCTGACACTGAAAGGCACCATTGCTGCCAGCAGTGGGGGTCAGTGTGCAGCATAATGACAGCCTATATACAGGGAACGCGGTATATCGCTGACGTGACGACATCCACAGATACTTCAGTACAGCAGAAATAGCGAGACACGACCCCGGGATCTGCAATAAGCATTTCCAGCGTACAGCACGACTCCCAGCGATGACGATAAACAGAACCGTCCAGTCTCCGCCTCTCCATCCTTACCTAATTATAGCGGCAGATCGCGTCTGGCAGCCGTCCAATGACATCATCCTTCCGACTGAACAAACCGTTTACAATACGTATGAACTCTCTGCGTCCGACAATCAGTTTCCAACCAGAGTCATAGAAGAACCAACACATTTCCAGCAACAGCCAGACATTTGTAAAGCTCTTTTCTCTTGTAGGACCCAAAGTGCATAAGCTTGTCACTGATCAGTACATAGTGATGTGTACAGGGGAAAGTTATGTGATCATAAATGCCGGACTAAACAGGCGGCTTTTCAGTTTTGAGTTAAACGTATGCAGGGTTGGAGCTGTCGTGATTAAGTTTGGCAAGGCATTCCACAGGTTAGGGGCAGCATGACAGAAACCTCTGGCTCCAAAGGTTTTAAGTTGGACTCTGGGGGTGGTCAGGTTTCAGCCAATTAGAAGTCATGGTTTTGGATGTAAGTGACGATATAAGATATGATTCATTACAGCAGAATAATTTATGATTATATTGGAATGCTTGCAATGCAAGGTCAGGATGCAGACTGCATAATAAACACAGATTAGTGGGCAAATGGAATTTGATTTTATGGCTGACAGTCCGTCTTGCATTGCGGTATAGAGTGGTGGTGATCGGGTGAGTTGGGTGTCCAACTCTATAGCCAATCAGCTAGTATGTTGGCTACCAAGTTCAGGTTATACTAGCCAATCGGTTAGAACTTTGGTTATCGGATTGCGGTCAATGCAAATAATTCAGGATTATGCAAATTTCATATACACATTTATGAAGCATGAAATTACGCCATCGTGACAGGATTTTATTGGCCCATTTTCAAACTGCATAAATTTGTATACAGAATATGCACCATCCTGCATCAACTGATTTATTTGCACCTAATGGCCATCCCTAGTCACTGGATCCGGAGCAGGGGTGACGCAGGGATCCTCCCCCTCTGGTCTCTCTCACTACAGTTGTCACTTCACTGCAGTAAGGGCTCGTTTCCACTAGTGCGGTGAGGAATCGCCGCATATCACCGCTGACGAAATCGCATGCGGATGCGATTCCAAATGCGTTTTTTGCCGCGATTTCGCATGCGATTTTGCATAGGCAGGGTATATGTGATTTTTAATCATGTCACTGCCTGTGTCAATTTACATTACTTTCAATGCGAAATCGCACACAAAATCGCGGGAAAAAACGCATGCAAAAAGCGCATGCGATTTCCCTATTAAATACATTGCCTGCAATTCGCCTGCATTCCACACGCAGGCGAATTCTGATGGCTCTGCCGTGCAGAAAAATCCTGCACAGAAAAACGCTGAAGAAAACTGACAAGTGGAAACAGGGCCATCCACTTGTATTGGTTATGCAAATCCGCATGCGGACAACGCATACGGATTCGCCCTAGTGGAAACGGGCCCTAACTGGCTGGCCCAGTGAAGAGGGGGATCCCTGTTCTCATTGGCAGCCCTGCAGACAGAGGAGGAGCTGTCAGTTAATATAGCGGATGTAGATTATAGCTGCTGCTGGAACATGAATGACTTTGGGGGCTGCAGAAAATTAATGGATTAACTGTAATTACAGATTACCCAGCAAGCTCATGGTGAACCAGGACTCCCAGGAGTGTGTAAGGGGGCTACAAAGGAACAAAAAGCCCTCCTTACGAAAAACACTAGAATCTTCCATTCTTATAACAGAAGGTATTTGTGATTATTCAGGTTGGAGTGAGCCCTGAGATGTCTACCACAATGCATCACTGCTGAAATATGCAAATCATATACCTTTGTTGTCCCTGAAAGCTAAATTATAGTGATCATATCAGGCGCCTGCAGGAGCTGTAAACCCGTTCGGGAATCCAGCCGTTTTGCCCTTCTGGCCAAATAAGGCCACATTTTACTGCCATGGTTGCCGTGACAATGGGAGAGGATATGATCTCGATTTAGTGTCGCTTTGTTTGCAGGGAACTGATAGCATCTCTTATCAGATACTCAGAAGGGAAGTGTGTGCGGTTTTCACAGCTCTGCTGCAATAACAGCGGCACACAAATAACCAATTACTGCAAACACTATATACCAGTGCAAAAACTGCCGGGTTACAGCACAGCTACAGGCTTATAGGATACCCGAGGTGAGAGGGGTATGGAGGCTGCCATATATATTTAAACAATGCGCATTGCCTGGCTCTCCTGCTGATCCTCTGCCTCCAATTCTTTAAGTCATCGACCCGGAACAAGCATGCCTGATACACACAACCAATTTTGATTGGCCAATCCCTGACCAATTTTACCACCTTCATCATGCAGCATGGGGGCCAGCAGATTTTGAATACTGTGATCACAATTTGTAGGTCATCGCTCATAATACATGGAGGTGGTAAAATTGGCCAATAAAAATTGGATGTGTGTACGCACCCTCAGGGCGGGAACCCACTAGAGCGTTTAGGGAGCGCATTAAATCGCTAGTGATTTCCCTAAACGCTCTGCCAATGTAAATGGATGGGACAGATTCCACTAGCGCGATTGTGATTAGGAAAATATCTCAATCGCAGGACATGCAGCATGCTGGGAGCGTTTCCATTGTAATGGATTGTAGAGGAGCAGGGAAATCGCTCCCAGAATCGCTTGCAAAACATTATCACAACTTGTCAGCGATTGCCATAGAGCTTTGCACTTTCTAGTGACTCCCGGGCCTTAGACAAGTTAGGTAAGCAAGCCAAAATAATGCCTGATTGATTCTTCTGCCACTTACAGGTAAAGGGAACACCAATGAAATGACCTCTCAACACAAAGTGGAGTTCCCCTTTTAAGTAGACATTCATAAAGTGATACTAAAGTGAAAGTTTAAAAGAAAAATCACCAGATTCTCACCAGTCCTCCTTGCTTGCTCCTCTCATTCCAGTGCTGTTCCCTGTATGTCTCCTACAGATCGAATGTATCTTCAGGGACCTTCGGCAGACGTCAGGAGCACTCCTGTGTGCTGCCAAAGAGGGGCGCTCCGTAACGCACAGTGTGGAGCCGACTGTCCTCGGGAAAATGCAGAGACAGGAGTGCCCCCGAAACCTGCCAAATGGTGGACAGCGGGGGAACCACAACACAGGGAGGGGAGCGGGAGGCTCTACAGGAACCAGAGCCTCCCCTCTGCATACAGTAGGTGAGTATATGACTTTTTTTTAATCCACTACAGATTTGCTTTAACCCAGCATGCTTTGAGGGACATGGTACCACATTGTACTATATTATTACTCTTCCTCTCTCCTCCCCCCCCAGGAAAAAGTTTCAACATACTAAAAAAACAAGAACAAAAAAAAACATATTAGTCTTGAAGAGAACCTGAACTGAAAATAAAAAGTCAAAATAACCATAGACGGGTCATACTTACCTCCTGTGTAGTCTGCTCATCAATCTCTTTCTCCTCTCCTGCATCCCATTTGTCCACTGTAATCAATGAAATTCTCTGTCCTCCGTTTTGAAAATGGCCATTACCCCATATCAGCGTCCTGGTCAGCACACAGTTAAACTGTAATATCACCCACTTGTGCCATAGGAAAACATGGACATTACCTTGCACATTCAGTTGTAACTGACAGCTGCTGACATAACTGACAGCAACTGGTATATTTCAGTTCTGACAAAATATTGTCAGAACTGGAAGGGATCACTATAAGAAGAAAATGGTGAGCTTCTGAGAGGAACTGACGGTGAGGTTAGTATGTAATATTCATTTGCAGCTACGTCATGTGTATATTTTAAATAATTGTACTCACTTCAGGTTCCCTTTTAGATGACCACTAACGATACCATTCAGTGATCGAGCGTTTATTTCCATGAACGATCAGACATGAATCATTTGGGACCACTAATAGATGAAAATTTCCTAACCAATCTGATCAGACTAATAAAATCAATTCAATTTTTGGATCAATCCTGCCAATCTGATTGAATTGGTTAAGAGATTTTTGTCTGTTAGTGGTCCCAAACATTCATATCTGATTGTTCATGCGAATAATCGTTCATAAACGATCATTTGGCAAATTGTATTGTTAGTGGCCACCTTTAAGGTGCCAACTAACGATCCAATTATTTTGGTCCAATCTTACCATTTCTATGTAATATAAGGGAACTGCTTAAATTATCCATTCAATATATACTCTTGTACTACATAGATTTGATAATATTGGACAGAAAAGATTGTACCATTAGTGGCCACCAGAAAACGTTTGACTCTTCAGACGAGTGATTGTGGGCAGGGGCAGCAGCTCGAGGTGACGTCAGCAGGATGGGGCTCCGAGCAGCGCTGACACCTGTCTCTGCACATCTGGAGCACACAGGATCTGTATTGTGAGAGGCCTGGCGGAGGCCCCAGACAGACAGGAAGTCCACATGCTGAGTACAGGAGGAAACTGCTGCTGGTGTAACAATCCCATATGGCATCTGCTGAACTCATTACAGCTGAGCGCTGGCGGTGGGGGACGTGTGGGCTGCTGCTCTGCTCTAAGTACCCTGATAGAGGCATACAGGCAGCACCGTCCTCAGAACTTTCCCTTACAGCCCTGGGCTTCTGCATTCAGTTCCCAGCAGGACCTCATCTGCATAGAGGACTATGCGCCCCCCTCGTGTCTGTATGGGTCTACTGAGCCAGGGGTGCCCATTAGGTAGATCACGAAGGACTTCATGGTAGATCCCGAACCCCACTACAGTTTCCATTCTGTATATACAGAAAATTGTAAATACAGTAGGTAGGTAGATCATTTTTTAAAGTAGCTCACAAGCCGAAAAAGTGTGGGCCCCTCTGGTCTACTCCAAGTGCTGATACATGTTCCACTGAATGAACGTGTCCATCACACAGTCCTATGAGTCTTCCTCTCCCCCACCCCCCAAATTATTGAAGGCTTATGATGATAGTAAATAGGCTATTCCTAGTTTTCCGCATTTAATGTCTGTACCTTTTGCACAGATATATTTAAAAATATCTGACAGGCTGGCGGTTGGCTGGGTCCTCTAGCCCCTTACAGCCAAAAACAGAGGAGTGGCTCCCTCAGCACAAAGCAGATCATGTGACCCCGCCCACCGCCTGCCTCTGCTGAGAGACGTGATCCCTTTGTGGCCAGCGTTGCAGCTACTGTTCCTCTCTGCTCAGAGGGTAATAATGCATCCATCTCTTCCAACTTGTACTCAGTGTGTTTATAAAAGCCTATAATCTCCCTTCCCTGCTTCTGAGACCATTTCCTGTGGCTCTTTGTATAATTTTTTTTTTATTATTAACAAACTGAGGAAGATGTGGAAAGAGTGAATGCTTCATCTCATACTGATCAGATAAACTAGACAGGAAAGGATGATGCGATTGTGCTGCACTATAGCCATGATGTGATAAAGTCTCACAGCAGAGGTAGAAGGTAGGCGAGTCAGGTGAGAACATCTGCATTCACAGCTAGTTTACTATCAGTACAGGCACACAGTAAAGGTGGCCATACACTGGTCGATTTGCCATCAGATTCGACCAACAGATAGATCCCTCTCTGATCGAATCTGATCAGAAAGGGATCGTATGGCCGCCTTTACTGCAAACAGATTGTGAATCGATTTCAGCCTGATGTCTCTTCTCCGCTGGGTTCCGGCTGGCATCACTTCTTTCTGTCTGGGGAAGTTTAAACAGTAGAGGGCGCTCTAGGTAGGCTCCTGGGTAGGGGGGGCACTCGCGCCGGCGGAGCAGGTAATGTATTGCCGCTGTATTGCGTCGGTCGACGGGCATTTGATCGCCGCTATCGACCCGCTGGCGATCGAGCAAAATCTTCCGCACAAACAGCTCGACGGGACTCGACGAGAACGGTTGATTTCGGCCTAAAATCAATCGTTTGCGTTTGCGCAACGATTTCACAGCAGATTCAATCACAGTAATCTAATCGGCTGTATATCGGCGGGAAAATCGTTAGGTGTATGGTCCCCTTAATGCTGGATCCACACCATACAATTTTTTGGCAGATTTACCCGCCAGATCGATTATTTCCAGCATGTCCGATCTGAAGATCGATTGATTTTCTGAGCAATTTCCATAGAAGTAAACCGAAATCAATCAGAAAATCGCTCAGAAAATCGATTGGATACTGGAGGTAGCAGAGATCACCACACGCTGCAGCTAGTGTACTATCAGTACAGGCACAGAGTAACAGCTTATACTGTACATACTGGGGGTAGCAGAGATCAGCACACACTGCAGCTAGTGTACTATCAGTATAGGCACAGAGTAACCGCTTAAACTGTACATACTGGAGGCAGCAGAGATCAGCACACACTGCAGCTAGTTTACTATCAGTATAGATACAAAGGAAAAGCTTATACTGTACTTACTATAGGGAGCAGAGATCAGCACACACTGCAGCTAGATTACTATCAGTAAAGGCACAGAGTAACAGCTTATACTGTACATACTGGGAGCAGCAGAGGTTAGCACACGCTGCAGCTAGTTTACTATCAGTACAGGCACAGAGTAACAGCGTATACTGTACATACTGGAGTTAGCAGAGATCAGCATACACTGCAGCTAGATTACTATCAGTAAAGGCACAGAGTAACAGCTTATACTGTACATACTGGAGGGAGCAGGGATCAGCACACACTGCAGCTAGTTTACTATCAGTACAGGCACAGAGTAATGGTGGATACACACCATGCGTTTCCGCGATTCGATTATTTCCGAGCATTTCCGAACGCATTTCGATGATTTTTAGGTCGATTGCCATGTAAAGTATGGCAAATCAACCTAACGATCCATCGAAGCTTGAATCGGACATGTCGGAAATAATCGAATCGATGCGTATCGACGGACGCATCAAACGCGGAAACGCATGGTGTGTATCCAGCATAACAGCTTATACTGTACATACTGGGGGTAGCAGAGATCCGCACACACTGCAGCTAGTTTACTATAAGTACAGGCACAGAGTAACAGCTTATACTGTACATACTGGGGGTAGCAGAGATCCGCACACACTGCAGCTAGTTTACTATAAGTACAGGCACAGAGTAACAGCTTATACTGTACATACTGGAGGTAGCAGAGATCAGCACACACTGCAGCTATGTTACTATCAATACAGGCACAGAGTAACAGCTTATACTGCACATAATGGAGGTAGCAGAGATCAGCACACACTGCAGCTAGTTTACTATCAGTACAGGCACAGAGTAACAGCTTATACTGTACATACTGGAGACAGCAGAGATCAGCACACACTGCAGCTAGTTTACTATCAGTACAGGCACAGAGTAACAGCTTATACTGTACATACTGGGGGTAGCAGAGATCCGCACACACTGCAGCTAGTTTACTATAAGTACAGGCACAGAGTAACAGCTTATACTGTACATACTGGAGGTAGCAGAGATCAGCACACACTGCAGCTATGTTACTATCAATACAGGCACAGAGTAACAGCTTATACTGCACATAATGGAGGTAGCAGAGATCAGCACACGCTGCAGCTAGTTTACTATCAGTACAGGCACAGAGTAACAGCCTATGCTGCACTTACTGAGTTGATATATTGCAGTGTTTTAAAGCAGCAGGATCAGCCATACTATGCCAGGGAAAAAAAACACATATATAAGTAAATAAATACTTGATCTACTTACATAACACATGTATTATACTGTCCACGTTTTGATTTCAGTGAATGTTATATAGTAAGTGACGAGAATTCTGTTCCTGGTGGGGGCCATGTCTTTTGCCCACAGTTAAGGCTAACTCGTGATGTCATTTCTGCCCTTTACTTTTTTTCTTGTCACCTCAGCCTTGCTTGTAAACACAAGTGAGTAGGGGATTAGGTTTTCAGATAAACAGCTGGCAGGGAAATAAAGGGAAGAGGAGGAATAGATTATAGATAAAAAGAACCCCCAGCATGCAGTTCTTTGGCACCGACTAGGAAAGGGCCAGTGTTCCTTAAAGGGACTCCGAGCTCATCTAAAAAATAAAAGTTGTACTCACCCGGGGCTTTTTCCAGCCCAGTGCTGGTCGGGAGGTCCCACGACGGCGTCCTGGCTCCTCTCCTACTCCCCGCTCCGGCCGCCGTGATGACGCAAGGCGGCCGGCGTGTTACGTCAGCCGCGTCATACGCGGAAGGAGCAGCCCGACACTCAGCAGAGTGTCGCCCGGGCTGCGGCTGGTCAGCCATTCCGGAGCGGGGAGTAGGAGAGGAGCCAGGACGCCGTCATGGGACCTCCCGACCAGCACTGGGCTGGAAAAAGCCCCGGATGAGTACAACTTTTATTTTTTAGATTAGCTCGGAGTCCCTTTAAGTATGTGATAACTCCAAATCATAACAGCAGAAAACGTTTTGAAAGTTTTGAATGCAGGATTAGCATCTTTCACTTAATACACTCAGACCAGTTGCTGTTGAAATTTGATTTTTATGGTGACGATACCGCTTTAAAATAGGTCTAAAATCAGTATTAATGATGTT
Source organism: Hyperolius riggenbachi (assembly GCF_040937935.1). Classification (NCBI taxonomy): domain Eukaryota; kingdom Metazoa; phylum Chordata; class Amphibia; order Anura; family Hyperoliidae; genus Hyperolius; species Hyperolius riggenbachi. The sequence goes on along the minus strand of NC_090646.1, from coordinate 12,303,512 downwards.
GCACAGTTAATCAGGATGTCATTGTAAAGCACTGTAAACACACTTACATAACAGTGCACATCACATGAGATGAATGAGTCTATTCAGCACATCTGCCCTTGTGTGACCTCACATGGTCCAGAATCGTCACGCTGGCTTATGTCAGCAGCAGCCTGAACATGTGACCTCCTGTCCTGTGTGGCACACTACATGTGACATGGTATATGCACCAATCAGACGCACTCCGGGCGAGGACAGAAAACTGCTGCCTGGAAACTCCCAGCAATCAGGGGGGTAATAAAGAAACAGTCGCTGCTAGCTATAATAAGATTCATGGAAAATAGAGATAAAAAGTCCCCTTTTGTCTGTTTAGCAGGGGGGCAAAATGTAGGGGTCCCATCAGTGTTATTGATGGAGATTAATAATATTACCCCCTCCTGCTCCTGGCATCAGAGGTGGGGGAGAGCCCCTCCATAACACTGGACAGGAGAAGGGTTCTCCCCAACGTGATGCAGCATGTGAGCAGCTGGTATTACTCAGGAAGTGGAGCCCCCTGCTGGGAATCCACTACAGTACAGGTATCAAACTCCAGTCCTCAGGGGCCGGATCCGTGCAGAGGTGTTTTTTGTAGTAACATTACTTGTTCCTGACGTTTGTAAGGGATAGGGTTGGTAAGGGGTTATACTGAACCTATTTGCTATAGGGGGAGAGAGGAGTTAGGGCTTGTTAAACTGGCCACTCTTTGCTATAGGGGGTGGGGATGGGTGGTTCAGGTCATGCTTGTCATGGGGGGTGGTTGTGAGAGGGGTGTGAGGAGGTGTACCATGCGGGACACATTTGATATTGTGGGTGGGTGGTTGGATGGGACACCTTTGCTAAGCAGTGAATGGGGGAATGTTAAGGTGATCATCAGGTGGCCTCTGAACTCTATCAGCTCTATCCTGGTGTATAGTTACATAGCTTTACAACACTCTCCCTTAGTTTGGGGCATGGTGTCACCCCCTCTGCTGGTGACGCCTGCTGCGGTCCGCACCTACCGCATCCTCCTAGTGACGCCACTTATCCGTGCCCTGAAGATGGACTGAGAAATGGAGAAATGTGTCCCACATGATGAACCTTGCCTTTCCTGATTCCGCCCCATTGCCCACGATGTCCCGCATGCTTCTGGGTATGGGGCGCAATCTCCTGGCAGCGGCGTTCCTGTTACTCTCTGACGTGCGCGTGGCAGCGGTCGCGGTGGGCGGGCCTCTCCTCCCGTGCAGTGTGCGCTCTCAGACGCCGGCACACATAGCGTCAGCTGGCATATGTAGAGTCAGCTGACTCTAAGAAAGGTATAATGCTGTATGATTGGTGGGGTACATTCATTTTTTATTTTATATTTTTCCTATTTTCCACAATCTCCCTTTTCACAACACATCATCCCTCAGCCTAGGATCCTCGGAGGTGTCTCTGGTCTGGGTGTACTGCGCATGCGCTGCTCAGCCTCGAACGCTCCTGTCGGCAGGAATGTACTGCGCAGGCGCTGCTCAGCCACGAACACTCCCCCGCCCCATCGTGCTCCCGTCGGAAGGAGCATACTGCGCATGCGCTGCTCGGCCACGCCCCCACACCCTCATCGTGGCAGGAGTGTACTGCGCAGGCACTGAACGTTCCTGGCGAAGGGAGTGCGATGGCAGCGAACGTGCAGCCAAGCTACGCATACACCAACTGGCCCCGACTGGAGAAACTTCAGAGCACCCTACCGGCGAATCCAGGCGGCCTGGAAGGATAGTGAGGAAGCCGAAGGTCTCAAGGGGGCTGGAGGAAGCCCCAGGTATGTATGAATTTTTCCACCACCCCCATCTCAAGTACACCGTAGCAGGGAACACACTAAGCAGAAACGCTAGAAAACGCACATAATGCAATTTAATAGGCCTGATGTAAAACCGCATATACTTGTATTTTGCAATGTGCGTTTTTAAAAATGCTGGTTTTGTTGCTTATTTTTCAAAAACGCATCAAAAATGCACATAATGAAAGTGAATGGTGACGCAGAAGTATTGCATTTTATTGCGTTTTTGATGCGTTTTTATATGCAATTCAAAATAGACAAAAAAAGTTTGATGAATTTGTTTTTCTGCTTCCTATTGACTTCTTAGTCAAAAATGCTTGCAAAATGCATATGCGTTTTGTATATGCGAACCGTAAATACACAAGAAAAACGCATGTGCGGGGAAAAACCGCAAACGCACTGAAAACACAATTAAAATGCACTAAAAGCGACCTTTTACGCACTGCCAAGTGTGTTCCCAGCCTTTAAGTTCTGAGTCTCATTATGTGAATAAGCAGATCCGCCGTCAACCAAGCCAACACTTTCAGGAAAAGGATAAGAGAGAAAGAGAGATAGATTTGGGGACACAATTTTATAGTCTGTATAATATAGACACAATCGATGTACTGCAGCCAGATTCGTCTGGCAAGGCTGAGAAAGATAAACTCAGGAAATATTTCATCTGCGCAGGAAACAGGAAATTGTCATCACATGTGGCGCAGTGTATTGCTGGCCTTTCATGTACTGCGGTGTAATCTGCCCCTGATATGTTCTTGTCATCGTATATTATACAGAACACAGGAATTTCTGTCATACCTCTGCTTATATATACAATCCAGAACTCATGTACAACTAGACATACGTTTTATGCAAAGCACAAACAGATATTCCCTTTGGAACAATCAGTCACATGACCCAGAGGGCTGCCAGCAGAGTGGGAGTTCCTTCTTCAGCACAGTCACCACCTGAAACTGCCCACCTCCTCCCTCTGCTGCTGAGCGATTAACTCTCTGTGGCCAGCACTGCAACTATCATTTTAGCATAACAGAGTTCCAGGCTCGGTATATATCATTGCATATTTAAGCCTTCCTCCACCTTACAGCTGGAGAAAATTGCTCTGGTCCTGAAGTGGTTAAAATGGTGGTATATTGATCTCTGCATACTTAACAAAAGCCTTTCTGTATCACAAATTACCACTTAATAAAATGTTTTGAAAACATAAACTGTTAAAAAAAAAAAAAAGCAGAATTGTCTGTATATACCATGTACAGGATAAGAAACTGGGGCTTATCCTGTCATTCTGCTAGAACTAACTGTGAGCATTTTGCCGCTAGCGTCAAACGTACTTAAACCCGTGTGACCCTTGTGGGCGGCAGACGGACACTAAACTGCCCAACAAATGCTTGCCCAAGGCGCAGTTTGTTGAATTCTTAAAAAGGTGGCAAAATGAATGGCAGTTTAGGCGCCAAAACCTGACCTTGCCCCAGGCGCAACTAGGTCTGGGACCTTGCCCCTGCGCTGTACGTGGTATGCTGTACATGGAGTGTGAGTCCTGGCCTGGTAATGATGTAATTATGGCCCTGGCATAATTACGATTTATGCTGGAGAGGGAGGCTGTACGTGGTATGCTGTACGTGGTATGCTGTACGTGGTACGCTGTACATGGAGTGTGAGTCATGGCCTGGTAATGATATAATTATGATCCTGGCAGACAGGTATTGGGGGTCTTGGTATGGTTTATGCTGGAGAGGGAGGCTGTACGTGGTACGCTGTACGTGGTACGCTGTACGTGGTACGCTGGACGTGGTACGCTGGACGTGGTAAGCTGTACGTGGTACGCTGTACGTGGTATGCTGTACGTGGAGTGTGAGTCATGGCCTGGTAATGATATAATTATGACCCTGGCAGAAAGGTATTGGGGGTCTTGGTATGGTTTATGCTGGAGAGGGAGGCTGTACGTGGTACGCTGTACGTGGTACGCTGTACGTGGTACGCTGTACGTGGTACGCTGTACGTGGTATGCTGTACGTGGAGTGTGAGTCATGGCCTGGTAATGATATAATTATGACCCTGGCAGAAAGGTATTGGGGGTCTTGGTACGGTTTATGCTGGAGAGGGAGGCTGTACGTGGTATGCTGTACGTGGTACGCTGTACGTGGTATGCTGTACATGGAGTGTGAGTTATGGCCTGGTAATGATATAATTATGATCCTGGCAGACAAGTATTGGGGGTCTTGGTACGGTTTATGCTGGAGAGGGAGGCTGTACGTGGTATGCTGTACGTGGTATGCTGTACGTGGTACGCTGTACGTGGTATGCTGTACATGGAGTGTGAGTCATGGCCTGGTAATGATATAATTATGATCCTGGCAGACAGGTATTGGGGGTCTTGGTATGGTTTATGCTGGAGAGGGAGGCTGTACGTGGTACGCTGTACGTGGTACGCTGTACGTGGTATGCTGTACATGGAGTGTGAGTCATGGCCTGGTAATGATATAATTATGATCCTGGCAGACAAGTATTGGGGGTCTTGGTACGGTTTATGCTGGAGAGGGAGGCTGTACGTGGTACGCTGTACGTGGTACGCTGTACGTGGTATGCTGTACATGGAGTGTGAGTCATGGCCTGGTAATGATATAATTATGATCCTGGCAGACAAGTATTGGGGGTCTTGGTACGGTTTATGCTGGAGAGGGAGGCTGTACGTGGTACGCTGTACGTGGTATGCTGTACGTGGTACGCTGTACGTGGTACGCTGTACGTGGTATGCTGTACGTGGAGTGTGAGTCATGGCCTGGTAATGATATAATTATGATCCTGGCAGACAAGTATTGGGGGTCTTGGTACGGTTTATGCTGGAGAGGGAGGCTGTACGTGGTACGCTGGACGTGGTACGCTGTACGTGGTACGCTGTACATGGAGTGTGAGTCCCGGCCTGGTAATGATATAATTATGATCCTGGCAGACAGGTATTGGGGGTCTTGATATGGTTTATGCTGGAGAGGGAGGCTGTACGTGGTACGCTGGACGTGGTATGCTGTACGTGGTACGCTGTACATGGAGTGTGAGTCCCGGCCTGGTAATGATATAATTATGGCTCTGGCAGGCAGGAATCGGGGTACGTTGGTTCCCATGACACGAGCGGGTCTGCAACCACTTATCTGCAGAGGAAACATACAGATTGTGTATGTGAAATGCAGCCGACAAATGGAAAGGGTGGGGCTGAATCTGAACTTTAACCGTTTCGCGGGTCTCTGCGGAGCGCAGAACATTATCCAGTTCCAAAAACAACAGAGCCTCTCGCTGCTGCTCAGAAGATGAATAGTGAACTGAATGGGAGCAAACAGGGCCGGCTCACACTGAGTATTAAGGGGGGATTTCACTGTAAGCATACTGCTGTTTTCTGTGGGTTTCAAAGACAACTGGAGAGATAAATGGAACAAAATAAAACGGCTAAACATTAGCAGCGGTGTGCCACAGGGATCTGTGTTCAGTGGTGTGCCACAGGGATCTGTGTTCAGTGGTGTGCCACAGAGATCTGTGTTCAGTGGTGTGCCACAGAGATCTGTGTTCAGCGGTGTGCCACAGGGATCTGTGTTCAGCGGTGTGCCACAGGGATCTGTGTTTAGTGGTGTGCCACAGGGATCTGTGTTCAGTGGTGTGCCACAGGGATCTGTGTTCAACGGTGTGCCACAGGGATCTGTGTTCAGTGGTGTGCCACAGGGATCTGTGTTCAGTGGTGTGCCACAGGGATCTGTGTTCAGTGGTGTGCCACAGAGATCTGTGTTCAGTGGTGTGCCACAGGGATCTGTGTTCAGCGGTGTGCCACAGGGATCTGTGTTCAGCGGTGTGCCACAGGGATCTGTGTTTAGTGGTGTGCCACAGGGATCTGTGTTCAGTGGTGTGCCACAGGGATCTGTGTTCAGCGGTGTGCCACAGGGATCTGTGTTTAGTGGTGTGCCACAGGGATCTGTGTTCAGTGGTGTGCCACAGGGATCTGTGTTCAGTGGTGTGCCACAGGGATCTGTGTTCAGTGGTGTGCCACAGGGATCTGTGTTCAGTGGTGTGCCACAGGGATCTGTGTTCAGTGGTGTGCCACAGGGATCTGTGTTTAGTGGTGTGCCACAGGGATCTGTGTTCAGTGGTGTGCCACAGGGATCTGTGTTCAGCGGTGTGCCACAGGGATCTGTGTTCAGTGGTGTGCCACAGGGATCTGTGTTCAGTGGTGTGCCACAGGGATCTGTGTTCAGTGGTGTGCCACAGAGATCTGTGTTCAGTGGTGTGCCACAGGGATCTGTGTTCAGCGGTGTGCCACAGGGATCTGTGTTCAGCGGTGTGCCACAGGGATCTGTGTTTAGTGGTGTGCCACAGGGATCTGTGTTCAGTGGTGTGCCACAGGGATCTGTGTTCAGCGGTGTGCCACAGGGATCTGTGTTCAGTGGTGTGCCACAGGGATCTGTGTTCAGTGGTGTGCCACAGGGATCTGTGTTCAGTGGTGTGCCACAGGGATCTGTGTTCAGTGGTGTGCCACAGGGATCTGTGTTCAGTGGTGTGCCACAGGGATCTGTGTTCAGTGGTGTGCCATAGGGATCTGTGTTCAGTGGTGTGCCACGGGGATCTGTGTTCAGTGGTGTGCCACAGGGATCTGTGTTCAGTGGTGTGCCACAGGGATCTGTGTTTAGTGGTGTGCCACAGGGATCTGTGTTCAGTGGTGTGCCACAGGGAACTGTGTTCAGCGGTGTGCCACAGGGATCTGTGTTCAGAGGTGTGCCACAGGGATCTGTGTTCAGCGGTGTGCCACAGGGATCTGTGTTCAGCGGTGTGCCACAGGGATCTGTGTTCAGTGGTGTGCCACAGGGATCTGTGTTCAGCGGTGTGCCACAGGGATCTGTGTTCAGTGGTGTGCCATAGGGATCTGTGTTCAGTGGTGTGCCACAGGGATCTGTGTTCAATGGTGTGCCATAGGGATCTGTGTTCAGTGGTGTGCCACAGGGATCTTTGTTCAATGGTGTGCCATAGGGATCTGTGTTCAGTGGTGTGCCACAGGGATCTGTGTTCAATGGTGTGCCATAGGGATCTGTGTTCAGTGGTGTGCCACAGGAATCTGTGTTCAGGGATCTGTGTTCAGTGGTGTGCCATAGGGATCTGTGTTCAATGGTGTGCCATAGGGATCTGTGTTCAGTGGTGTGCCACAGGGATCTGTGTTCAGGGATCTGTGTTCAGTGGTGTGCCATAGGGATCTGTGTTCAGTGGTGTGCCACGGGGATCTGTGTTCAGTGGTGTGCCACAGGGATCTGTGTTCAGTGGTGTGCCACAGGGATCTGTGTTCAGTGGTGTGCCACAGGGATCTGTGTTCAGCGGTGTGCCACAGGGATCTGTGTTCAGTGGTGTGCCACAGGGATCTGTGTTCAGCGGTGTGCCACAGGGATCTGTGTTCAGCGGTGTGCCACATGGATCTGTGTTCAGTGGTGTGCCATAGGGATCTGTGTTCAGTGGTGTGCCACAGGGATCTGTGTTCAATGGTGTGCCATAGGGATCTGTGTTCAGTGGTGTGCCACAGGGATCTTTGTTCAATGGTGTGCCATAGGGATCTGTGTTCAGTGGTGTGCCACAGGGATCTGTGTTCAGGGATCTGTGTTCAATGGTGTGCCATAGGGATCTGTGTTCAGTGGTGTGCCACAGGAATCTGTGTTCAGGGATCTGTGTTCAGTGGTGTGCCATAGGGATCTGTGTTCAATGGTGTGCCATAGGGATCTGTGTTCAGTGGTGTGCCACAGGGATCTGTGTTCAGGGATCTGTGTTCAGTGGTGTGCCATAGGGATCTGTGTTCAATGGTGTGCCATAGGGATCTGTGTTCAGTGGTGTGCCACAGGGATCGGTGTTCAGGGATCTGTGTTCAGTGGTGTGCCACAGGGATCTGTGTTCAGTGGTGTGCCATAGGGATCTGTGTTCAGTGGTGTGCCACAGGGATCTGTGTTCAGTGGTGTGCCACAGGGATCTGTGTTCAATGGTGTGCCACAGGGATCTGTGTTCAGTGGTGTGCCACAGGGATCTGTGTTCAGCGGTGTGCCACAGGGATCTGTGTTCAGGGATCTGTGTTCAGCGGTGTGCCACAGGGATCTGTGTTCAGCGGTGTGCCATAGGGATCTGTGTTCAGTGGTGTGCCATAGGAATCTGTGTTCAGTGGTGTGCCACAGGGATCTGTGTTCAGGGATCTGTGTTCAATGGTGTGCCATAGGGATCTGTGTTCAGTGGTGTGCCACAGGAATCTGTGTTCAGGGATCTGTGTTCAGTGGTGTGCCATAGGGATCTGTGTTCAATGGTGTGCCATAGGGATCTGTGTTCAGTGGTGTGCCACAGGGATCGGTGTTCAGGGATCTGTGTTCAGTGGTGTGCCACAGGGATCTGTGTTCAGTGGTGTGCCATAGGGATCTGTGTTCAGTGGTGTGCCATAGGGATCTGTGTTCAGTGGTGTGCCATAGGGATCTGTGTTCAGTGGTGTGCCACAGGGATCTGTGTTCAGTGGTGTGCCACAGGGATCTGTGTTCAGTGGTGTGCCACAGGGATCTGTGTTCAATGGTGTGCCACAGGGATCTGTGTTCAGTGGTGTGCCACAGGGATCTGTGTTCAGCGGTGTGCCACAGGGATCTGTGTTCAGGGATCTGTGTTCAGCGGTGTGCCACAGGGATCTGTGTTCAGCGGTGTGCCATAGGGATCTGTGTTCAGTGGTGTGCCATAGGAATCTGTGTTCAGTGGTGTGCCACAGGGATCTGTGTTCAGCGGTGTGCCACAGGGATCTGTGTTCAGCGGTGTGCCACAGGGATCTGTGTTCAGTGGTGTGCCACAGGGATCTGTGTTCAGCGGTGTGCCACAGGGATCTGTGTTCAATGATGTGCCACAGGGATCTGTGTTCAATGATGTGCCATAGGGATCTGTGTTCAATGGTGTGCCATAGGGATCTGTGTTCAGTGGTGTGCCACAGGGATCTGTGTTCAGGGATCTGTGTTCAGTGGTGTGCCACAGGGATCTGTGTTCAGTGGTGTGCCATAGGGATCTGTGTTCAGTGGTGTGCCATAGGGATTTGTGTTCAGTGGTGTGCCATAGGGATCTGTGTTCAGTGGTGTGCCACAGGGATCTGTGTTCAGTGGTGTGCCATAGGGATCTGTGTTCAGCGGTGTGCCACAGGGATCTGTGTTCAGTGGTGTGCCACAGGGATCTGTGTTCAGCGGTGTGCCACAGGGATCTGTGTTCAGCGGTGTGCCACAGGGATCTGTGTTCAGCGGTGTGCCACAGGGATCTGTATTCAGCGGTGTGCCACAGGGATCTGTGTTCAATGGTGTGCCATAGGGATCTGTGTTCAGCGGTGTGCCACAGGGATCTGTGTTCAGTGGTGTGCCACAGGGATCTGTGTTCAGCGGTGTGCCACAGGGATCTGTGTTCAATGATGTGCCACAGGGATCTGTGTTAAATGATGTGCCATAGGGATCTGTGTTCAATGGTGTGCCATAGGGATCTGTGTTCAGTGGTGTGCCATAGGGATCTGTGTTCAATGGTGTGCCATAGGGATCTGTGTTCAGCGGTGTGCCACAGGGATCTGTGTTCAGTGGTGTGCCACAGGGATCACTGTTCAGTGGTGTGCCACAGGGATCTGTGTTCAATGATGTGCCACAGGGATCTGTGTTCAGTGGTGTGCCACAGGGATCAGTGTTCAGTGGTGTGCCACAGGGATCTGTGTTCCCTGGTGTGCCACAGGGATCAGTGTTCAGTGGTGTGCCACAGGGATCAGTGTTCAGTGGTGTGCCACAGGGATCTGTGTTCAGCGGTGTGCCACAGGGATCTGTGTTCAGCGGTGTGCCACAGGGATCTGTGTTCAGCGGTGTGCCACAGGGATCTGTGTTCAGTGGTGTGCCACAGGGATCTGTGTTCAGTGGTGTGCCATAGGGATTTGTGTTCCCTGGTGTGCCACAGGGATCAGTGTTCAGTGGTGTGCCACAGGGATCTGTGTTCAGTGGTGTGCCACAGGGATCTGTGTTCAGTGGTGTGCCACAGGGATCTGTGTTTAGTGGTGTGCCACAGGGATCTGTGTTCCCTGGTGTGCCACAGGGATCAGTGTTCAGTGGTGTGCCACAGGGATCTGTGTTCCCCGGTGTGCCACAGGGATCAGTGTTCAGTGGTGTGCCACAGGGATCTGTGTTCAGTGGTGTGCCACAGGGATCTGTGTTCAGCGGTGTGCCACAGGGATCTGTGTTCAGCGGTGTGCCACAGGGATCTGTGTTCAGTGGTGTGCCACAGGGATCTGTGTTCCCTGGTGTGCCACAGGGATCAGTGTTCAGTGGTGTGCCACAGGGATCTGTGTTCCCTGGTGTGCCACAGGGATCAGTGTTCAGTGGTGTGCCACAGGGACCTGTGTTTAGTGGTGTGCCACAGGGATCTGTGTTCAGTGGTGTGCCACAGGGATCTGTGTTCAGTGGTGTGCCACAGGGATCAGTGTTTAGTGGTGTGCCACAGGGATCTGTGTTCAGTGGTGTGCCACAGGGATCTGTGTTCAGTGGTTTGCCACAGGGATCAGTGTTTAGTGGTGTGCCACAGGGGTCTGTGTTCAGTGGTGTGCCACAGGGATCTGTGTTCAGTGGTGTGCCACAGGGATCCGTGTTCAGTGGTGTGCCACAGGGATCTGTGTTTAGCGGTGTGCCACAGGGATCCGTGTTCAGTGGTGTGCCACAGGGATCTGTGTTTAGCGGTGTGCTACAGGGATCTGTGTTCAGTGGTTTGCCACAGGGATCAGTGTTTAGTGGTGTGCCACAGGGGTCTGTGTTCAGTGGTGTGCCACAGGGATCTGTGTTCAGTGGTGTGCCACAGGGATCCGTGTTCAGTGGTGTGCCACAGGGATCTGTGTTTAGCGGTGTGCCACAGGGATCCGTGTTCAGTGGTGTGCCACAGGGATCTGTGTTTAGCGGTGTGCTACAGGGATCTGTGTTTAGTGGTGTGCCACAGGGATCTGTGTTCAGTGGTTTGCCACAGGGATCAGTGTTTAGTGGTGTGCCACAGGGATCTGTGTTCAGTGGTGTGCCACAGGAATCTGTGTTCAGCGGTGTGCCATAGGGATTTGTGTTCAGCGGTGTGCCACAGGGATCTGTGTTCGGTGGTGTGCCACAGGGATCTGTGTTCAGTGGTGTACCACAGGGATCTGTGTTCAGCGGTGTACCACAGGGATCTGCGTTTAGTGGTGTGCCACAGGGTTCCGTGTAAGGGCCAGGTCTGTTTAATCTGTTTCTTAATGACATAATTTAAAGGCCAAAAAAGCAATGCTGTTATAGTTCTCAGACAGAAGAATTGATAAAGAAACTAGCATTATGCTCTAGTGAACCATTTTACACACAGAATTGCATTTTATGCCCACTAACGCATTTCCCGATGTAAAATAGCACTCAGGCATTCATTCACATGTGTGACCAGCGAAGGCTGCTTTTGTATGTGACATCGGCAGAGGGTGCAGCAGAGCCCAGGACAATGTCTGAAATACGCATGCTCACCATAGACTTATAGATGATAGCTAAGTAATGGCGTTCTTACTGCAGTGACTTCAGAAATGGATTAGGATGTAATGGGGCCCCAGGCAAGGTGGTACATTTGGGGCCCGCTTGTGGTCCTTTCCGTAAGCTGAAGTGGAGAGAGGTCAGAGAAGGTGGCAGGTGGACCCTTTGAAAGCCCCAAGCACCTGCCTAGGTTGCCCGGTGGATAATCCTGCTCTGAGTGATATAGTCCTGTATTATGACATCAGCAGTGTACGTAGCTGCTGCTGCCCCCTGCATCCGGCTATGACATCAGAGCGTGAGCTGCGTTGGTGGGATTGCTTCTCCCGGTGATGTCATCTGTCAGCGCCAATCTTATTACATTGTCTCTGCAGGATGAGAATATCTCCTCCGTCACAGATAATGAAATGCGTGGCCTCTGAGTCGCCTACGCGGTCAGCGATCTCTGTCCTGCGTTATACGGCTGACCGCTAATATCCAGCAACAGAGAAAACATTGTCACGTCCAACCACTGATCCCCAACACTGGAGGAGGCAGAAGAACGGAACACGAAAAATCCCAGATTCAATTAACTTCTCTCCGGAGTTCCCTCACAAGAGATCTTTTCACACTTTACCAGCAAGACCTCTTCACAGCCCTCAGCAAGCAAAAACAGCACCAGAATAAGTCGTGCTAAAGTTATTTAAAGAGGTGTAAAAATAATACAAACCACACATCAGCACAGGCAGCAGAAAGGAATAACAGATCAGCAGGAAGAAAACAATCTAAGCTTTTAGATCTTTTTTTCCTGCTGATCTGTTATTCCGTTTTTGTGCCATCTAATCCAGGTTGGGTTGAATTGAGAATAGGGTTAAGGTGGCCACACAACATACAATTTTTTTTTTGTTGATTCGATTCGAGCATTTCAATCCAATTTTCTGATTGATCAAAAGTTTCAATCAGAATCTTCAAGGTACGACACACAATTTCGGGATAAAAGATTGTAAACTCCCAAAAATCGGTTGTTAGAAAAATCGAGAGAAAAAAGTGTAAGCACGTACTGTACAATTGCTGCGTTTTTACTTCCATTATCAAGCAACGTGCATTATATATACAGTATACACAAAGTTTGGTATGTACTGAATAGTTATATACAATCTTTTTCTGGTTGAATACAATTTCAAAATACATCACACACCATACAACTCTTGATAAAATTTGTCTGAATTTACAATCTCAAAAAAAAAAAAATTCTAAAAAACAAAACAAGAAATTCGATCAGATTTCTCAATCGCAAACAAAAAAGTTTCTGATTTTTCAGGATAACCAATCGTATTAATCAAATTGGTGTCAAATTGGATCTTTTAATTGCATGGTGTGTGGCCACCTTTAGGCATAAAGTGTTAGGTTTACGGATAGTAAACCATTGGTATACATTACGGTTATTCTGCTATCGTATTGCCCAACAGCAGACCATCGGTCATGTTACCAATATTCTACCAGCGTCTTTCCCCAGCGCCCAATTTCCTGGCGCCCAGTTTCCCGCAGCCCAGGCTCCCCTGCGGCTGTGGCTGTGATGTCTGCCGGGGATGCCCGAGGTCACCATGCTAAGCAACATAACAGCAGCAGAAAAAGAGCTGGATGACATAGATTTATGGCGGCATAAATACAACTCATCAGGGTCAGAAAGTCAAACCAGCCTGTAATAAACTTCAGGCAGGGCTACAATTCCTGAGCATGGGAACATCTGTGGGTAACACACTGTACTGCAGGAGTGGGTGGCCCGCTGTGAGTCATGGAGAAAATCCACAGACATAACAGCTGAAGTGGTGCAGGCAATACCTGGAATGAGTAACTGCACAAGATTCCCTACAAGCTTTCAAACCTTCTCCTTCAGGAGGGATGCAGGACTGGACCAGAACTATAAGCTGAAATTAGCTGGGAATGCTATTTAATTCATTGCTTCTGCACAGGGCTTTGGCAATGGTTTATCTGAACTTCCGTGTGTTCAGTCTGTTACTTGTTTGGCAATACTGGAGTGAAATTAATGCTAAACACTATTAATGGGTAGAGATGTCGCGAACAGGCAAATCTGGTGAACCGCCATAGACTTCAATGGGCAGGTGAATTTTAACCTACAAAGACTGTTTCTGGTCACAAAAGTGATGGAAAAGTTGTTTCAAGAGGTCTAACACCTGGAGGGGGCATGCCGGAGAGGGATCCATGCCAAAAGTCCCACCAAAAATTACAGAGTTGATGTAAAGTCAGGTTTTAGGGCCTTTTTCCACTACCCTGCGATTTGCGAATTGATTTTGATCGCAAAACGCAAGATACATTAACCCATTCGCGTTCTGTCGTTTTCACTTGAGCAATGTTCACCTTCCATTCATTAGCCTATAACTTTATCACTACTTATCACAATGCACTGATCTATATCTTGTTTTTTCCGCCACCAATTAGGCTTTCTTTGGGGGGTACATTTTTCTAAGAGCCACTTTACTGTAAATGCATTTTAACAGGAAGAATAAAGAAAAAACGGAAAAAAATCATTATTTCTCAGTTTTCAGCCATTATAGTTTTAAAATAATACATGCCTCCATAATTAAAACTCATGTATTGTATTTGCCCATATGTCCCGGTTATTACACCGTTAAAATTATGTCCCTATCACAATGTATGGCGACAATATTTTATTTGGAAATAAAGGTGCATTTTTTCCGTTTTGCATCTATCACTATTTACAAGTTTAAAATTAAAAAAAATATAGAAATATTTCATCTTTACATTGATATTTAAAAAGTTTAGACCCTTAGGTAAATATTTACATGTTTTTTATTATTGTAATGGTTTTTTTTTTATATTAAACAATTTATTTGGGTATTTTTGGGAGGGTGGGATGTAAACCATAGTTTTTTAATGTTAATGTGTGTTGATTTAAATTTTTTTTACTTTTTGTTGTAGTTTTATTTTTTGGCCACAAGATGGCGGCCATGAGTTTGTTTACATGACGTCACTCTAAGCGTAACACATGCTTAGAGTGACACATCGGGAAGGGAACAGCCAGAAAAAGCGAAGCATCCGAGAGAAGCTGTCGCTTTTTCAGCGGGGGAGAGGAATCAGTGATCGGGCACCATAGCTCGATTCACTGATTGCCTGGCTAACGAATCGCGGGCCGGGAGCGCACGTGCACGCGCGATCGGCCGCGGTAGCGCGCATGGTTCCTGGACGTAGTTTCTATGTCCAGGAACCAAAATAGGTTAAAATAATGGAAACGGCAGCAGCAATTTCCATTAGTGCGATCCGATTGCGATGTGATTTTTAAAACACACAAAAGAGAGATATCGCCACACTTCTGCTGTACCGCTCAATGGGCTGCAGTAATTTACCGAACTTCAAAGGCAGCTGTGAACATCTTTATGAATTAGCACACAAAGGTCTAAAATACCGAATGCAGTATTTTCCCTCCCAGATTTTTTTTACCGCAAAGCCTTTTATGAATTGAGGCCATTGTATCTTAATGGAGACTCAGGGTGATGCGTTTTTACATGGGTTTCTTTTTTAATGTTACTGTATTTTATTCCAATGAGTAGTTAAATTTTTACAGAATGCAAACGCAAAACGCACAAAAAAAAGCATGAAAAATACATTAAAAACGCAAAATGTAATCCTAAACGCAAACAAAAACGACTCCATGGAATAAAACTGCATGGTTTTCTGTCTTGCCTGGTGCTCTCCCAGCCGGTCACTGCAGGTGTGCGCGAGGCAGGGAGTGCACCGGTCAGAAACGCTTGCGTTGCAGAAAGTGTGCGCATTGTTGCAGCTAATGCAAGTCTCTGGGCCGCATGGAAAAATGCATATATGTGCGTTTTACAATGTGCGTTTTTGAAAACACAAAACTTGCTACATAATTTTCAAAAACGCAGGAAAAACGCACATAATGCATCTCGATGGAGACGCTGGAGAATGTGTTTATAATGTATTTTTTTTTAAATATTCCACTGTATTTTACTATGATAATTATTGAAATAATAAAAAACGCAAGCTTGAAACGCACGAAAAACACATAAAACGCGCACACGAAATGCAAACACACACAAAAAACTGAAAGTACATGGTTTTCTGCACTGCCTAGTGTGTTCCTGCCCTGAATGTTGCATATGATCAGAGATCTGCGTGTTCAGTAAAGCCCCTCCATGGCTCGTGTAGTATGTACATGCACACGCGTGACACGGCACTTACATGCAGCAGTGTGCAGTGCGTGTTACTCTGCAGAGCATGGCTCCTGTATGTAGATTACACGCTACAGGAAAGCTCCGCCTCCAGCTGCTCTACTTTGAAAATAAACCTAGCCATTAACCCTCGCCCTGCTGCCTCCTGACGTGACTTTATATGGGGACACAGCTTATCAGTCAGTGCTGAGGCTACCTAGCCACACTGTGATTGGAGGATCTGGGCGAGGATGCAGATGCAGTTTAAGTGCAGTCCACAGTGGCGTAGCTAAGGAGCTGTGGGCCCCGGTGCAAGTTTTACATGGGCCCCCCCCCAAGCACTCTTTACAAAACAATTGATATGGCGCACCAAAACCTGGCAAGGACAACCTCAGTGTCAGAGTTGCAAGAAGGGGATGAGGAACAGTGTGTTAAAGGGAATGTCCAAGCAAAATAAAAAAAATGAGTTTCACTTACCTGGGGCTTCTACCAGCCCCATGCAGCCATCCTGTGCCCTCGTAGTCACTCACTGCTGCTCCAGTCCCCCGCCACCAGCTAGTTCTGCTTCTACCAGCCACATGCAGCCACCCTGTGCCCTCGCAGCCACTCACTAATCCTCTGGTCCCACGCCACCAGCTAGTTCTGCTTCTACCAGCCCCCTGCAGCCATCCTGTGCCCTCGTAGTCACTCACTGCTGCTCCAGTCCCCCGCCACCAGCTAGTTCTGCTTCTACCAGTCCCCTGCAGCCATCCTGTGCCCTCGTAGTCACTCACTGCTGCTCCAGTCCCCCGCCACCAGCTAGTTCTGCTTCTACCAGCCCCCTGCAGCCATCCTGTGCCCTCGTAGTCACTCACTGCTGCTCCAGTCCCCCGCCACCAGCTAGTTCTGCTTCTACCAGTCCCCTGCAGCCATCCTGTGCCCTCGTAGTCACTCACTGCTGCTCCAGTCCCCCGCCACCAGCTAGTTCTGCTTCTACCAGCCCCATGCAGCCATCCTGTGTCCTCGCAGTCACTCACTGCTGCTCCAGTCCCCCGCTGGCAGCTTGCCGACCTCGGAGGTCGGCGGGACGCATTGCGTACATTTTTACGCATTCCTGCTAGTGCAGGAACATTAACACATACATTTTTACGCATTAGTGGTTTAATACGTAAAAATTTACGCATTGAACCAGTAACGCGTCAAAATGTATGTGTTAATGTTCCTGCACTAGCGGGAATGCGTAAAATTGTACGCAATGCGGCCCCCCGACCTCCGAAGTCGGCAAGCTGCCAGCGGGGGACTGGAGCAGCAGCAGTGAGTGACTACGAGGGCACAGGATGGCTGCATGGGGCTGGTAGAAGCAGAACTAGCTGGTGGCGGGGGACTGGAGCAGCAGTGAGTGACTACGAGGGCACAGGATGGCTGCATGGGGCTGGTAGAAGCAGAACTAGCTGGTGGAGGGGGACTGGAGCAGCAGTGAGTGACTACGAGGGCACAGGATGGCTGCATGGGGCTGGTAGAAGCAGAACTAGCTGGCAGTGGGGGACTGGAGCAGCAGTGAGTGACTACGAGGGCACAGGATGGCTGCATGGGGCTGATGGAAGCCCCAGGTAAGTGAAACTCATTTTTTTATTTTGCTTGAACCTTCCCTTTAAGGATTACTACTATTCAAAGCATCTATAGAAGTGATTATTACCAGCACAGGACCAATAGAGAGCTAACACTGTGATAGAGGGTGGACCCTTCGGGGCCCCTCTGGCCCAAGGGCCCCGATGCGGTCGCTACCTCTGCACCCCCTATTGCTACGCCCCTGAGTGCAGACTCTCATCTTTAAAGAGACACTGAAGCGAAAACAAAATGATGATATAATGATTTGGATGTGTAGTACAGCTAAGAAATAAAACTTTAAAAGCAGAGACATAAGTCTAAAGAGATGGACTAGTCCAAAACCTGTCACTTCTGTCAGATTTCTGCTACCTACTGTTAGTGACAGCAACGTAAGGGAAAAGTAATTTATGGCTCATTTTACTCAGGAAAAAATTCCTTATTTGTCTATGTTTGCACATATTTTAAATTTTACAATTTTTCGCCATAGTGCCCCTTTAAGGATGGCTTCTTTCACCTGCGTGGAGAGCTCCTCTGACCACAGGTTGTCTGTTCACAGCAAAATCTTTCACATACAAGCACCACATCTCAACTCCACCCGTTTTATCTGCTTAAAGGACATCCTAGGTGACATGATGAGATAGACATGTGTATGTACAGTGCCCAGCACACAAATAACTAGGCTGTGTTCCTTTTTTACTTTCCCTGCCTGAAAAAGTTAAATATCAGGTATGCAAGCGACAGTTTCTGTCCGGGTCAGATTGGGTCAGACTATAGCATAACCCTCACTGATAAGGAATTACAGCCATAAAACACTTTCCTGTCAGTAAATGGCTTCTGAGAGCAGAAAATATTTGCGCTTTGGCATACTTCAAGGAATGTGTCATTGAGCAAAGACAATGAACAGTAAAAACTTAAAAACTAAATTTAAATCTATATATATATAATAAAGTGCCTCAACCTTCAAGCAAGAAGAAGAAGTAGCGCCCTGCCCCCAGGGCTGGTCCAAGCAAGAAGAAGGGGCTGGTCCAAGCAAGAAGAAGAAGTAGTGTCATATCAAACCAAGGGCAAAGAGGGATAATTTGCATATTCAGTAGCAGTGCATTGTGGGTAACCACAAATGTTCACTTAGGGCTGGTGCACACCGAGCGGCTTTTTGGGCGTTTTCAGATCCGCTTGCGGCTGCGGATCTGCTTGGTCAATGTATCTCAATGGGGTGGTGCACACCAGAGCGGGAGGTGTTTTGCTGAAACGCATACTCCCGAGGTGAGGCATTTTTTGGATTGCGGATGCGTTTCTGCCTCAATGTTAAGTATAGGAAAAACGCAAACCGCTCTGAAAAACGGCACTTCAGAGCGGTTTTGCAGGCGTTTTTGTTACAGAAGCTGTTCAGTAACAGCTTTACTGTAACAATATATGAAATCTACTATACTGAAAACCGCAGCAGCAATCCGCAAAACGCTAGCAAAACGCCTCATAAAAATAAAAAAAAGCGTTTAAAAATCTGCTAGCGTTTTGCGGATCTGCTATCGGGTTTTGGTGTGCACCAGCCCTTATAGCTGAATTATTGCAGATTTGCTTCTGTTTTAGGAAGGCACATTACACCAAGCTTTGGTTTTTTTAGTAGAAGGTCTTTTTGGTTCCTTTTATCCCCCTATACATTCCGAGAGGTTTGGGTCACCCTGAGCTGCTTGGTTACTCTGTTGTACTGGTCCAAGCCCTATCTCATACAGCCATATCAATCTCTGTTATGTACTGATGAGGACCAAATGTCTGAAACAGGCTGTCACATGTGGGTTTGATATGGCTGTGTAAAACTTAAAGCTATAGGCTTGCTATACACCAGCAGCTCTGGTTGCTTGTATAAAATAAAACCTCAGATGTCCTTTAATTGATAATGACATATCGACAGACTTGCCCACATCTGCCCATGAAATTTTCATGCAATCGTTTTGTTCACCCCACTGCAGTGAAGCAGAGAGTCTGCACTTCAACTGCATCTGTGTTGTTTCATTTCAAATTCATTGTGGTAATGTACAAAGCCAGAATGAGAAAATATGTCTCTGCCCTAATATTAGTGGATGTAACTGTATATACAGAATATATATATATTTCTTGCCTAGGACCCAGCCAGGTCACAATCGTCACAGAGTTTGAATGTACTCCATGTGTCTGTGTGGGTTTCCTCCGGGTACTCCGGTTCCCTCCAACATCCGAAAAACACACAGATAAGTTAATTGGCTTCCCCCTAAATTGGCCCTAGACTATGATACATGCACCACACGATACATACATAGACATATGACTAGGGTAGGGATGATATGATGTAAGCCCCTCTGAGAGACAGTTACAGAGAAACCGTAACAAAGGACTGAACTTCATCCCAATCAGTAGCTGATACCCCCTTTTCTATGAAAAATCTATTGCTTTTCACAAACAGACCATCAGGGGGCGCTGTATGGCTGATATTGTGGTGAGACCCCTCCCACAGGAAACTGTGAGGACCATGGTTCTGACATCACACTGTGGAAGCCTTGTTGCATTGTGGGAAATAACAGCGGTTTACAGCTGTTTATAACTGCCCAAAAAAAATCAAGCAGCATCTCCTTCCTCTGACATCACCTGCCAGCAGTAAAGATGTCACCAGACGGAAAGATTTTACAATGGGCAAACACTGACTAACTCATGTATACATAATTATTGTTAAAATGAAACACTTTATTATATTTATTACATTATTTTCACTGGAGTTCCTCTTTAAGTGACAAGACAATACACTCTGTACAGCAGTGCAGATGTCAGCGCCATATAAATAATAATAATAATAATCCATTTCTCTCCCCCTCACCTCAGTGTTATCCATCTCCTCTCCTCACGGTGTGTATCTGTACCTCACTATGGGCTGCTGCACACCAAGACCGCGATTCAAAATAACGTGATAACTGCTATCACAACAGTTGTCACGCGATCTGCTGCATGCGGTGGTTTGCACGCATAAAGGATTACTCCGCATGATAAACGAATGTATTGTGCACAATCACACGCGTGTTTGCGTGCAAATGTTAGTTTATCACGCGGAGTAATCCTGCGTGCAAACGGCGTTACTGCTGTGATAGCAGTTACCACACTTCTGTGAATCGAGCGCCAAGAGCAGTTCTGAGCTTTCTTTTAAAAATGCTTGTGCTCTGAAAAGCGCTTGGCTAATGTATTTGAATGGGATGGATCCAGAGCAATATGATTTTCTCCCAAACACAAACACGGGTCCTGCAGCGTTTTTGCTGATTTCTGAGGCGATTCAGCCTCAATGTTAAGTATAGAAAAGTGGAAAATCGCTCAGAAAAGCGCTAGATCAGAGCGGCTTTCCAAGCGTTTTTGTTACAGAAACTGTTCAGTTAGAGCTCTACTGTAACAAAATATAAAAACCGCTACAACAAAACGCTCCAAAAATCGCCAGGCATGTGTAGAAAATCGCTCTGCACATGCCTAGAATCGCTCCGAAAATTACTTCAAAAAGCGCTGAGGGTTTGCGATTTCACTAGCGCTTTTTGGTGTGCACGGGGCCTATGTCTGCCTCTTCCAACTCATATCCATACATTTCCTCAGCGGAGAGGGATCTATAGATCTGTCGTTTTGCCACATCGGTCGGCAATCTATAAATATACGTCCACTTTACGTGATCTGGCAGATCTATCTGTTGGACGGACAAAGTTTGCAATGCACACCAGAGTCACATCACAGTGAGGGCGATTCAAGAGTTAAGGCGGGTACACACATCCAATTTTGATTGGACAATAACTGGACAGTTTTATCATCTACAGGTAGTAGGAGGGCCGGCATATTTTGAATACTGTAAACAGATTACAGTGGTAAAATTGTCCAATTAAAACTGGATGTGTGTAGGTACCCTTAGGCTACTTGCACACTAAGACGTTGCGTTAGGTGCCACGTTAAGGTCGCATAACGTGCACCTAACGCAACGCCTGGTGCTCTCTGATGTGGACGTCAGAGTGAGCCGCGTTGTGCAGCTCACTATGGCGTCCGTGATGCCGTGATGCGTACTCTTGGACGCATGCGGCATCAAGTGGTCCCGCCGGCCAATCGCCGCACAGAGCGGCTGCACCAGGAAGTAAACACTGTACGTCACAACGTGCAGTGAATATTAATTAGCCATGTGCCCGGCCGCTCTCCGCTCCTCCTCCACAGACAGTCTAACGCATCTTAAGCTTCTGTAACGCCGTAGCATGCTGCACCTCCTGGAGAACGTGCAGCGTTACATGTAACGCAACGTGGGCAGTGTGAACAGCCCACTTGTGTTGCATTGCTGTGCGTTGGGGGAGCGTTACAGGCTGCACTAACGTGTGCCTGTAACGTCCCTGTGTGTAAGCAGCCTTAAAGTAAACCTGTATTGGAAAAAGAAAGCCCCTATGGGGTATATACCTCGGGAGGGGGGAGCCTCTGGATCCAATTCAGGCTTCCCCTGTCCTCTCCGACACGAAATGAATACAAAAAAATTGCACACAAAAAACTGCATGCAACAGGTCCATGAGTCTCTTTGATATAACGGTTTGCCTAGTTCAGCTAAATTATTGCATATTTGCAGTTTTTTTGGTCTGCTATTTTCTGCGTGCAGTTTGTTGAAGATCTGAGCATCCAGTCTGCGCATGCGGATGCCTGGACTCGCTCGCGCGCAGTACGCAAGCGCTCATCTTCAGAACTCAGCGCCACAGAACATGCTGCCGCTTTATAAACCATAATAATAATCACTGCTCCAGTATGCGAGTTCTGAAGGCTGCCTCAGGAGTACTGGAGGGAAGCAGGCAATTTGGGCGCCAGCCACTAGTGGACTAAATGGGCGCCGCCATTCATTCCAATACAAAGTAGCGGCAAGTGGAAATGTGGGCACCCAATAATGTATACATGGTTTTCTCTGCAAGCGAACAATAAAAATATGACTTATCTGACTTCCTGCATTTTACCTGTGCAAGCATATTATGTTTATCTTCTGTAATGTACAACAGTTTTGTAATATTCTTCAAATATTAGGTATCGATTTTGCCATATCCTAAAAAACTATCTTGTTTTATATAGAATTACATCCTTCAGTCTAGTTTTATCAACTCATATAAACTTTGTGTTGTTGTTTTTAGTTCATAGTGGGAGGGTTTTAAGGTTAGGTGTGGGGAAGGGGTTAAGGTTAGGTGTGGGGGAGGGGTTAAGGTTAGGTGTGGGGGAGGGGTTAAGGTTAGGTGTGGGGGAGGGTTTTAAGGTTAGGTGTGGGGGAGGGGTTAAGGTTAGGTGTGGGGGAGGGGTTAAGGTTAGGTGTGGGGGAGGGGTTAAGGTTAGGTGTGGGGGAGGGTTTTAAGGTTAGGTGTGGGGGAGGGGTTAAGGTTAGGTGTGGGGGAGGGGTTAAGGTTAGGCAGCTGTGGGGTTTTGCCAGGTAGGATGGTTAGGGTTAGGCGGTAGTTAGGGTCTTTGTGTGTGTGTGTGTGTGGGGGGGGGGCTCGGGGCTGTTAGGGTAAGGCCTTAGGGGGGAGGATTCTGTGTGAGAATAGGTTTAGGTATAGTAAAATAAAGGTATTTAAAGGATGACCAAGCTGAGAAAAGTACAGAGGCTGTCATATTTATTTCCTGTTAAACAATACCAGTTGCCTGGCAGCTCTGCTGGTCTATTTGGCTGCAGTGGTGTCTGAACACCCGAAACAGGCATGCAGCTAATCTTGTCAGATCTGACACTAATGTCAGAAACACCTGATCTGCTGCATGCTTGTTCAGGGTCTGTGGCTAAATGTATTAGAGGCAGAGGATTAGCAGGACAGCCCGGCAACTGGTATTGTTTAAAAGAAAATAAACATGGCAGCCTCCATATACCTCTCACTTCAGTTGTCCTTTAAGCAACCTTTATTGAGGTATGATATGACCCAGGGAAGGATAGTGATCCCTTTTTGAATAGTAAATACATTGACAAATTCAACAAAGTATTTTCTGAAGCTAAAAAAATATCCTCCATAATTAAGGTGAGTTGTGAATGAAATGAAGATTATATGGCGATTATAAACAGGAGAAAACATCTTATATCACTTCTTATATCACCTAAAGGCACAACTGCTCATTCACAAAACGTAGAGAACATCAGCGACTTCTGAAACCTGCACTGGCCGTTATTTAGAAATGTCTGCTATGAAGTGATAGAAGATTACAGCCCTTGCCTGGCTCATATCAGGAAATAGCGAGGGCTGTAGAAACATCAATGTACTTCAGTCAATGACAATCTATGCTTAATCATTCTGAGAGAGCTGGTAACACAGTAGGCAGTGCGGGAAAGTAACGTTTTGCTGCATATGCGTTTGTGCGTTTTTAGTGTGTTTTCCGTGCGTTTCCTGTTTGCATTTTTTCTAGCAACTGCAGGTTTTTCTGCGTTTTAATGTGTTTGCGGTTCGCATATATGAATCGCATATGCCATATGTATGCATTTTGCATGCGTTTTTTTATGCGTTTTATGCAGATCGCTAGAAAGTCAACAGGAAGCAGAAATACACCCTAAAACTTTTTTTTTTAAAGCATAAAAAACACACTAAAACGCAACACCTCTGCTTCAGCGTTGACTTTCATTATGTGCGTTTTAGATGCGTTTTGGAAAAATATGCAGCAAGACCGGCGTTTTAAAAAAAAACACGTATTGCAGAACGCAAACACATGCATTTTTTCATGCAGCCCATTGACTTGCATTATACGCGGTAATGCTAGCGGTTTACGCACTGTTAGCATTTCTGCCTAGTGTGTTCCTACCCTTAAAGTGAAGACGGCAGACACCCCAGAATCTGCGCACGACAGACAGTCACACAACCGATAAATCACTAACACTTCAGTTATCACCACTATGCTCTGATGTGACCCTGTCGAGCTGTGCATACGTAATATTACTTTACAAATCACAGTCAATAATTACTTTATTACTTCAAGGTGCCCAGCGGTTATGATAAAATATTTATCTCAGATACGATCATTCAAGGCTCGCTCACACTAGAGGTGTTTTTGGAATTTTTCAGCGCAGGTGATTTGTACAAATCGCCCTAAAAGCGCTTACACTATGCTTTCCAATGAGATGGTTGTCACTGGGGCGTTCTGTTTGCTTGCCGCTGACTAAAGCGCTGCCTGTATCATTTTCAGGGCGATTTGCCCTGAATGGAAGGTATAGGGAAATTGCAAAGTGCTTGAAAAAGAGCTTTGTATAGCGATTTCCTGAGTGCTTTCATGTATAAATACATTGTGTTTATTCACTTTCGGGGACAAATTAATCACTTCCTGATTGACGTCAGGAAGTGATTTAAATAATCGCTCTGCCAAAGCGCTTACAAAAAAATGCTTAGCAAAAACGCCCAGTGCACAGAAATTGCCCGGAAATCGCAAAAAAAGCGTCAAAAAACGGCCAAAGCAAACGCGATCGGAGCGCAATGATTTGCGGGATCATAAGTAATCAGAGGGTAATTATCGATTGTTCCCATAAACAGGTCGATAAGGGAACTTTCTCTCTTCAGATATAGAATCGAACATTCCAATCATCGAGGTTCTGAATTCCAATCGACCATTGAATCATTTCATGTTGATTTTCGCCACATACTGCGCAGTTTTCTGTACAATTCGATTGTGAAATCTGATTGCATCTGAGGAAAATATTGTACCGTTTATGGGAAGCTTCAAACTCCCACCCTGTTACGTTTCAGATGAAAAGTGTTATAAAGTCAAACAAAAAGTTCCTCGTATCTCCACAACCTCTGCAGCAAGTTGTGTCCCCTCATCAGAGCAGCCATGAGACGGGGGGCTCGGGGGGACTCCACACACCATACAACCGACATCGAGATCCTCCAACATTCCAACAAGAACCACCAGCATTCCCCGACAGCAGAGACCCTCCAGGGCTGCAGAGATTTACTGGCTCTCCTTCCACCACTGATAACCTAAAACAACCCCACCCTGTATAATTGGGGTCCCCCCACTCACCCAGAGACGACCGTGCGGCAGACAGGGGGGCCACCGACAGGAAAATCCATAACCAAATCCACCGAACTCCCAGCTGCGGGCAAAACTCCACACTTCTCCCCATCCCAGGACTTCTCTTTAGTCATCACTGCCCTTCCTCCCCCTCTCTCTATATATATATCCAGCTGTGCAGCCTCCAACCCCTCCCCTCCCCTCCTCTACTGCTGTGTACAGCCCTCTGCCTCTGTAACCAGCCTGCTACCCCATCACATGTACACATCCCCCAACACTGCACCCCTCTACTGCTGTGTACAGCCCTCTGCCTCTGTAACCAGCCTGCTACCCCATCACATGTACACATCCCCCAACACTGCACCCCTCTACTGCTGTGTACAGCCCTCTGCCTCTGTAACCAGCCTGCTACCCCATCACATGTACACATCTCCCAACACTGCACCCCTCTACTGCTGTGTACAGCCCCATCACATGTACACATCACCAAACACCCCCTGCTCTGTACCCCTCTACTGCTGTGTACAGCCCTCTGCCTCTGTAACCAGCCTGCTACCCCATCACATGTACACATCCCCCAACACTGCACCCCTCTACTGCTGTGTACAGCCCTCTGCCTCTGTAACCAGCCTGCTACCCCATCACATGTACACATCTCCCAACACTGCACCCCTCTACTGCTGTGTACAGCCCCATCACATGTACACATCACCAAACACCCCCTGCTCTGTACCCCTCTACTGCTGTGTACAGCCCTCTGCCTCTGTAACCAGCCTGCTACCCCATCACATGTACACATCCCCCAACACTGCACCCCTCTACTGCTGTGTACAGCCCTCTGCCTCTGTAACCAGCCTGCTACCCCATCACATGTACACATCTCCCAACACTGCACCCCTCTACTGCTGTGTACAGCCCCATCACATGTACACATCACCAAACACCCCCTGCTCTGTACCCCTCTACTGCTGTGTACAGCCCTCTGCCTCTGTAACCAGCCTGCTACCCCATCACATCATGTACACATCCCCCAACACCCCCTGCTCTGTACCCCTCTACTGCTGTGTACAGCCCTCTGCCTCTGTAACCAGCCTGCTACCCCATCACATGTACACATCTCCTGCTCTGTACCCCTCTACTGCTGTGTACAGCCCTCTGCCTCTGTAACCAGCCTGCTACCCCATCACATGTACACATCTCCCCACACTGCACCCCTCTACTGCTGTGTACAGCCCTCTGCCTCTGTAACCAGCCTGCTACCCCATCACATGTACACATCTCCCCACACTGCACCCCTCTACTGCTGTGTACAGCCCTCTGCCTCTGTAACCAGCCTGCTACCCCATCACATGTACACATCTCCCCACACTGCACCCCTCTACTGCTGTGTACAGCCCTCTGCCTCTGTAACCAGCCTGCTACCCCATCACATGTACACATCTCCCCACACTGCACCCCTCTACTGCTGTGTACAGCCCTCTGCCTCTGTAACCAGCCTGCTACCCCATCAAATGTAGACATCCCCTGCTCCGTACCCCTCTACTGCTGTGTACAGCTCTCTGCCTCTGTAACCAGCCTGCTACCCCATCACATGTACACATCACCCCACACTGCACCCCTCTACTGCTGTGTACCGCCCTCTGCCTCTGTAACCAGCCTGCTACCCCATCACATGTACACATCTCCCAACACTGCACCCCTCTACTGCTGTGTACAACCCCATCACATGTACACATCACCTGCTCTGTACCCCTCTACTGCTGTGTACAGCCCTCTGCCTCTGTAACCAGCCTGCTACCCCATCACATGTACACATCCCCCAACACCCCCTGCTCTGTATCCCTCTACTGCTGTGTACAGCCTCCTGCCCCATCATATGTACACGTCCTCCCAACACTGCACCCCCTGCTCTGTACCCCTCTACTGCTGTGTACAGCCCCCTTCCCACCATCACATGTACACCTCCCCCCCAACACTGCGCCCCTCTACTGCTGTGTACACCTCTACTGCTGTGTACAGCCCACTGCCTCTGTAACCAGCCTGCTACCCCATCACATGTACACATCTCCCAACACTGCACCCCTCTACTGCTGTGTAAACCCCCATCACATGTACACATCACCAAACACCCCCTGCTTTGTACCCCTCTACTGCTGTGTACACTCCCCGTCATATGTACACATCCCCCCAACACTGCACCCCCTTTTCTGTACCCCTCTGCAGCTGTGTACAGTCCCCTGCCCCCCATCACATGTACACCCCCCCCCCCCCCCCAGCACTACACCCACCACGTGCAATGCATCACAACAGACAGCACTTCACATAGGGGTACTTCCTGAAAACAACAAAACATTTGTAAAGTGCTTTTCTCCAGCAAGACCCAAAGCACATACGCTTGTCTCAGATCAGTACATAGAGGTGTGTACAGGGGAAAGTTATGTGATCATAAATGCCAGACTAAACAGGTAGCTTTTCAGTTTTTGATTTAAACATGTCCAGGGTTGGAGCTATCTTCATTACGTTAGGCAAGGCATTCCACAGGGTAGGGATAGCATGACAGAAAGCTTTGGCTCCAGAGGTTTTAAGTTGGACTCCAAGAGTGGTAAAGTTATTGGGGCTGATTCACTAAACAGTGCTAACTCATAGCACGGGAGCGCTAGCATTTTGCGCAATGGTTTTTGTGCGCAAACGTGGATTTTCACGCATTACGCACGTTATGACGCAGTTGCAACAAATCCTTCAGGTATCCGAGGTGTTGGGGTTGTGTAGGGATTGGAATGTTAAATGAAAATTTTGAAAAGGATTCTCCATTTTATCGGTAGCCAGCGTGGCGAGCAAAGGATTGGTGCTATGTGGCATTGGCTCGGCCTAACAGGTGCAGACAGCAGTGCAGCATAAGTTCAGTTTACCAGATTTGTGCAC
The DNA here is from genome assembly GCF_040937935.1 of Hyperolius riggenbachi. NCBI lineage: Eukaryota > Metazoa > Chordata > Amphibia > Anura > Hyperoliidae > Hyperolius > Hyperolius riggenbachi. Next base: position 12,275,508 of record NC_090646.1, on the reverse strand, counting down.
TTCACATAGCAAGTTACGCAAATAGTGTTGCATGCATTACGGAACTTAACGTGTGCTGTCTGCACACATTTTTTTTTTTTTGTACACGCAAGTTTTCTGACCTTTTATGCATATTGCCCCATAGTGTGATGTGAATAAGCCCTTACTGTATATTTAGTGTTCCAGAGTGACCTGTAACGATCATTACGTGTCACCCGGCCTCATCCACACACGTCTCCTCCTCCTCTGTCTGCAATCCAGGCTAGAGTAATGCCGCATGATTTCTCCCAGCATGCCTTCCTGCTAGTCCTGCCCCTCCCACCACACTGGGGATTCCTAACACTGACACATTAGTGACGCCAGGCATGGGTACAATGCATCACCAGGATTTAGTACATTAAATACTTGTAATGTTTCTCTCTGCTGAAATTGCTGAGCTCTGCCCACTGGAGGTCACTGTTGAGGGAGTGGAGATGGGCTTCTCATTCAGAACAACACCAATGCCTCATCCACACTCGCAGCAGTGACCTCCAGTGGCCGGAGGGAGAAGGATTCTGCTAGCCAGCAGTGCAGCATCTGTAAACTGTGTGTAGCAGCATTTTGCTATAGTTTCTCCATATGTACTCTGCCCATCCTCATTCTGCACTCCAAACTGCCCAGCAGCAAAGCCTGCATGATTAACCTCAGTGTTCTGTCCAACAGTAACCAGATAAAAGCAGCATTCTCATAATTAACTTCACAGCGTCACAAGGCATCCAAACACATGGCCCTGAGGCCCAGATCTGTTCTTCTCTGTATCTTTCTCTCATTCACATGATTCATATACACTTTGCAAACATGCAAGTACTACATACACACACACACACACACACACACACACAGTACACACACATACACGTACACACATACACGTACACACACGCACGCACACACGTACACACACACGCACACACACACACACACACACGTACACACACACGCACGCACACACACACGCACGTACACACACACACACACACACACGTACACACACACACACACATACACACACACACATACACACACACACACATACACACACATACACACACACGCACACACTGTGTACACACACACACATACACACACACACACGCACGCACACACACACACACACACACACACACACACACACACACACACATACACGTACACACATACACGTACACACACGCACGCACACCACACACGCACGCACACACACACACACACACACACACACACACACACACACACACACACACACACACACCACACACACACACACACACACACACACACACCTGGTGCAATGTTACCCTATGTGTCTGTGCACACTGGAGAGATGAGGTTTTGTAAAAAAAACAACAACATAGCATTACATTGGGAAGAGCTTTTGAAACCTCTAGCGACACACACACACACACACACACACACACACACACACACACGCACACACTGTGTACACACACACACATACACGTACACACACACACACACACACACACACACACACACACACACACACACACACACACACACACACACACACACCCTTACCCTTTACAGAAATGTGATGAGGACTGCAGAGTCTCACAGTATCTGTGTTTTAGCATTCATTAATAAGCGCTCCCACAAGAAAGAAAAATAGGCAGTTCCTCCTTCTGAGACTGCTCTCTTTTCTGAGACCCAAATTGGGAGAGTGTGGAGTCTTGTCCCACCCACTTTACTCTCCTCAGTCTAGACAGGAATCTTGGCCCCTCCCAGCACAGTGCTGCAGTCACATGACCTGGCCTTGTAGCTGAGGTGGAAGGTACTGGCAGTGTCTGCAGATATGCCCATAGTTAAAGAGACACTGAAGTGAAAAAAAATATGATATAATGGATCCGTTTTGTAGTACGGATAATTACAAGAACATTAGTAGCAAAGAAAATATTCTCATATTTTTATTTTCAGTTATATAGTTTTTTTCATAACCTTGCATCATTCTCTGATATTTGCAATTTACACACTACTCAGCATGCTAAATGATTTTACAGAGCAGGGTAATGAACTTTTGAACCCTTCTGTACAGAGAGAAAGAAAATACATCGACTGACACTTGAGATAATAAGCTTCAGAAGACAGAGCTCTCTGCGACTTTGAAAGTCGTGGAGCTCAATGGCTCTTTTGCATAGATAACAACTGGAGTTTCTTAACTCTTCCTGTACTGGAAACAATAATAGACTTATGTCTCTGCTCCTAATGTTTTATTTCTTAGCTGTACTGCACATACAAATCATTATATCATATATATATTTTTTTGCTTCAGTGTCTCTTTAAAGGGATAATTTAATATGAAGAGACGGTTTTGGTCTTGTGATGGAGTCGAGCTTTAGCACAGCACAAGCGCTGCCATCACTTGAAGAAATGTACAATGATATCACATTATCTTTTATCTCACATCCTCCTCCGTACATCAGGCTGCAGTGTGATCGCTGGATTGCATTCCTCAGATATCACCGCCAGCCCTTATTATATATCCACATATCTTTACATTACAGGCCAAGCATGAATCTGCACGGATATCATCTGTGTCTGGTAACTGTGACAGGAGGCACGTATACAACCTGTGCCCCCCCCCTCCCCACCCCGAATCTGCCCTGATATCATCTGTGTCTGGTAACTGTGACAGGAGGCACGTATACAACCTGTGCCCCCCCCCCCCCCACCCCCCCACCCCGAATCTGCCCTGATATCATCTGTGTCTGGTAACTGTGACAGGAGGCACGTATACAACCTGTGCCCCCCCCCCACCCCCCCACCCCGAATCTGCCCTGATATCATCTGTGTCTGGTAACTGTGACAGGAGGCACGTATACAACCTGTGCCCCCCCCCCACCCCCCCACCCCGAATCTGCACTGATATCATCTGTGTCTGGTAACTGTGACAGGAGGCACGTATACAACCTGTGCCCCCCCCCCCCACCCCCCTACCCCGAATCTGCCCTGATATCATCTGTGTCTGGTAACTGTGACAGGAGGCACGTATACAACCTGTGCCCCCCCCCCCACCCCCCCACCCCGAATCTGCCCTGATATCATCTGTGTCTGGTAACTGTGACAGGAGGCACGTATACAACCTGTGCCCCCCCCCCCCACCCCCCCACCCCGAATCTGCCCTGATATCATCTGTGTCTGGTAACTGTGACAGGAGGCACGTATACAACCTGTGCCCCCCCCCCCCACCCCCCCACCCCGAATCTGCCCTGATATCATCTGTGTCTGGTAACTGTGACAGGAGGCACGTATACAACCTGTGCCCCCCCCCCCCACCCCCCCACCCCGAATCTGCCCTGATATCATCTGTGTCTGGTAACTGTGACAGGAGGCACGTATACAACCTGTGCCCCCCCCCCCCCACCCCCCCACCCCGAATCTGCACGGATATCATCTGTGTCTGGTAACTGTGACAGGAGGCACGTATACAACCTGTGCCCCCCCCCCCCCCACCCCCCCACCCCGAATCTGCCCTGATATCATCTGTGTCTGGTAACTGTGACAGGAGGCACGTATACAACCTGTGCCCCCCCCCCCACCCCCCCACCCCGAATCTGCCCTGATATCATCTGTGTCTGGTAACTGTGACAGGAGGCACGTATACAACCTGTGCCCCCCCCCCCCCACCCCCCCCACCCCGAATCTGCCCTGATATCATCTGTGTCTGGTAACTGTGACAGGAGGCACGTATACAACCTGTGCCCCCCCCCCACCCCCCCCACCCCGAATCTGCCCTGATATCATCTGTGTCTGGTAACTGTGACAGGAGGCACGTATACAACCTGTGCCCCCCAAGGGAATGGAATAGGTGAACCCAGAGTTCCCCAACCCTGTCCTCAAGGCCCCCTAACACTGCATGTTTTGCACCATTAACCCATGTGGAACCAAAGCTAAAGAGTTGTAATTTGTTTTATTAAAGTATCAGATGTCATTTGCCACTTTAATCATGCCATGCATTGGTGACGGAGTTCGAAAAGAGGCTCTTTCCTGACAGCGGTTTGTAAGTGGAATTGTTGGTGAGCAGATTTTGGAGTGTGCGGAAGTACTGGCTATCATACCGGTACAGTGATTAGGCAACAACATGGCCAATGTTGCTGGACCCCATGTTATGGTGACCTTAACCTCCTTAGCGGTATGCCCGACACTATATACCGCCGGCTGTCCCCAGGAGTCCCCCAGTAAAATTTTTAGAGCTTGCATAGATGTAATAGCTTCAGCTAGCACTAGGCTAGCTAGCAGTGGTGGCCGGCATCCCCCGATTACTTCTGATCCCCCCGATCGCCCGCTAAATACATTACCCAGCCTGGATCCAGCGATCGGTGCAGCCTCCCTGCACATCTCCGGTCCTCTCTATGGGGAGGATCGAGTCTGCGCATGACGTCATGTACGATCCTTCCCATAGAGAAGTGCGGAGATGTGCAGGGAGGCTGCGCGATCGCTGGATCCAGGCTGGGTAATGTATTCAGCGGGCGATCGGGGGGATCAGAAGTAATCGGGGGGATGCCGGCCACCACTGCTAGCTAGTCTAGTGCTAGCTGAAGCTATTGAAGATATACAAGCTCTAAAAATTATACTGGAGGACAGGGGCATAACTAGAAATCACTGGGCCCCCCTGCGAATATTTGGATGGGCCCCCCCCCATAGGTGCCAAACAATCGTAATGGGGCAGCGTTTCACTGTAAATTAATTGTAAAGTGGGCAGCATTTCACCAGACAGTCGTAATGTGGGCCAGAAAATCATAATGTGGGCAGAGTTCACCAGAAAATCGTAATGTGGGCAGCAGTTACCAGAAAATTGGAACGTGGGCAGCAGTCACCAGAAAATTGTAACGTGGGCAGCAGTCACCAGAAAATTGTAACGTGGGCAGCAGTCACCAGAAAATTGTAACGTGGGCACCAGTCACCAGAAAATTGTAACGTGGGCACCAGTCACCAGAAAATTGTAACGTGGGCAGCAGTCACCAGAAAATTGTAACGTGGGCACCAGTCACCAGAAAATTGTAACGTGGACAGCATTCACCAGACAATCGTAATGTGGGCACTGCGTTCACCAGAAAATCGTAATGTGGGCCAGAAAATCGTAATGTGGGCAGAGTTCACCAGAAAATCGTAATGTGGGCAGCAGTTACCAGAAAATTGGAACGTGGGCAGCAGTCACCAGAAAATTGTAACGTGGGCAGCAGTCACCAGAAAATTGTAACGTGGGCAGCAGTCACCAGAAAATTGTAACGTGGGCACCAGTCACCAGAAAATTGTAACGTGGGCACCAGTCACCAGAAAATTGTAACGTGGGCACCAGTCACCAGAAAATTGTAACGTGGGCACCAGTCACCAGAAAATTGTAACGTGGGCAGCAGTCACCAGAAAATTGTAACGTGGGCACCAGTCACCAGAAAATTGTAACGTGGACAGCATTCACCAGACAATCGTAATGTGGGCACTGCGTTCACCAGAAAATCGTAATGTGGGCCAGAAAATCGTAATGTGGGCAGAGTTCACCAGACAATCGTAACGTGGACAGCATTCACCAGACAATCGTAACGTGGGCAGTGTTCACCAGAAAATCGTAATGTGGGCAGAGTTCACCAGAAAATCGTAATGTGGGCACCAGTCACCAGAAAATCGTAACGTGAGCAGCAGTCACCAGAAAATTGTAACGTGGACAGCATTCACCAGACAATCGTAATGTGGGCAGCGTTCACCAGAATATCGTAATGTGGGACAGAAAATCGTAATGTGGGCAGGGTTCACCAGAAAATCGTAATGTGGGCAGCGTTCACCAGAAAATTGTAACGTGGACAGCATTCACCAGACAATCGTAACGTGGGCAGTGTTAACCAGAAAATCGTAATGTGGGCGAGAAAATCGTAATGTGGGCAGCGTTCACCAGAAAATTGTAACGTGGACAGCATTCACCAGACAATCGTAACGTGGGCAGTGTTCACCAGAAAATCGTAATGTGGGCCAGAAAATTGTAATGTGGGCAGAGTTCACCAGAAAATCGCAATGTGGGCAGCAGTCACCAGAAAATCGCCATGTGGGCAGCAGTCACCAGAAAATCGCAATGTGGGCAGCAGTCACCAGAAAATCGCAATGTGGGCAGCAGTCACCAGAAAATCCTAATGTGGGCAGCAGTCACCAGAAAATCGCAATGTGGGCAGTCAGTCACCAGAAGATCGTAATGTGGGCAGCAGTCACCAGAAAATCGCAATGTGGGCAGCAGTCACCAGAAAATCGCAATGTGGGCAGCCGTCACCAGAAAATCGCAATGTGGGCAGCAGACACCAGAAAATCCTAATGTGGCCAGCAGTCACCAGAAAATCGCAATGTGGGCAGCAGTCACCAGTAAATCGCAATGTGGGCAGCAGACACCAGAAAATCCTAATGTGGCCAGCAGTCACCAGAAAATCGCAATGTGGGCAGCAGTCACCAGAAAATCCTAATGTGGGCAGCAGTCATCAGAAAATCCTAATGTGGGCAGCAGTCACCAGAAAATCGCAATGTGGGCAGCAGTCACCAGAAAATCGCAATGTGGGCAGCAGTCACCAGAAAATCGTAATGTGGGCAGCAGTCACCAGAAAATTGCAATGTGGGCAGCAGTTACCAGAATATCGTAATGTGGGCAGCAGACACCAGAAAATCGCAATGTGGGCAGCAGACACCTGAAAATCGCAATGTGGGCAGCAGTCACCAGAAAATTGCATTATTGCAATGTGGGCAGTCAGTCACCAGAATATCGTAATGTGGGCAGCAGTCACCAGAAAATCGCAATGTGGGCAGCAGTTACCAGAATATCGTAATGTGGGCAGCAGACACCAGAAAATCGTAATGTGGGCAGCAGTTACCAGAATATCGTAATGTGGGCAGCAGACACCAGAAAATCGCAATGTGGGCAGTCAGTCACCAGAAGATCGTAATGTGGGCAGCAGACACCAGAAAATCCTAATGTGGGCAGCAGTCACCAGAAAATCCTAATGTGGGCAGCAGTCACCAGAAAATCCTAATGTGGGCAGCAGTTACCAGAATATCGTAATGTGGGCAGCAGACACCAGAAAATCGCAATGTGGGCAGTCAGTCACCAGAATATCGTAATGTGGGCAGCAGACACCAGAAAATCGCAATGTGGGCAGCAGACACCTGAAAATCGTAATGTGGGCAGCAGACACCTGAAAATCGTAATGTGGGCAGCAGACACCAGAAAATCGCAATGTGGGCAGCAGACACCAGAAAATCGCAATGTGGGCAGCAGACACCTGAAAATCGTAATGTGGGCAGCAGTCACCAGAAAATCACAATGTGGGCAGCAGACACCAGAAAATCGTAATGTGGGCAGCAGACACCTGAAAATCGTAATGTGGGCAGCAGACACCTGAAAATCGTAATGTGGGCAGCAGTCACCAGAAAATCGTAATGTGCGCAGCAGACACCAGAAAATCGCAATGTGGGCAGCAGACACCTGAAAATCGCAATGTGGGCAGCAGACACCAGAAAATCGCAATGTGGGCAGCAGTGACCAGAAAATCGCAATGTGGGCAGCAGTGACCAGAAAATCGCAATGTGGGCAGCAGTGACCAGAAAATCGCAATGTGGGCAGCAGACACCAGAAAATCGCAATGTGGGCAGCAGACACCAGAAAATCGCAATGTGGGCAGCAGACACCAGAAAATCGTAATGTGGGCAGCAGACACCTGAAAATCGTAATGTGGGCAGCAGACACCTGAAAATCGTAATGTGGGCAGCAGTCACCAGAAAATCGTAATGTGCGCAGCAGACACCAGAAAATCGCAATGTGGGCAGCAGACACCTGAAAATCGCAATGTGGGCAGCAGACACCAGAAAATCGCAATGTGGGCAGCAGTGACCAGAAAATCGCAATGTGGGCAGCAGTGACCAGAAAATCGCAATGTGGGCAGCAGTGACCAGAAAATCGCAATGTGGGCAGCAGACACCAGAAAATCGCAATGTGGGCAGCAGACACCAGAAAATCGCAATGTGGGCAGCAGTCACCAGAAAATCGCAATGTGGGCAGCAGACACCAGAAAATCGTAATGTGGGCAGCAGACACCTGAAAATCGTAATGTGGGCAGCAGACACCAGAAAATCGTAATGTGGGCAGCAGTCACCAGAAAATCGTAATGTGCGCAGCAGACACCAGAAAATCGCAATGTGGGCAGCAGACACCAGAAAATCGCAATGTGGGCAGCAGTCACCAGAAAATCGCAATGTGGGCAGCAGACACCAGAAAATCGTAATGTGGGCAGCAGACACCTGAAAATCGTAATGTGGGCAGCAGACACCTGAAAATCGTAATGTGGGCAGCAGTCACCAGAAAATCGTAATGTGCGCAGCAGACACCAGAAAATCGCAATGTGGGCAGCAGACACCTGAAAATCGCAATGTGGGCAGCAGACACCTGAAAATCGCAATGTGGGCAGCAGTGACCAGAAAATCGCAATGTGGGCAGCAGTGACCAGAAAATCGCAATGTGGGCAGCAGACACCAGAAAATCGCAATGTGGGCAGCAGACACCAGAAAATCGCAATGTGGGCAGCAGTGACCAGAAAATCGCAATGTGGGCAGCAGACACCAGAAAATCGCAATGTGGGCAGCAGACACCAGAAAATCGCAATGTGGGCAGCAGTCACCAGAAAATCGCAATGTGGGCAGCAGACACCAGAAAATCGTAATGTGGGCAGCAGACACCTGAAAATCGTAATGTGGGCAGCAGACACCAGAAAATCGTAATGTGGGCAGCAGTCACCAGAAAATCGTAATGTGCGCAGCAGACACCAGAAAATCGCAATGTGGGCAGCAGACACCAGAAAATCGTAATGTGCGCAGCAGACACCTGAAAATCGTAATGTGGGCAGCAGACACCTGAAAATCGTAATGTGGGCAGCAGACACCTGAAAATCGTAATGTGGGCAGCAGTCACCAGAAAATCGCAATGTGGGCAGCAGTCACCAGAAAATCACAATGTGGGCAGCAGACACCAGAAAATCGCAATGTGGGCAGCAGACACCAGAAAATCGCAATGTGGGCAGCAGACACCAGAAAATCGCAATGTGGGCAGCAGACACCAGAAAATCACAATGTGGGCAGCAGTCACCAGAAAATCACAATGTGGGCAGCAGACACCAGAAAATCGCAATGTGGGCAGCAGTCACCAAAAAATCGTAATGTGGGCAGCAGACACCTGAAAATCGCAATGTGGGCAGCAGTCACCAGAAAATCACAATGTGGGCAGCAGTCACCAGAAAATCGCAATGTGGGCAGCAGACACCTGAAAATCACAATGTGGGCAGCAGACACCAGAAAATCGTAATGTGCGCAGCAGACACCAGAAAATCGTAATGTGCGCAGCAGACACCAGAAAATCGCAATGTGGGCAGCAGACACCAGAAAATCGCAATGTGGGCAGCAGTCACCAGAAAATCGCAATGTGGGCAGCAGACACCAGAAAATCGTAATGTGGGCAGCAGACACCTGAAAATCGTAATGTGGGCAGCAGACACCTGAAAATCGTAATGTGGGCAGCAGTCACCAGAAAATCGTAATGTGCGCAGCAGACACCAGAAAATCGCAATGTGGGCAGCAGACACCAGAAAATCGCAATGTGGGCAGCAGTCACCAGAAAATCGCAATGTGGGCAGCAGACACCAGAAAATCGTAATGTGGGCAGCAGTCACCAGAAAATCGCAATGTGGGCAGCAGACACCAGAAAATCGTAATGTGGGCAGCAGTCACCAGAAAATCACAATGTGGGCAGCAGTCACCAGAAAATCGTAATGTGCGCAGCAGACACCAGAAAATCGCAATGTGGGCAGCAGACACCTGAAAATCGCAATGTGGGCAGCAGACACCAGAAAATCGCAATGTGGGCAGCAGTGACCAGAAAATCGCAATGTGGGCAGCAGTGACCAGAAAATCGCAATGTGGGCAGCAGTGACCAGAAAATCGCAATGTGGGCAGCAGACACCAGAAAATCGCAATGTGGGCAGCAGACACCAGAAAATCGCAATGTGGGCAGCAGTCACCAGAAAATCGCAATGTGGGCAGCAGACACCAGAAAATCGTAATGTGGGCAGCAGACACCTGAAAATCGTAATGTGGGCAGCAGACACCAGAAAATCGTAATGTGGGCAGCAGTCACCAGAAAATCGTAATGTGCGCAGCAGACACCAGAAAATCGCAATGTGGGCAGCAGACACCAGAAAATCGCAATGTGGGCAGCAGTCACCAGAAAATCGCAATGTGGGCAGCAGACACCAGAAAATCGTAATGTGGGCAGCAGACACCTGAAAATCGTAATGTGGGCAGCAGACACCTGAAAATCGTAATGTGGGCAGCAGTCACCAGAAAATCGTAATGTGCGCAGCAGACACCAGAAAATCGCAATGTGGGCAGCAGACACCTGAAAATCGCAATGTGGGCAGCAGACACCTGAAAATCGCAATGTGGGCAGCAGTGACCAGAAAATCGCAATGTGGGCAGCAGTGACCAGAAAATCGCAATGTGGGCAGCAGACACCAGAAAATCGCAATGTGGGCAGCAGACACCAGAAAATCGCAATGTGGGCAGCAGTGACCAGAAAATCGCAATGTGGGCAGCAGACACCAGAAAATCGCAATGTGGGCAGCAGACACCAGAAAATCGCAATGTGGGCAGCAGTCACCAGAAAATCGCAATGTGGGCAGCAGACACCAGAAAATCGTAATGTGGGCAGCAGACACCTGAAAATCGTAATGTGGGCAGCAGACACCAGAAAATCGTAATGTGGGCAGCAGTCACCAGAAAATCGTAATGTGCGCAGCAGACACCAGAAAATCGCAATGTGGGCAGCAGACACCAGAAAATCGTAATGTGCGCAGCAGACACCTGAAAATCGTAATGTGGGCAGCAGACACCTGAAAATCGTAATGTGGGCAGCAGACACCTGAAAATCGTAATGTGGGCAGCAGTCACCAGAAAATCGCAATGTGGGCAGCAGTCACCAGAAAATCACAATGTGGGCAGCAGACACCAGAAAATCGCAATGTGGGCAGCAGACACCAGAAAATCGCAATGTGGGCAGCAGACACCAGAAAATCGCAATGTGGGCAGCAGACACCAGAAAATCACAATGTGGGCAGCAGTCACCAGAAAATCACAATGTGGGCAGCAGACACCAGAAAATCGCAATGTGGGCAGCAGTCACCAGAAAATCGTAATGTGGGCAGCAGACACCTGAAAATCGCAATGTGGGCAGCAGTCACCAGAAAATCACAATGTGGGCAGCAGTCACCAGAAAATCGCAATGTGGGCAGCAGACACCTGAAAATCACAATGTGGGCAGCAGACACCAGAAAATCGTAATGTGCGCAGCAGACACCAGAAAATCGTAATGTGCGCAGCAGACACCAGAAAATCGCAATGTGGGCAGCAGACACCAGAAAATCGCAATGTGGGCAGCAGTCACCAGAAAATCGCAATGTGGGCAGCAGACACCAGAAAATCGTAATGTGGGCAGCAGACACCTGAAAATCGTAATGTGGGCAGCAGACACCTGAAAATCGTAATGTGGGCAGCAGTCACCAGAAAATCGTAATGTGCGCAGCAGACACCAGAAAATCGCAATGTGGGCAGCAGACACCAGAAAATCGCAATGTGGGCAGCAGTCACCAGAAAATCGCAATGTGGGCAGCAGACACCAGAAAATCGCAATGTGGGCAGCAGTCACCAGAAAATCGCAATGTGGGCAGCAGACACCAGAAAATCGTAATGTGGGCAGCAGTCACCAGAAAATCACAATGTGGGCAGCAGTCACCAGAAAATCGCAATGTGGGCAGCAGACACCTGAAAATCACAATATGGGCAGCAGACACCAGAAAATCGTAATGTGGGCAGCAGTCACCAGAAAATCGTAATGTGCGCAGCAGACACCAGAAAATCGCAATGTGGGCAGCAGACACCAGAAAATCGCAATGTGGGCAGCAGTCACCAGAAAATCGCAATGTGGGCAGCAGACACCAGAAAATCGTAATGTGGGCAGCAGACACCTGAAAATCGTAATGTGGGCAGCAGACACCTGAAAATCGTAATGTGGGCAGCAGTCACCAGAAAATCGTAATGTGCGCAGCAGACACCAGAAAATCGCAATGTGGGCAGCAGACACCTGAAAATCGCAATGTGGGCAGCAGACACCTGAAAATCGCAATGTGGGCAGCAGTGACCAGAAAATCGCAATGTGGGCAGCAGTGACCAGAAAATCGCAATGTGGGCAGCAGACACCAGAAAATCGCAATGTGGGCAGCAGACACCAGAAAATCGCAATGTGGGCAGCAGTGACCAGAAAATCGCAATGTGGGCAGCAGACACCAGAAAATCGCAATGTGGGCAGCAGACACCAGAAAATCGCAATGTGGGCAGCAGTCACCAGAAAATCGCAATGTGGGCAGCAGACACCAGAAAATCGTAATGTGGGCAGCAGACACCTGAAAATCGTAATGTGGGCAGCAGACACCAGAAAATCGTAATGTGGGCAGCAGTCACCAGAAAATCGTAATGTGCGCAGCAGACACCAGAAAATCGCAATGTGGGCAGCAGACACCAGAAAATCGCAATGTGGGCAGCAGTCACCAGAAAATCACAATGTGGGCAGCAGACACCAGAAAATCGCAATGTGGGCAGCAGACACCAGAAAATCGCAATGTGGGCAGCAGACACCAGAAAATCGCAATGTGGGCAGCAGACACCAGAAAATCACAATGTGGGCAGCAGTCACCAGAAAATCACAATGTGGGCAGCAGACACCAGAAAATCGCAATGTGGGCAGCAGTCACCAGAAAATCGTAATGTGGGCAGCAGACACCTGAAAATCGCAATGTGGGCAGCAGTCACCAGAAAATCACAATGTGGGCAGCAGACACCAGAAAATCGCAATGTGGGCAGCAGACACCAGAAAATCGCAATGTGGGCAGCAGACACCAGAAAATCGCAATGTGGGCAGCAGTCACCAGAAAATCACAATGTGGGCAGCAGTCACCAGAAAATCACAATGTGGGCAGCAGACACCAGAAAATCGCAATGTGGGCAGCAGTCACCAGAAAATCGTAATGTGGGCAGCAGACACCTGAAAATCGCAATGTGGGCAGCAGTCACCAGAAAATCACAATGTGGGCAGCAGTCACCAGAAAATCGCAATGTGGGCAGCAGACACCTGAAAATCACAATGTGGGCAGCAGACACCAGAAAATCGTAATGTGCGCAGCAGACACCAGAAAATCGTAATGTGCGCAGCAGACACCAGAAAATCGCAATGTGGGCAGCAGACACCAGAAAATCGCAATGTGGGCAGCAGTCACCAGAAAATCGCAATGTGGGCAGCAGACACCAGAAAATCGTAATGTGGGCAGCAGACACCTGAAAATCGTAATGTGGGCAGCAGACACCTGAAAATCGTAATGTGGGCAGCAGTCACCAGAAAATCGTAATGTGCGCAGCAGACACCAGAAAATCGCAATGTGGGCAGCAGACACCAGAAAATCGCAATGTGGGCAGCAGTCACCAGAAAATCGCAATGTGGGCAGCAGACACCAGAAAATCGTAATGTGGGCAGCAGACACCTGAAAATCGTAATGTGGGCAGCAGACACCAGAAAATCGTAATGTGGGCAGCAGTCACCAGAAAATCGTAATGTGCGCAGCAGACACCAGAAAATCGCAATGTGGGCAGCAGACACCAGAAAATCGCAATGTGGGCAGCAGTCACCAGAAAATCGCAATGTGGGCAGCAGACACCAGAAAATCGTAATGTGGGCAGCAGACACCTGAAAATCGTAATGTGGGCAGCAGACACCTGAAAATCGTAATGTGGGCAGCAGTCACCAGAAAATCGTAATGTGCGCAGCAGACACCAGAAAATCGCAATGTAAGCAGCAGAAACCTGAAAATCGCAATGTGGGCAGCAGACACCTGAAAATCGCAATGTGGGCAGCAGACACCAGAAAATCGTAATGTGGGCAGCAGACACCTGAAAATCGTAATGTGGGCAGCAGACACCTGAAAATCGTAATGTGGGCAGCAGTCACCAGAAAATCGTAATGTGCGCAGCAGACACCAGAAAATCGCAATGTGGGCAGCAGACACCAGAAAATCGCAATGTGGGCAGCAGTCACCAGAAAATCGCAATGTGGGCAGCAGACACCAGAAAATCGTAATGTGGGCAGCAGACACCTGAAAATCGTAATGTGGGCAGCAGACACCTGAAAATCGTAATGTGGGCAGCAGTCACCAGAAAATCGTAATGTGCGCAGCAGACACCAGAAAATCGCAATGTGGGCAGCAGACACCAGAAAATCGCAATGTGGGCAGCAGTCACCAGAAAATCGCAATGTGGGCAGCAGACACCAGAAAATCGTAATGTGGGCAGCAGACACCTGAAAATCGTAATGTGGGCAGCAGACACCAGAAAATCGTAATGTGGGCAGCAGTCACCAGAAAATCGTAATGTGCGCAGCAGACACCAGAAAATCGCAATGTGGGCAGCAGACACCAGAAAATCGCAATGTGGGCAGCAGTCACCAGAAAATCGCAATGTGGGCAGCAGACACCAGAAAATCGTAATGTGGGCAGCAGACACCTGAAAATCGTAATGTGGGCAGCAGACACCTGAAAATCGTAATGTGGGCAGCAGTCACCAGAAAATCGTAATGTGCGCAGCAGACACCAGAAAATCGCAATGTGGGCAGCAGACACCTGAAAATCGCAATGTGGGCAGCAGACACCTGAAAATCGCAATGTGGGCAGCAGTGACCAGAAAATCGCAATGTGGGCAGCAGTGACCAGAAAATCGCAATGTGGGCAGCAGACACCAGAAAATCGCAATGTGGGCAGCAGTCACCAGAAAATCGCAATGTGGGCAGCAGACACCAGAAAATCGTAATGTGGGCAGCAGACACCTGAAAATCGTAATGTGGGCAGCAGACACCAGAAAATCGTAATGTGGGCAGCAGTCACCAGAAAATCGTAATGTGCGCAGCAGACACCAGAAAATCGCAATGTGGGCAGCAGACACCAGAAAATCGCAATGTGGGCAGCAGTCACCAGAAAATCGCAATGTGGGCAGCAGACACCAGAAAATCGTAATGTGGGCAGCAGACACCTGAAAATCGTAATGTGGGCAGCAGACACCTGAAAATCGTAATGTGGGCAGCAGTCACCAGAAAATCGTAATGTGCGCAGCAGACACCAGAAAATCGCAATGTGGGCAGCAGACACCTGAAAATCGCAATGTGGGCAGCAGACACCTGAAAATCGCAATGTGGGCAGCAGACACCAGAAAATCGTAATGTGGGCAGCAGACACCTGAAAATCGTAATGTGGGCAGCTGACACCTGAAAATCGTAATGTGGGCAGCAGTCACCAGAAAATCGTAATGTGCGCAGCAGACACCAGAAAATCGCAATGTGGGCAGCAGACACCAGAAAATCGCAATGTGGGCAGCAGTCACCAGAAAATCGCAATGTGGGCAGCAGACACCAGAAAATCGTAATGTGGGCAGCAGACACCTGAAAATCGTAATGTGGGCAGCAGACACCTGAAAATCGTAATGTGGGCAGCAGTCACCAGAAAATCGTAATGTGCGCAGCAGACACCAGAAAATCGCAATGTGGGCAGCAGACACCAGAAAATCGCAATGTGGGCAGCAGTCACCAGAAAATCGCAATGTGGGCAGCAGACACCAGAAAATCGTAATGTGGGCAGCAGACACCTGAAAATCGTAATGTGGGCAGCAGACACCAGAAAATCGTAATGTGGGCAGCAGTCACCAGAAAATCGTAATGTGCGCAGCAGACACCAGAAAATCGCAATGTGGGCAGCAGACACCAGAAAATCGCAATGTGGGCAGCAGTCACCAGAAAATCGCAATGTGGGCAGCAGACACCAGAAAATCGTAATGTGGGCAGCAGACACCTGAAAATCGTAATGTGGGCAGCAGACACCTGAAAATCGTAATGTGGGCAGCAGTCACCAGAAAATCGTAATGTGCGCAGCAGACACCAGAAAATCGCAATGTGGGCAGCAGACACCTGAAAATCGCAATGTGGGCAGCAGACACCTGAAAATCGCAATGTGGGCAGCAGTGACCAGAAAATCGCAATGTGGGCAGCAGTGACCAGAAAATCGCAATGTGGGCAGCAGACACCAGAAAATCGCAATGTGGGCAGCAGACACCAGAAAATCGCAATGTGGGCAGCAGTGACCAGAAAATCGCAATGTGGGCAGCAGACACCAGAAAATCGCAATGTGGGCAGCAGACACCAGAAAATCGCAATGTGGGCAGCAGTCACCAGAAAATCGCAATGTGGGCAGCAGACACCAGAAAATCGTAATGTGGGCAGCAGACACCTGAAAATCGTAATGTGGGCAGCAGACACCAGAAAATCGTAATGTGGGCAGTAGTCACCAGAAAATCGCAATGTGGGCAGCAGTGACCAGAAAATCGCAATGTGGGCAGCAGACACCAGAAAATCGCAATGTGGGCAGCAGACACCAGAAAATCGCAATGTGGGCAGCAGTGACCAGAAAATCGCAATGTGGGCAGCAGACACCAGAAAATCGCAATGTGGGCAGCAGACACCAGAAAATCGCAATGTGGGCAGCAGTCACCAGAAAATCGCAATGTGGGCAGCAGACACCAGAAAATCGTAATGTGGGCAGCAGACACCTGAAAATCGTAATGTGGGCAGCAGACACCAGAAAATCGTAATGTGGGCAGCAGTCACCAGAAAATCGTAATGTGCGCAGCAGACACCAGAAAATCGCAATGTGGGCAGCAGACACCAGAAAATCGTAATGTGCGCAGCAGACACCTGAAAATCGTAATGTGGGCAGCAGACACCTGAAAATCGTAATGTGGGCAGCAGACACCTGAAAATCGTAATGTGGGCAGCAGTCACCAGAAAATCGCAATGTGGGCAGCAGTCACCAGAAAATCACAATGTGGGCAGCAGACACCAGAAAATCGCAATGTGGGCAGCAGACACCAGAAAATCGCAATGTGGGCAGCAGACACCAGAAAATCGCAATGTGGGCAGCAGACACCAGAAAATCACAATGTGGGCAGCAGTCACCAGAAAATCACAATGTGGGCAGCAGACACCAGAAAATCGCAATGTGGGCAGCAGTCACCAGAAAATCGTAATGTGGGCAGCAGACACCTGAAAATCGCAATGTGGGCAGCAGTCACCAGAAAATCACAATGTGGGCAGCAGTCACCAGAAAATCGCAATGTGGGCAGCAGACACCTGAAAATCACAATGTGGGCAGCAGACACCAGAAAATCGTAATGTGCGCAGCAGACACCAGAAAATCGTAATGTGCGCAGCAGACACCAGAAAATCGCAATGTGGGCAGCAGACACCAGAAAATCGCAATGTGGGCAGCAGTCACCAGAAAATCGCAATGTGGGCAGCAGACACCAGAAAATCGTAATGTGGGCAGCAGACACCTGAAAATCGTAATGTGGGCAGCAGACACCTGAAAATCGTAATGTGGGCAGCAGTCACCAGAAAATCGTAATGTGCGCAGCAGACACCAGAAAATCGCAATGTGGGCAGCAGACACCAGAAAATCGCAATGTGGGCAGCAGTCACCAGAAAATCGCAATGTGGGCAGCAGACACCAGAAAATCGCAATGTGGGCAGCAGTCACCAGAAAATCGCAATGTGGGCAGCAGACACCAGAAAATCGTAATGTGGGCAGCAGTCACCAGAAAATCACAATGTGGGCAGCAGTCACCAGAAAATCGCAATGTGGGCAGCAGACACCTGAAAATCACAATATGGGCAGCAGACACCAGAAAATCGTAATGTGGGCAGCAGTCACCAGAAAATCGTAATGTGCGCAGCAGACACCAGAAAATCGCAATGTGGGCAGCAGACACCAGAAAATCGCAATGTGGGCAGCAGTCACCAGAAAATCGCAATGTGGGCAGCAGACACCAGAAAATCGTAATGTGGGCAGCAGACACCTGAAAATCGTAATGTGGGCAGCAGACACCTGAAAATCGTAATGTGGGCAGCAGTCACCAGAAAATCGTAATGTGCGCAGCAGACACCAGAAAATCGCAATGTGGGCAGCAGACACCTGAAAATCGCAATGTGGGCAGCAGACACCTGAAAATCGCAATGTGGGCAGCAGTGACCAGAAAATCGCAATGTGGGCAGCAGTGACCAGAAAATCGCAATGTGGGCAGCAGACACCAGAAAATCGCAATGTGGGCAGCAGACACCAGAAAATCGCAATGTGGGCAGCAGTGACCAGAAAATCGCAATGTGGGCAGCAGACACCAGAAAATCGCAATGTGGGCAGCAGACACCAGAAAATCGCAATGTGGGCAGCAGTCACCAGAAAATCGCAATGTGGGCAGCAGACACCAGAAAATCGTAATGTGGGCAGCAGACACCTGAAAATCGTAATGTGGGCAGCAGACACCAGAAAATCGTAATGTGGGCAGCAGTCACCAGAAAATCGTAATGTGCGCAGCAGACACCAGAAAATCGCAATGTGGGCAGCAGACACCAGAAAATCGCAATGTGGGCAGCAGTCACCAGAAAATCACAATGTGGGCAGCAGACACCAGAAAATCGCAATGTGGGCAGCAGACACCAGAAAATCGCAATGTGGGCAGCAGACACCAGAAAATCGCAATGTGGGCAGCAGACACCAGAAAATCACAATGTGGGCAGCAGTCACCAGAAAATCACAATGTGGGCAGCAGACACCAGAAAATCGCAATGTGGGCAGCAGTCACCAGAAAATCGTAATGTGGGCAGCAGACACCTGAAAATCGCAATGTGGGCAGCAGTCACCAGAAAATCACAATGTGGGCAGCAGACACCAGAAAATCGCAATGTGGGCAGCAGACACCAGAAAATCGCAATGTGGGCAGCAGACACCAGAAAATCGCAATGTGGGCAGCAGTCACCAGAAAATCACAATGTGGGCAGCAGTCACCAGAAAATCACAATGTGGGCAGCAGACACCAGAAAATCGCAATGTGGGCAGCAGTCACCAGAAAATCGTAATGTGGGCAGCAGACACCTGAAAATCGCAATGTGGGCAGCAGTCACCAGAAAATCACAATGTGGGCAGCAGTCACCAGAAAATCGCAATGTGGGCAGCAGACACCTGAAAATCACAATGTGGGCAGCAGACACCAGAAAATCGTAATGTGCGCAGCAGACACCAGAAAATCGTAATGTGCGCAGCAGACACCAGAAAATCGCAATGTGGGCAGCAGACACCAGAAAATCGCAATGTGGGCAGCAGTCACCAGAAAATCGCAATGTGGGCAGCAGACACCAGAAAATCGTAATGTGGGCAGCAGACACCTGAAAATCGTAATGTGGGCAGCAGACACCTGAAAATCGTAATGTGGGCAGCAGTCACCAGAAAATCGTAATGTGCGCAGCAGACACCAGAAAATCGCAATGTGGGCAGCAGACACCAGAAAATCGCAATGTGGGCAGCAGTCACCAGAAAATCGCAATGTGGGCAGCAGACACCAGAAAATCGTAATGTGGGCAGCAGACACCTGAAAATCGTAATGTGGGCAGCAGACACCAGAAAATCGTAATGTGGGCAGCAGTCACCAGAAAATCGTAATGTGCGCAGCAGACACCAGAAAATCGCAATGTGGGCAGCAGACACCAGAAAATCGCAATGTGGGCAGCAGTCACCAGAAAATCGCAATGTGGGCAGCAGACACCAGAAAATCGTAATGTGGGCAGCAGACACCTGAAAATCGTAATGTGGGCAGCAGACACCTGAAAATCGTAATGTGGGCAGCAGTCACCAGAAAATCGTAATGTGCGCAGCAGACACCAGAAAATCGCAATGTGGGCAGCAGACACCTGAAAATCGCAATGTGGGCAGCAGACACCTGAAAATCGCAATGTGGGCAGCAGTGACCAGAAAATCGCAATGTGGGCAGCAGTGACCAGAAAATCGCAATGTGGGCAGCAGACACCAGAAAATCGCAATGTGGGCAGCAGACACCAGAAAATCGCAATGTGGGCAGCAGTGACCAGAAAATCGCAATGTGGGCAGCAGACACCAGAAAATCGCAATGTGGGCAGCAGACACCAGAAAATCGCAATGTGGGCAGCAGTCACCAGAAAATCGCAATGTGGGCAGCAGACACCAGAAAATCGTAATGTGGGCAGCAGACACCTGAAAATCGTAATGTGGGCAGCAGACACCAGAAAATCGTAATGTGGGCAGCAGTCACCAGAAAATCGTAATGTGCGCAGCAGACACCAGAAAATCGCAATGTGGGCAGCAGACACCAGAAAATCGTAATGTGCGCAGCAGACACCTGAAAATCGTAATGTGGGCAGCAGACACCTGAAAATCGTAATGTGGGCAGCAGACACCTGAAAATCGTAATGTGGGCAGCAGTCACCAGAAAATCGCAATGTGGGCAGCAGTCACCAGAAAATCACAATGTGGGCAGCAGACACCAGAAAATCGCAATGTGGGCAGCAGACACCAGAAAATCGCAATGTGGGCAGCAGACACCAGAAAATCGCAATGTGGGCAGCAGACACCAGAAAATCACAATGTGGGCAGCAGTCACCAGAAAATCACAATGTGGGCAGCAGACACCAGAAAATCGCAATGTGGGCAGCAGTCACCAGAAAATCGTAATGTGGGCAGCAGACACCTGAAAATCGCAATGTGGGCAGCAGTCACCAGAAAATCACAATGTGGGCAGCAGTCACCAGAAAATCGCAATGTGGGCAGCAGACACCTGAAAATCACAATGTGGGCAGCAGACACCAGAAAATCGTAATGTGCGCAGCAGACACCAGAAAATCGTAATGTGCGCAGCAGACACCAGAAAATCGCAATGTGGGCAGCAGACACCAGAAAATCGCAATGTGGGCAGCAGTCACCAGAAAATCGCAATGTGGGCAGCAGACACCAGAAAATCGTAATGTGGGCAGCAGACACCTGAAAATCGTAATGTGGGCAGCAGACACCTGAAAATCGTAATGTGGGCAGCAGTCACCAGAAAATCGTAATGTGCGCAGCAGACACCAGAAAATCGCAATGTGGGCAGCAGACACCAGAAAATCGCAATGTGGGCAGCAGTCACCAGAAAATCGCAATGTGGGCAGCAGACACCAGAAAATCGCAATGTGGGCAGCAGTCACCAGAAAATCGCAATGTGGGCAGCAGACACCAGAAAATCGTAATGTGGGCAGCAGTCACCAGAAAATCACAATGTGGGCAGCAGTCACCAGAAAATCGCAATGTGGGCAGCAGACACCTGAAAATCACAATGTGGGCAGCAGACACCAGAAAATCGTAATGTGGGCAGCAGTCACCAGAAAATCGTAATGTGCGCAGCAGACACCAGAAAATCGCAATGTGGGCAGCAGACACCAGAAAATCGCAATGTGGGCAGCAGTCACCAGAAAATCGCAATGTGGGCAGCAGACACCAGAAAATCGTAATGTGGGCAGCAGACACCTGAAAATCGTAATGTGGGCAGCAGACACCTGAAAATCGTAATGTGGGCAGCAGTCACCAGAAAATCGTAATGTGCGCAGCAGACACCAGAAAATCGCAATGTGGGCAGCAGACACCTGAAAATCGCAATGTGGGCAGCAGACACCTGAAAATCGCAATGTGGGCAGCAGTGACCAGAAAATCGCAATGTGGGCAGCAGTGACCAGAAAATCGCAATGTGGGCAGCAGACACCAGAAAATCGCAATGTGGGCAGCAGACACCAGAAAATCGCAATGTGGGCAGCAGTGACCAGAAAATCGCAATGTGGGCAGCAGACACCAGAAAATCGCAATGTGGGCAGCAGACACCAGAAAATCGCAATGTGGGCAGCAGTCACCAGAAAATCGCAATGTGGGCAGCAGACACCAGAAAATCGTAATGTGGGCAGCAGACACCTGAAAATCGTAATGTGGGCAGCAGACACCAGAAAATCGTAATGTGGGCAGCAGTCACCAGAAAATCGTAATGTGCGCAGCAGACACCAGAAAATCGCAATGTGGGCAGCAGACACCAGAAAATCGTAATGTGCGCAGCAGACACCTGAAAATCGTAATGTGGGCAGCAGACACCTGAAAATCGTAATGTGGGCAGCAGACACCTGAAAATCGTAATGTGGGCAGCAGTCACCAGAAAATCGCAATGTGGGCAGCAGTCACCAGAAAATCACAATGTGGGCAGCAGACACCAGAAAATCGCAATGTGGGCAGCAGACACCAGAAAATCGCAATGTGGGCAGCAGACACCAGAAAATCGCAATGTGGGCAGCAGACACCAGAAAATCACAATGTGGGCAGCAGTCACCAGAAAATCACAATGTGGGCAGCAGACACCAGAAAATCGCAATGTGGGCAGCAGTCACCAGAAAATCGTAATGTGGGCAGCAGACACCTGAAAATCGCAATGTGGGCAGCAGTCACCAGAAAATCACAATGTGGGCAGCAGACACCAGAAAATCGCAATGTGGGCAGCAGACACCAGAAAATCGCAATGTGGGCAGCAGACACCAGAAAATCGCAATGTGGGCAGCAGTCACCAGAAAATCACAATGTGGGCAGCAGTCACCAGAAAATCACAATGTGGGCAGCAGACACCAGAAAATCGCAATGTGGGCAGCAGTCACCAGAAAATCGTAATGTGGGCAGCAGACACCTGAAAATCGCAATGTGGGCAGCAGTCACCAGAAAATCACAATGTGGGCAGCAGTCACCAGAAAATCGCAATGTGGGCAGCAGACACCTGAAAATCACAATGTGGGCAGCAGACACCAGAAAATCGTAATGTGCGCAGCAGACACCAGAAAATCGTAATGTGCGCAGCAGACACCAGAAAATCGCAATGTGGGCAGCAGACACCAGAAAATCGCAATGTGGGCAGCAGTCACCAGAAAATCGCAATGTGGGCAGCAGACACCAGAAAATCGTAATGTGGGCAGCAGACACCTGAAAATCGTAATGTGGGCAGCAGACACCTGAAAATCGTAATGTGGGCAGCAGTCACCAGAAAATCGTAATGTGCGCAGCAGACACCAGAAAATCGCAATGTGGGCAGCAGACACCAGAAAATCGCAATGTGGGCAGCAGTCACCAGAAAATCGCAATGTGGGCAGCAGACACCAGAAAATCGTAATGTGGGCAGCAGACACCTGAAAATCGTAATGTGGGCAGCAGACACCAGAAAATCGTAATGTGGGCAGCAGTCACCAGAAAATCGTAATGTGCGCAGCAGACACCAGAAAATCGCAATGTGGGCAGCAGACACCAGAAAATCGCAATGTGGGCAGTAGAGTTGGGCCGAACCTCCGATTTTCGGTTCGCGAACCGGGTTCGCGAACTTTCGCGAAAGGTTCGGTTCGCGTTAAAGTTCGCGAACCGCAATAGACTTCAATGGGGATGCGAACTTTGAAAAAAAAAATTAATTATGCTGGCCACAAAAGTGATGGAAAACATGTTTCAAGGGGTCTAACACCTGGAGGGGGGGATGGCGGAGTGGGATACATGCCAAAAGTCCCCGGGAAAAATCTGGATTTGACGCAAAGCAGCGTTTTAAGGGCAGAAATCACATTGAATGTTAAATGACAGGCCTAAAGTGCTTTCAAACATCTTGCATGTGTATACATCAATCAGGTAGTGTAATTAAGGTACTGCTTCACACTGACGCACCAAACTCATCGTGTAACGCACCGCAAACAGCTGTTTGTGTAGTGACGGCCGTGCTGGACTGGTGCGCACCATGGCGAGAGTGCAGGTTTTGGTGGCTTTACAGCCCATATGGTCAGTCACCTGGCTGATGTAGCTGAATGACAGAACAGTGACTGTCCAGCTGATCAAATTTGGTCTGACCACAATGAGGCAACGACCTTATTATCGTGGGTGTGCCCCCCGAGACACTCATCTAGGCGCCGGTCATTGCTCCATTGTGATACGCAAGCCCCTTCACCACGGCAAGGTAATGATCACGAAGGGGAATGGGCGCATGTTCATGCCTTTTCTTTTGTTGTTGCAGCTGCCCGCAGTGCAGCCAGAAAAATTAGGCAGTCATGTACACGCACCCGAAAAATTATTACAGCGGCCGCTGCTAGCAGCGGCCTAAAAAATTCAGCAATCCGCCTGGAGTCCCGGACCCTGTTGGTGGTGGCGGAGAAGGTAGTGAAGCGGCCTGCAGGCAGACATGCTGTGTGGAGGGACTGGGAGCGACTTAGTCTTCTTGGGGCAGGCCAGGCAGCCAGTCACACGGCGTGCAGGCAGAGATGCTGTATGTGCGGGGACTGACTTAGTCTTGGGGCGGGCAGCAGCCCTCCGGGATCCATGCCTCATTCATTTTTATAAAGGTGAGGTACTTAACACTTTTGTGACTTAGGCGACTTCTCTTCTCTGTGACAATGCCTCCAGCTGCGCTGAAGGTCCTTTCTGAGAGGACGCTTGCGGCAGGGCAGGAGAGAAGTTGGATGGCAAATTGGGACAGCTCTGGCCACAGGTCAAGCCTGCGCACCCAGTAGTTCAAGGGTTCCTCATCGCTGTTCACAGCAGTGTCTACATCCACACTTAAGGCCAGGTAGTCGGCTACCTGCCGTTCCAGGCGTTGGTGGAGGGTGGATCCGGAAGGGCTACGGCGAGGCGTTGGACTAAAGAACGTCCGCATGTCCGACATCACCATGAGATCGCTGGAGCGTCCTGTCTTTGACTGCGTGGACACGGGAGGAGGATTAGTGGCAGTGGTACCTTGCTGGCGTTGTGCCGTCACATCACCCTTAAAGGCATTGTAAAGCATAGTTGACAGCTGGTTCTGCATGTGCTGCATCCTTTCCACCTTCCGGTGAGTTGGTAACAGGTCCGCCACTTTGTGCCTGTACCGAGGGTCTAGTAGTGTGGCCACCCAGTACAGCTCATTCCCCTTGAGGTTTTTTATACGGGGGTCCCTCAACAGGCAGGACAGCATAAAAGACGACATCTGCACAAAGTCGGATCCAGTACCCTCCATCTCCTCTTGCTCTTCCTCAGTGACGTCAGGTAAGTCAACCTCCTCCCCCCAGCCGCGAACAATACCACGGGAAGGT
Source organism: Hyperolius riggenbachi (assembly GCF_040937935.1). NCBI lineage: Eukaryota > Metazoa > Chordata > Amphibia > Anura > Hyperoliidae > Hyperolius > Hyperolius riggenbachi. Next base: position 12,250,358 of record NC_090646.1, on the reverse strand, counting down.
TGCGCAGCACAAGCCCCCTGCGACGCCTGCTGCGGTTGTTCTCCTGCCGCTGTCCCCTCCTCCTCCTCCTCCTCCCCCAAAGAAACACCTTGCTCATCATCCTCTGAGTCTGACTCATCTTCTGCACATGACCTCTCTTCTTCCTCCTCCTCCCCCCTCTGTGCTGCCGCAGGTGTTGAGGAAACAGCTGGGTCTGATGAAAATTGGTCCCATGCCTGTTCCTGCCGTAACGGTTCCTGGTCACGCTCATTCGCAGCTTCATCCGCCACTCTACGCACAGCACGCTCCAAGAAGTACGCGTAGGGAATTAAGTCGCTGATGGTGCCCTCACTGCGGCTCACCAGGTTGGTCACCTCCTCAAACGGCCGCATGAGCCTGCATGCATTTTTCATCATTGTCCAGTTGTCGGGCCAGAACATCCCCATCTTCCCAGACTGTTTCGTTCTACTCCAGTTGTAGAGGTACTGGGTGACGGCTTTCTTCTGTTCTAGCAGGCGGGAGAACATGAGGAGGGTCGAGTTCCAGCGAGTGGGGCTATCGCAAATGAGGCGTCTCACCGGCATGTTGTTTTTACGCTGAATTTCTGCAAATCGTGCCATGGCTGTGTAAGAGCGCCTCAAATGCCCACAGAACTTCCTGGCCTGCTTCAGGACATCCGCTAAGCCAGGGTACTTTGCCACAAATCTTTGAACCACCAGATTCATGACATGTGCCATGCAGGGTATGTGTGTCAGCTTCCCCATATGCAAAGCGGCAAGCAGATTGCTGCCGTTGTCGCACACCACGTTGCCTATCTCCAGGTGGTGCGGGGTCAGCCACTCATCCACCTGTTTCTTAAGAGCAGCCAGGAGAGCTGCTCCAGTGTGACTCTCCGCTTTGAGACAAGCCATGTCTAAGATGGCGTGACACCGTCGTACCTGGCATGCAGCATAGGCCCTGCGGAGCTGGGGCTGTGTAGCTGGAGAGGAGAACTGCCACTCAGCCAAGGAGGAGGAGGAGGACAGCGAAGAGCATGTAGCAGGAGGAGAGGAGGTGGCAGGAGGCCTGCCTGCAAGCCGTGGAGGTGTCACAATTTGGTCCGCCGCTTTCTGCTTGCCATCGTTCACCACCAGGTTCACCCAATGGGCTGTGTAGGTAATGTAGCGGCCCTGCCCGTGCTTGGCAGACCAGGCATCCGTGGTCAGGTGTACCCTTGACCCAACGCTCTTCGCAAGAGATGACACCACTTGCCTCTCAACTTCACGGTGCAGTTGGGGTATGGCCTTTCTGGAAAAATAAGTGCGGCCTGGCATCTTCCACTGCGGTGTTCCGATGGCCACAAATTTACGGAAGGCCTCAGAGTCCACCAGCCGGTATGGTAACAGCTGGCGAGCTAACAGTTCCGCCACGCCAGCTGTCAGACGCCGGGCAAGGGGGTGACTGGCCAAAAGTGGCTTCTTCCGCTCAAACATTTCCTTCACGGACACCTGACTGCTGCTGTGGGCAGAGGAGCAGGAACCGCTCAAGGGCAGAGGCGGAGTGGAGGAGGGTGCCTGTGAAGGTGCAAGGGAGAGAGCGGCATAAGCAGATGATGCACCTGAAGGAGGAAGAGGAGAAGGAGGGTGACTTTGCTTTTGTGTGCTGCTGCTGCTTTTGCTCAGGTGGCCATCCCATTGCTGTTTGTGCCTTTTCTGCAGGTGCCTTCGTAAGGCACTTGTCCCTACGTGAGTGTTGGCCTTTCCACGGCTCAATTTTTGTTGGCAGAGCGAACAGATGGCTTTGGTCCGATCTGAGGCACACACATTAAAAAATTTCCACACCGCTGAGCCACCCTGGGATGTGGGCACCTCAGCAGCTGATGCTGAAGGGCAAGTTGGCTGGCTGTACATAGGTGGCGAATCTGGCGATACATGGTGCCGGACTCTGCCACCAGCTGTTTCTGACGAAGAGCTGCCCCAGCTTCTTTCAGCAACTTCTATCCTCCTACTACTCTCTGACTCCCCCTCTGAACTGTCCCCCTCTTCATCTCCTCTATTGGGAACATACAGAGGATCCCTATCATCGTCATCATCGTAATCATCCTGCCCAGCTTCGCTTGCCTCAGAAAAATCCAAATGTGTAGGTCCTTCATCCTCCTTACACGTTACATCCATAGTGTTGTCGCGTAACGCAGACATATGAGCTGGTGAAAATTCATCTGGCTGTAACAATGGCTGTGCATCAGTGATTTCACCACCACTAAATAATTCTTGCGAAGTGTCAAATGCAGCGGAAGTGGTGCTAGTAGTAGCGCTGGTGGCTGAGCAAGATGAGGTGTTCTGTGTCGCTAAATACTCAACCACGTCCTGACAATCTTGGGAGGTGATGGGACGTGCCTTCTTCCGAGCACTGTACTGTGGGCCAGGTCCACACGAAATTACATTTACACGACCTCGCGCAGACCTGCCGGGTGGCCTTCCTCTGCCTCTGCCACTACCTCTTCCTCTTCCTCTACCTGTTTTGTCCATATCGGGTATGCACGGAGTGGTATATCACACTGCGTGCACTCACGTAGGTAGGTGGGTTCACTTAACTGCACAGGTATGCGCACTGATGCGGTGGGTTCACTGAACAGTACAGGTATACAGTGGCGGGTTCACTGAACACAACAGGTATGCAGTGGCGTGTTCACTAAACAGGTATACAGTGGCAGGTCCACTGAACAGAACAGGTATACAGTGGCAGGTCCACTGAACAGAACAGGTATACAGTGGCGGGTCCACTGAACAGAACAGGTATACAGTGGCGGGTTCACAGAACAGGTATGCAGTGGCAGGTTCACTGAACACAACAGGTATGCAGTGGCGTGTTCACTAAACAGGTATACAGTGGCAGGTCCACTGAACAGAACAGGTATACAGTGGCGGGTTCACAGAACAGGTATACAGTGGCGGGTCCACTGAACAGAACAGGTATACAGTGGCGGGTTCACAGAACAGGTATACAGTGGCAGGATCACTGAACAGGTATGCAGTGGCAGGATCACAGTACAGGTATGCAGTGGGCTGAGGGCTCACTGAACAGAACAGGTATGCTGTGGCAGGATCACTGAACAGCTATGCAGTGGCAGGATCACAGTACAGGTATGCAGTGGGCTGAGGGCTCACTGAACAGAACAGGTATGCTGTGGCAGGATCACTGAACAGGTATGCAGTGGCAGGATCACAGTACAGGTATGCAGTGGGCTGAGGGCTCACTGAACAGAACAGGTATGCTGTGGCAGGATCACTGAACAGCTATGCAGTGGCAGGATCACAGTACAGGTATGCAGTGGGCTGAGGGCTCACTGAACAGAACAGGTATGCTGTGGCAGGATCACTGAACAGGTATGCAGTGGCAGGATCACAGTACAGGTATGCAGTGGGCTGAGGGCTCACTGAACAGAACAGGTATGCTGTGGCAGGATCACTGAACAGGTCTGCAGTGGCAGGATCACAGTACAGGTATGCAGTGGGCTGGGGGCTCACTGAACAGAACAGGTATGCTGTGGCAGGATCACTGAACAGGTATGCAGTGGCAGGATCACAGTACAGGTATGCAGTGGGCTGAGGGCTCACTGAACAGAACAGGTATGCTGTGGCAGGATCACTGAACAGCTATGCAGTGGCAGGATCACAGTACAGGTATGCAGTGGGCTGAGGGCTCACTGAACAGAACAGGTATGCTGTGGCAGGATCACTGAACAGGTATGCAGTGGCAGTATCACAGTACAGGTATGCAGTGGGCTGAGGGCTCACTGAACAGAACAGGTATGCTGTGGCAGGATCACTGAACAGGTATGCAGTGGCAGGATCACAGTACAGGTATGCAGTGGGCTGAGGGCTCACTGAACAGAACAGGTATGCTGTGGCAGGATCACTGAACAGCTATGCAGTGGCAGGATCACAGTACAGGTATGCAGTGGGCTGAGGGCTCACTGAACAGAACAGGTATGCTGTGGCAGGATCACTGAACAGGTATGCAGTGGCAGGATCACAGTACAGGTATGCAGTGGGCTGAGGGCTCACTGAACAGAACAGGTATGCTGTGGCAGGATCACTGAACAGGTATGCAGTGGCAGTATCACAGTACAGGTATGCAGTGGGCTGAGGGCTCACTGAACAGAACAGGTATGCTGTGGCAGGATCACTGAACAGGTATGCAGTGGCAGGATCACAGTACAGGTATGCAGTGGGCTGAGGGCTCACTGAACAGAACAGGTATGCTGTGGCAGGATCACTGAACAGCTATGCAGTGGCAGGATCACAGTACAGGTATGCAGTGGGCTGAGGGCTCACTGAACAGAACAGGTATGCTGTGGCAGGATCACTGAACAGGTATGCAGTGGCAGGATCACAGTACAGGTATGCAGTGGGCTGAGGGCTCACTGAACAGAACAGGTATGCTGTGGCAGGATCACTGAACAGGTATGCAGTGGCAGGATCACAGTACAGGTATGCAGTGGGCTGGGGGCTCACTGAACAGAACAGGTATGCTGTGGCAGGATCACTGAACAGCTATGCAGTGGCAGGATCACAGTACAGGTATGCAGTGGGCTGAGGGCTCACTGAACAGAACAGGTATGCTGTGGCAGGATCACTGAACAGGTATGCAGTGGCAGGATCACAGTACAGGTATGCAGTGGGCTGAGGGCTCACTGAACAGAACAGGTATGCTGTGGCAGGATCACTGAACAGGTATGCAGTGGCAGGATCACAGTACAGGTATGCAGTGGGCTGGGGGCTCACTGAACAGAACAGGTATGCTGTGGCAGGATCACTGAACAGCTATGCAGTGGCAGGATCACAGTACAGGTATGCAGTGGGCTGAGGGCTCACTGAACAGAACAGGTATGCTGTGGCAGGATCACTGAACAGGTATGCAGTGGCAGGATCACAGTACAGGTATGCAGTGGGCTGAGGGCTCACTGAACAGAACAGGTATGCTGTGGCAGGATCACTGAACAGCTATGCAGTGGCAGGATCACAGTACAGGTATGCAGTGGGCTGAGGGCTCACTGAACAGAACAGGTATGCAGCCAGGAAGAAGTTAAGCCTAACTAATCTTTCCCTGAGAGACAGTCTGCAGCAGCTCGCCCTACTCTGACTAATGCAGGCACACGAGTGGCCGTAATGGCCGCCGCTGCCTGCCTTATATAAGGGGGGGTGGGGCTCCAGGGGCTAGTGTAGCCTAATTGGCTACACTGGGCCTGCTGACTGTGATGTAGAGGGTCAAAGTTGACCCTCAGGTGCATTATGGGGCGAACCGAACTTCTTCCGCAAAAGGTTCGCGTGCGGTACCCGCACGCGAACCACCTAAGTTCGCGCGAACCCCGTTCGCCGGCGAACCGTTCGGCCCAACTCTAGTGGGCAGCAGTCACCAGAAAATCGCAATGTGGGCAGCAGACACCAGAAAATCGTAATGTGGGCAGCAGACACCTGAAAATCGTAATGTGGGCAGCAGACACCTGAAAATCGTAATGTGGGCAGCAGTCACCAGAAAATCGTAATGTGCGCAGCAGACACCAGAAAATCGCAATGTGGGCAGCAGACACCTGAAAATCGCAATGTGGGCAGCAGACACCTGAAAATCGCAATGTGGGCAGCAGTGACCAGAAAATCGCAATGTGGGCAGCAGTGACCAGAAAATCGCAATGTGGGCAGCAGACACCAGAAAATCGCAATGTGGGCAGCAGACACCAGAAAATCGCAATGTGGGCAGCAGTGACCAGAAAATCGCAATGTGGGCAGCAGACACCAGAAAATCGCAATGTGGGCAGCAGACACCAGAAAATCGCAATGTGGGCAGCAGTCACCAGAAAATCGCAATGTGGGCAGCAGACACCAGAAAATCGTAATGTGGGCAGCAGACACCTGAAAATCGTAATGTGGGCAGCAGACACCAGAAAATCGTAATGTGGGCAGCAGTCACCAGAAAATCGTAATGTGCGCAGCAGACACCAGAAAATCGCAATGTGGGCAGCAGACACCAGAAAATCGTAATGTGCGCAGCAGACACCTGAAAATCGTAATGTGGGCAGCAGACACCTGAAAATCGTAATGTGGGCAGCAGACACCTGAAAATCGTAATGTGGGCAGCAGTCACCAGAAAATCGCAAAGTGGGCAGCAGTCACCAGAAAATCACAATGTGGGCAGCAGACACCAGAAAATCGCAATGTGGGCAGCAGACACCAGAAAATCGCAATGTGGGCAGCAGACACCAGAAAATCGCAATGTGGGCAGCAGACACCAGAAAATCACAATGTGGGCAGCAGTCACCAGAAAATCACAATGTGGGCAGCAGACACCAGAAAATCGCAATGTGGGCAGCAGTCACCAGAAAATCGTAATGTGGGCAGCAGACACCTGAAAATCGCAATGTGGGCAGCAGTCACCAGAAAATCACAATGTGGGCAGCAGTCACCAGAAAATCGCAATGTGGGCAGCAGACACCTGAAAATCACAATGTGGGCAGCAGACACCAGAAAATCGTAATGTGCGCAGCAGACACCAGAAAATCGTAATGTGCGCAGCAGACACCAGAAAATCGCAATGTGGGCAGCAGACACCAGAAAATCGCAATGTGGGCAGCAGTCACCAGAAAATCGCAATGTGGGCAGCAGACACCAGAAAATCGTAATGTGGGCAGCAGACACCTGAAAATCGTAATGTGGGCAGCAGACACCTGAAAATCGTAATGTGGGCAGCAGTCACCAGAAAATCGTAATGTGCGCAGCAGACACCAGAAAATCGCAATGTGGGCAGCAGACACCAGAAAATCGCAATGTGGGCAGCAGTCACCAGAAAATCGCAATGTGGGCAGCAGACACCAGAAAATCGCAATGTGGGCAGCAGTCACCAGAAAATCGCAATGTGGGCAGCAGACACCAGAAAATCGTAATGTGGGCAGCAGTCACCAGAAAATCACAATGTGGGCAGCAGTCACCAGAAAATCGCAATGTGGGCAGCAGACACCTGAAAATCACAATGTGGGCAGCAGACACCAGAAAATCGTAATGTGGGCAGCAGTCACCAGAAAATCGTAATGTGCGCAGCAGACACCAGAAAATCGCAATGTGGGCAGCAGACACCAGAAAATCGCAATGTGGGCAGCAGTCACCAGAAAATCGCAATGTGGGCAGCAGACACCAGAAAATCGTAATGTGGGCAGCAGACACCTGAAAATCGTAATGTGGGCAGCAGACACCTGAAAATCGTAATGTGGGCAGCAGTCACCAGAAAATCGTAATGTGCGCAGCAGACACCAGAAAATCGCAATGTGGGCAGCAGACACCTGAAAATCGCAATGTGGGCAGCAGACACCTGAAAATCGCAATGTGGGCAGCAGTGACCAGAAAATCGCAATGTGGGCAGCAGTGACCAGAAAATCGCAATGTGGGCAGCAGACACCAGAAAATCGCAATGTGGGCAGCAGACACCAGAAAATCGCAATGTGGGCAGCAGTGACCAGAAAATCGCAATGTGGGCAGCAGACACCAGAAAATCGCAATGTGGGCAGCAGACACCAGAAAATCGCAATGTGGGCAGCAGTCACCAGAAAATCGCAATGTGGGCAGCAGACACCAGAAAATCGTAATGTGGGCAGCAGACACCTGAAAATCGTAATGTGGGCAGCAGACACCAGAAAATCGTAATGTGGGCAGCAGTCACCAGAAAATCGTAATGTGCGCAGCAGACACCAGAAAATCGCAATGTGGGCAGCAGACACCAGAAAATCGTAATGTGCGCAGCAGACACCTGAAAATCGTAATGTGGGCAGCAGACACCTGAAAATCGTAATGTGGGCAGCAGACACCTGAAAATCGTAATGTGGGCAGCAGTCACCAGAAAATCGCAATGTGGGCAGCAGTCACCAGAAAATCACAATGTGGGCAGCAGACACCAGAAAATCGCAATGTGGGCAGCAGACACCAGAAAATCGCAATGTGGGCAGCAGACACCAGAAAATCGCAATGTGGGCAGCAGACACCAGAAAATCACAATGTGGGCAGCAGTCACCAGAAAATCACAATGTGGGCAGCAGACACCAGAAAATCGCAATGTGGGCAGCAGTCACCAGAAAATCGTAATGTGGGCAGCAGACACCTGAAAATCGCAATGTGGGCAGCAGTCACCAGAAAATCACAATGTGGGCAGCAGACACCAGAAAATCGCAATGTGGGCAGCAGACACCAGAAAATCGCAATGTGGGCAGCAGACACCAGAAAATCGCAATGTGGGCAGCAGTGACCAGAAAATCGCAATGTGGGCAGCAGTGACCAGAAAATCGCAATGTGGGCAGCAGACACCAGAAAATCGCAATGTGGGCAGCAGACACCAGAAAATCGCAATGTGGGCAGCAGTGACCAGAAAATCGCAATGTGGGCAGCAGACACCAGAAAATCGCAATGTGGGCAGCAGACACCAGAAAATCGCAATGTGGGCAGCAGTCACCAGAAAATCGCAATGTGGGCAGCAGACACCAGAAAATCGTAATGTGGGCAGCAGACACCTGAAAATCGTAATGTGGGCAGCAGACACCAGAAAATCGTAATGTGGGCAGCAGTCACCAGAAAATCGTAATGTGCGCAGCAGACACCAGAAAATCGCAATGTGGGCAGCAGACACCAGAAAATCGTAATGTGCGCAGCAGACACCTGAAAATCGTAATGTGGGCAGCAGACACCTGAAAATCGTAATGTGGGCAGCAGACACCTGAAAATCGTAATGTGGGCAGCAGTCACCAGAAAATCGCAATGTGGGCAGCAGTCACCAGAAAATCACAATGTGGGCAGCAGACACCAGAAAATCGCAATGTGGGCAGCAGACACCAGAAAATCGCAATGTGGGCAGCAGACACCAGAAAATCGCAATGTGGGCAGCAGACACCAGAAAATCACAATGTGGGCAGCAGTCACCAGAAAATCACAATGTGGGCAGCAGACACCAGAAAATCGCAATGTGGGCAGCAGTCACCAGAAAATCGTAATGTGGGCAGCAGTCACCAGAAAATCGCAATGTGGGCAGCAGTCACCAGAAAATCACAATGTGGGCAGCAGACACCAGAAAATCGCAATGTGGGCAGCAGACACCAGAAAATCGCAATGTGGGCAGCAGACACCAGAAAATCGCAATGTGGGCAGCAGTCACCAGAAAATCACAATGTGGGCAGCAGTCACCAGAAAATCACAATGTGGGCAGCAGACACCAGAAAATCGCAATGTGGGCAGCAGTCACCAGAAAATCGTAATGTGGGCAGCAGACACCTGAAAATCGCAATGTGGGCAGCAGTCACCAGAAAATCACAATGTGGGCAGCAGTCACCAGAAAATCGCAATGTGGGCAGCAGACACCTGAAAATCACAATGTGGGCAGCAGACACCAGAAAATCGTAATGTGCGCAGCAGACACCAGAAAATCGTAATGTGCGCAGCAGACACCAGAAAATCGCAATGTGGGCAGCAGACACCAGAAAATCGCAATGTGGGCAGCAGTCACCAGAAAATCGCAATGTGGGCAGCAGACACCAGAAAATCGTAATGTGGGCAGCAGACACCTGAAAATCGTAATGTGGGCAGCAGACACCTGAAAATCGTAATGTGGGCAGCAGACACCTGAAAATCGTAATGTGGGCAGCAGTCACCAGAAAATCGTAATGTGCGCAGCAGACACCAGAAAATCGCAATGTGGGCAGCAGACACCAGAAAATCGCAATGTGGGCAGCAGTCACCAGAAAATCGCAATGTGGGCAGCAGACACCAGAAAATCGCAATGTGGGCAGCAGTCACCAGAAAATCGCAATGTGGGCAGCAGACACCAGAAAATCGTAATGTGGGCAGCAGTCACCAGAAAATCACAATGTGGGCAGCAGTCACCAGAAAATCGCAATGTGGGCAGCAGACACCTGAAAATCACAATGTGGGCAGCAGACACCAGAAAATCGTAATGTGGGCAGCAGTCACCAGAAAATCGTAATGTGCGCAGCAGACACCAGAAAATCGCAATGTGGGCAGCAGACACCAGAAAATCGCAATGTGGGCAGCAGTCACCAGAAAATCGCAATGTGGGCAGCAGACACCAGAAAATCGTAATGTGGGCAGCAGACACCTGAAAATCGTAATGTGGGCAGCAGACACCTGAAAATCGTAATGTGGGCAGCAGTCACCAGAAAATCGTAATGTGCGCAGCAGACACCAGAAAATCGCAATGTGGGCAGCAGACACCTGAAAATCGCAATGTGGGCAGCAGACACCTGAAAATCGCAATGTGGGCAGCAGTGACCAGAAAATCGCAATGTGGGCAGCAGTGACCAGAAAATCGCAATGTGGGCAGCAGACACCAGAAAATCGCAATGTGGGCAGCAGACACCAGAAAATCGCAATGTGGGCAGCAGTGACCAGAAAATCGCAATGTGGGCAGCAGACACCAGAAAATCGCAATGTGGGCAGCAGACACCAGAAAATCGCAATGTGGGCAGCAGTCACCAGAAAATCGCAATGTGGGCAGCAGACACCAGAAAATCGTAATGTGGGCAGCAGACACCTGAAAATCGTAATGTGGGCAGCAGACACCAGAAAATCGTAATGTGGGCAGCAGTCACCAGAAAATCGTAATGTGCGCAGCAGACACCAGAAAATCGCAATGTGGGCAGCAGACACCAGAAAATCGTAATGTGCGCAGCAGACACCTGAAAATCGTAATGTGGGCAGCAGACACCTGAAAATCGTAATGTGGGCAGCAGACACCTGAAAATCGTAATGTGGGCAGCAGTCACCAGAAAATCGCAATGTGGGCAGCAGTCACCAGAAAATCACAATGTGGGCAGCAGACACCAGAAAATCGCAATGTGGGCAGCAGACACCAGAAAATCGCAATGTGGGCAGCAGACACCAGAAAATCGCAATGTGGGCAGCAGACACCAGAAAATCACAATGTGGGCAGCAGTCACCAGAAAATCACAATGTGGGCAGCAGACACCAGAAAATCGCAATGTGGGCAGCAGTCACCAGAAAATCGTAATGTGGGCAGCAGACACCTGAAAATCGCAATGTGGGCAGCAGTCACCAGAAAATCACAATGTGGGCAGCAGACACCAGAAAATCGCAATGTGGGCAGCAGACACCAGAAAATCGCAATGTGGGCAGCAGACACCAGAAAATCGCAATGTGGGCAGCAGTCACCAGAAAATCACAATGTGGGCAGCAGTCACCAGAAAATCACAATGTGGGCAGCAGACACCAGAAAATCGCAATGTGGGCAGCAGTCACCAGAAAATCGTAATGTGGGCAGCAGACACCTGAAAATCGCAATGTGGGCAGCAGACACCAGAAAATCGTAATGTGGGCAGCAGTCACCAGAAAATCACAATGTGGGCAGCAGTCACCAGAAAATCGCAATGTGGGCAGCAGACACCTGAAAATCGCAATGTGGGCAGCAGACACCAGAAAATCGCAATGTGGGCAGCAGGCACCAGAAAAAAAAATGCACCTGTAAAAAGAAAACAATTCACTTACCTGTCAGGAGTCTCTCCCGGCCTCTGGCTCGCAGCTCCCCGATGATCCTCCTGTGAACTAGTGTTGTCCGGATCATGAACGATTCGGATCTTTGATCCGAATCTATTTTATGAGTCGATCATCCGAATCATCAAAATGAACGATTCGGATCGCAAAAGGGGCGGGGCCAGGAGCGACACGCCCCTAGAGATGGGAAGTTCGGATCTTTTCAATGATCCGGATGATTCGAATCGGATCATTGAAGAGATCCGGATCTTTGATCCGAATCTCGGATCATTTTACTACCGGAAGCATTCGGGGGTGAAATGAACAGCAGGACAAGTCTGTGGACAGGAGAAGGGGAGGGAGTGGACACACAGAGAAGGGGAGAAGATGGACAGAGGGCAGGGAGTGGACAGAGAAGGGAGGAGGGACCAGCAGAGAGCAGAAATGTTTGCACGTAATACCCACATGCTGAAGTCATATGCTTTACATGTATTTCACCTATATGTTCATCTGTACACTTTGAAAGAAAAGGTCGCACAGGGAAAGAAAGCATTCCCAGAAGTGAAGTGCAGCTGTTTAGTGCCGAGTGCAGGAGGATTATATTGCCTTTCAATCACACTGTCTGCAAAGTTACTGAGCTGTGCTGAGCCAAAAGCTTCCAATGTGATCACTGTGCAGCACTACGGAACAGCCAGCCTGTAATGGGCAGCACATTGCAGCCAGTATGTGTGCTCTACACATATCTGGCAGTGGCACCCATGTCCCCTCTCTCTCATCTACCTGCTGTCCCTGCAAGGCTGGCTCCCATCCAACAGAGCGATCCCTGCTTCCAGGACCCCGCTGCCCGCTGAGAGGGGGCGTGTCGCTCCTGGCCCCGCCCCTTTTGCGATCCGAATCGTTCATTTTGATGATTCGGATGATCGACTCATAAAATAGATTCGGATCAAAGATCCGAATCGTTCATGATCCGGACAACACTACACGCCCCCTCTCAGCGGGCAGCGGGGTCCTGGAAGCAGAGCTGAGATGGATCGCTCTGTTGGATGGGAGGCAGCCTTGCAGGGACAGCAGGTAGATAAGAGAGAGGGGACATGGGTGCCACTGCCAGATATGTGTACAGCACACATACTGGCTGAAACGTGCTTCTCATTATAGGCTGGCTGTTCCGTAGTTGTGCACAGTGAACACATTGGAAGCTTTTGGCTCAGCACAGCTCAGTAACTTTGCAGACAGTGTGATTGAAAGGCAATATAATCCTCCTGCACTCGGCACTAAACAGCTGCACTTATCTTCTGGGAATGCTTTCTTTCACTGTGCGACCTTTTCTTTCAAAGTGTACAGATGAACATATAGGTGAAATACATGTAAAGCATATGATTTCAGCATGTGGGTATTACTTGCAAACATTTCTGCTCTCTGCTCGTCCCTCCTCCCTTCTCTGTCCACTCCCTGCCCTCTGTCCATCTTCTCCCCTTCTCTGTGTGTCCACTCCCTCCCCTTCTCCTGTCCACATACCTGTCCTGCTGTTCATTTCACCCCGAATGCTTCCCTAGTAAAATGATCCGAGATTCGGATCAAAGATCCGGATCTCTTCAATGATCCGATTCGAATCATCCGGATCATTGAAAAGATCCGAACTTCCCATCTCTACTGTGAACTGCAGCACATCTCCCGCCCTGACAGGCAGAGTACAGGGCTACGGCAAGATGGCTGCCGAAGCCCTGTACTAGAGACACAAATAGTCTCCAGTGCAGGGCTTCTTCGGCGGCCATCTTGCCGTAGCCCTGCTCTGCCTGCCGGAGACTATGCAGGCTGCTGGAGCGGGGCTGCGGGGAATGAACTGGCGCAGCGTCTAGTAAATGCTGCGGCCAGTTGAGCACCTTGCTGGGGGGTCCAGAATCGCTCCCCCCGCGCACAGTGAGCGGGCCCCAGAGCAGCCCCGGGCCCCCCTGCGGCTGAGGGGGTCGCATCCCCGGTAGGTACGCCGGTGCTGGGGGACTCCCGGCTGCAAACCCTCCTGAGTGGCGTAACGCTCAAGAGGTTAAAGGGCAACTGAAGCGAGAGGGATATGGAGGCTGCCATATTTATTTCCTTTTAAAGAGAGTCTGAAGCGAGAATAAATCTCGCTTCAGACCTCATAAATAGCAGGGGCATGTGTGCCCCTTCTAAACCGCCGCTATCCCGCGGCTTAACGGGGGTCCCTGATCCCCCAAGTCCCCTCTGTAATGCGGGGGAGCGCTTCCTGGTTGGGGCAGGGCTAACTGCCGCAGCCCTGCCCCACGCGCGTCTGTCAGCGCGTATCTCCGCCTCTCCCCCGCCCCTCTCAGTCTTCCTTCACTGAGAGGGGCGGGGGAGAGGCGGCGATGCGCTGCTCATAGACGCGACTGGAGGCAGGGCTGCAGCCATTAGCCCTGCCTGCAGGAGCGACCAAGCCTGCGACCAAGTGTCGCAGTGGGGGGTTTGGGGGTGAAGGGACCCCCGTTTAGCGGCGCTATAGCAGCGGTTTAGCAGGGGCACACGTGCCCCTGCTAACTATGAGCTCTGAAGCGAGATTTATTCTCACTTCAGAGTCTCTTTAAGGGCCCATTTCCACTACATGCAGATTCTGTATGCAGAAAAAACTGACTCCAATGAATGCCTCTGGGTCTCTGTTTCCACTAACATTTTCATTGTATGGGAAAACGATGCATGATGCAGAAATCTGTATCAGAAGAATCGTATTTAGTGGAAACAGGCCCAGAGACATTCATTGGAATCATTTTTTCTGCATACAGAATCTGCATGTAATGGAAACAGGTGCTAAATAGCCACATCCACAGATCTGGATGCAGAAAAACGGATGCAGAACTGATGAAGAACTAGTGGAAATAGGTCCTAAGCAATACTAGTTGCCTGGCTATCCTGCTGATCCTCTGCCTCTAATACATTTAGCCACAGCCCCGGAACAAGCATGCAGATCAGGTGCTCTGACTGAAGTCAGACTGGATTAGCTGCATGCTTGTTTCAGGTGTGTGATTCAGACACTACTGCTGCCAAATAGACCAGCAGGATAGCCAGACAACTAGTATAGTTTAAAGGACACCCAAGGTGAAAATAAACTTAATCAAATAAACAATTCTATCTATTTTCCTTCTCCTAAAAATAACTTTTTAAGATATTCCAGTTTTATTTTATATTTAAATCTACTTTTTTTATTTTTTTGCTGTTTTATTGTTTTTGCTCAATGACACATTCATTTAAGTATGCTGGCGCTAAAATCTATGAACTATTGACCCATTTTATCTTTGTCCTGCTCTCAGAAGCCATTTTCTGCTAGGAAAGTGTTTTATAGTTGTAATTTCTTATCAGTAAGGGTCACACTGTAGTCACTTCCTGTCTGAGTCAGGACTGAGTCTGCCACTTAGGGCTCGTTTCCACTATTGCGTTGCGAAATCGCTGCAGCAAAATTCGCATGCAGATGCGAATTTTGCATGCGTGTGCATGCGAATTTTCGTGCGAATTCGCATGCGAATTCGCACGGATGACGATGCATGCGAATTTAACCATGGCAATGCCGGTGTGCTTTTCCATTGATTTCATGCGAATTCGCATGCGAATTCGCATGAAAATTCGCATACCAAAACAGCATGCGAATTTCCTATTAAATACATTAGCGGCGATTCGCATGCGTTCCACTCTCAGGCGAATTCGTTGGCTCTTTTGTGCGTTTTTTCACCGCTGAAAAAAACGCACCTCAACAACGCTACAGTGGAAACAGGCCCATCCACTTGCATTACATGTGCGAATCTGCATGCGTTGGATGCATGCAGATTCGCGATAGTGGAAACGAGCACTTACATACCTGATATTTAACTCTTGCAGACAGAGAAAGAAAAAAAGGAAGACAGCCTAGTTATTTGTGTGCTAGGCACTGTACATACACATGTCTATCTCGCTGCATGCAGGCTTTGTATTCTAGTCTATGTCCAGTCCCCATTGCAGTTCACACGCATTATAACGTGTGCGTTGTGCAGCTGACCACTGTGAATCCAGCCTCAATTTCAAAAATAGATAAGTGGAAATAAGATGTATTTTTTCAATGTGGTCACTGAAAACGCATGTAAGAAAGTAGTCGGGAAAGCCCATCACACACACTGTCTGACGTGCATGCGTGACACAAGAGCACACACTGTCTGACGTGCATGCGTGACACAAGAGCACACACTGTCTGATGTGCATGCGTGACACAAGAGCACACACTGTCTGACGTGCATGCGTGACACAAGAGCACACACTGTCTGACGTGCATGCGTGACACAAGAGCACACACTGTCTGACGTGCATGCGTGACACAAGAGCACACACTGTCTGACGTGCATGCGTGACACAAGAGCACACACTGTCTGACGTGCATGCGTGACACAAGAGCACACACTGTCTGACGTGCATGCGTGACACAAGAGCACACACTGTCTGACGTGCATGCGTGACACAAGAGCACACACTGTCTGACGTGCATGCGTGACACAAGAGCACACACTGTCTGACGTGCATGCGTGACACAAGAGCACACACTGTCTGACGTGCATGCGTGACACAAGAGCACACACTGTCTGACGTGCATGCGTGACACAAGAGCACACACTGTCTGACGTGCATGCGTGACACAAGAGCACACACTGTCTGACGTGCATGCGTGACACAAGAGCACACACTGTCTGACGTGCATGCGTGACACAAGAGCACACACTGTCTGACGTGCATGCGTGACACAAGAGCACACACTGTCTGACGTGCATGCGTGATACAAGAGCACACACTGTCTGACGTGCATGCGTGACACAAGAGCACACACTGTCTGACGTGCATGCGTGATACAAGAGCACACACTGTCTGACGTGCATGCGTGATACAAGAGCACACACTGTCTGACGTGCATGCGTGACACAAGAGCACACACTGTCTGACGTGCATGCGTGACACAAGAGCACACACTGTCTGACGTGCATGCGTGACACAAGAGCACACACTGTCTGACGTGCATGCGTGACACAAGAGCACACACTGTCTGACGTGCATGCGTGACACAAGAGCACACACTGTCTGACGTGCATGCGTGATACAAGAGCACACACTGTCTGACGTGCATGCGTGACACAAGAGCACACACTGTCTGACGTGCATGCGTGATACAAGAGCACACACTGTCTGACGTGCATGTGTGACACAAGAGCACGCACTGTCTGACGTGCATGCGTGATACAAGAGCACACACTGTCTGACGTGCATGCGTGACACAAGAGCACACACTGTCTGACGTGCATGCGTGACACAAGAGCACACACTGTCTGACGTGCATGCGTGATACAAGAGCACACACTGTCTGACGTGCATGCGTGATACAAGAGCACACACTGTCTGACGTGCATGCGTGACACAAGAGCACACACTGTCTGACGTGCATGCGTGACACAAGAGCACACACTGTCTGACGTGCATGCGTGGTACAAGAGCACACACTGTCTGACGTGCATGCGTGACACAAGAGCACACACTGTCTGACGTGCATGCGTGACACAAGAGCACACACTGTCTGACGTGCATGCGTGACACAAGAGCACACACTGTCTGACGTGCATGCGTGACGCAAGAGCACACACTGTCTGACGTGCATGCGTGACACAAGAGCACACACTGTCTGACGTGCATGCGTGACACAAGAGCACACACTGTCTGACGTGCATGCGTGACACAAGAGCACACACTGTCTGACGTGCATGCGTGACACAAGAGCACACACTGTCTGACGTGCATGCGTGATACAAGAGTACACACTGTCTGACGTGCATGCGTGACACAAGAGCACACACTGTCTGACGTGCATGCGTGATACAAGAGCACACACTGTCTGACGTGCATGCGTGATACAAGAGCACACACTGTCTGACGTGCATGCGTGACACAAGAGCACACACTGTCTGACGTGCATGCGTGACACAAGAGTACACACTGTCTGACGTGCATGCGTGACACAAGAGCACACACTGTCTGACGTGCATGCGTGATACAAGAGCACACACTGTCTGACGTGCATGCGTGATACAAGAGCACACACTGTCTGACGTGCATGCGTGACACAAGAGCACACACTGTCTGACGTGCATGCGTGATACAAGAGCACACACTGTCTGACGTGCATGCGTGATACAAGAGCACACACTGTCTGACGTGCATGCGTGATACAAGAGCACACACTGTCTGACGTGCATGCGTGATACAAGAGCACACACTGTCTGACGTGCATGCGTGATACAAGAGCACACACTGTCTGACGTGCATGCGTGACACAAGAGCACACACTGTCTGACGTGCATGCGTGACACAAGAGCACACACTGTCTGACGTGCATGCGTGACACAAGAGCACACACTGTCTGACGTGCATGCGTGATACAAGAGCACACACTGTCTGACGTGCATGCGTGACACAAGAGCACACACTGTCTGACGTGCATGCGTGATACAAGAGCACACACTGTCTGACGTGCATGCGTGATACAAGAGCACACACTGTCTGACGTGCATGCGTGACACAAGAGCACACACTGTCTGACGTGCATGCGTGATACAAGAGCACACACTGTCTGACGTGCATGCGTGATACAAGAGCACGCGCTGTATTGCACCATTTGAGTGAACATGGATTTTACAGGGTTTTTTTTAGCAAAAAAGGTGAAAACCTGCAAACGTATTACGCAAAATGATTTTTGAAGACATTTTCTCTTGAAAATTGAATTTTTCATTATTTTCGGGAACATTTTTGGAAAAGGAATACTGGCATTTCTGCTCATGGCTGCCTACTGGGGCATTTGGCTGCTGTATTTGGCCCACCAGAGACCAGAATACGTGCCGGAATATTGAATTTAGGGGTGATTGGTTTAGAACTCCCCCAAATCACACAGATTGGGGCTCATTTTGTTGGAAGTATCACCAGGATTATTACTGAAAGTGCAGTATAGTAAAACAACAGCAAGATGTCACTGTGTGTAAAATGTGATGATGATCTCTATGGGATTTTTATTTCCTGTCTTCTCTCGGTGTTCTTCTCTGTTCTAATTAAGCTGCATTACCTGATGGTGGTGTGTGATGTATCTCTGCATGCTTTTTCCTTAGTAAAGTTCTAACTCGTTATACTGGGTGCCTTTCTGTGTGTACAGAACACTCTGCTCCATCACGTTGACCAAATCGTTCGTGAATTAGACTTGCATACAGGGCCGGCCCGCCCATGAGGCGGGGTGAAACTTTTGCCTCAGGTGGCACTTCTGGGGGTGCGGCACCCGCCCGTCCGCAGGTGTGAAGGGCCGCCCGAGCTGGAGGGGATAGCGGGCAGGAAGGGGGTATTGGGCCTAGCGGCGGGGAGGGGGGTCGCCCCCCCCTCCCTCGCCTGGGTCCCCGTCCTCCGCTCCCCTCCAGCTTTAAAAAGTTGCGTGGCTGGCTGGCTGCAGCTGTAAGAGGCAGTGGGCGGGGATCACTCACCTCTTCCTCGTTCCAGCCTAGCCTGCGCTCCACTGACGTCACTTCCTGCTACGCCGCAGGAAGTGACGTCAGTGCAGCGCACGCTGGAACGAGGAAGAGGTGAGTGATCCCCACCTGTTGCCTCTTACAGCTGCAGCCAGCCAGCCAGCCACGCAACTTTTTAAAGCTGGAGGGGAGCGGAGGACAAGGACCCAGGCGAGGGAGGGGGGGGGCGACCCCCCTCCCCGCCGCTAGGCCCAATACCCCCTTCCTGCCCGCTATCCCCTCCAGCTCGGGCGGCCCCTCACACCCACGGCTTGGGGGGGGGGGGGGGTTTGCTTAAAGCTTGCCTCAGGCGGCAAAAAGTCTAGGGCCGGGCCTGCTTGCATAGATTGAGCGACACCACTTATTGCTCAGCAGAAACACGCCTCTTGTGTTGTCCAGGCATTTGCAGGGGATTTACTCCGTCCATCAGCATTCCTGACAACGACGGACCAATCAGCTTCTGCTTTCTGAGGCCATGGAGGTGCCATTATTCCCTGCCAGGGTCAGGAGAGGGTTAATCCTCACCTCCAGGACGGTCCCTGCTGATCTGCTCTGCAGAAATCTTCACCCTGCGGCCGTTTCCTCCAATTTCAAAGGAAGAGGAAAGAGGAAAGAATAAACCTCTCAGCTCTCCGATGCCATGAAATGAGATTACCGCCATAGCCGCGCACGGCGCACAAGTGATGACAGTTATCCCTTCCTCGCTTACAGCGCTAGGAGAGCTGCGCTTCCCATACGGCCAGTCTGACCACTGATATATGACTAGTTCACATTGCTGCGTTCACACATTTAAAGAGACTCTGTAACATGAAAAACATCCCCTGGGGGGTACTTACCTCGGGTGGGGGAAGCCTCAGGATCCTAATGAGGCTTCCCACGCCGTCCTGCGTCCCTCGGGGGTCTCGCTGCAGCCCTCCGAACAGCCGGCGACAGACCCGACTGTAAAATCAATATTTACCTTTGCTGGCTCCAGCGGGGGCGCTGTGGCTGCTTTCCGCTCCAAACTACACGGAAATACCCGATCTCATTCGGGTCCGCTCTACTGCGCAGGCGCCGGAAACTTGCTGCTGCGCAGTAGAGCAGACCCGACGGCGATCGGGAATTTCTGCCTACTTCGGAGCCGACAGCCGTCAGAGCGCCTGCGCAGGAGCCGGAAAGGTAAATAATGACCCACTAATCCTGGTGTTTCCTTCCCCTTTTTTTCCTCCCCACTACCCTCTAGATTGTAAGCTCGCAAGGGCAGGGACCTCCTCCTAGTGTTTCTCATACTGCTGTAATTTTAACATATGTACATGTACCAACCACATATCAACTATGTATGTATCTGTATTTACTCTATTCAATGTCATGACTGTACAGTGTCTTGTATTTCTTATGTATATTTGTTCCCCATTATTTGTTTGTACTATGTACAGCGCTACGGAAGATGTTGGCGCTATATAAATAAATAATAATAATAATAATAATAATGACGTCATCTTTCACGGAGGGCTGCAGCGAGACCCCCGTGGGACAGAGGACGGCGTGGGAAGCCTCATTAGGATCCTGAGGCTTCCCCCACCCGAGGTGAGTACCCCCCAGGGGATCTTTTGATGTTACAGATCCTCTTTAAGCAAAATCATTTAAAACAACCGATCGATGATCAAAGACTGACACATCATGTAACACAATTATTAACTATCAGCAGATGATATTTATTATTAGTATTAATACAGCGCCGACATCTTCCGCAGCGATGTACAGAGTATATTGTCTTGTCACTGACTGTCCGTTAGAGGGCAGTGATGAGTGAAAATGCCAATATTCTTTTCGCATTCATTTTCACGAAAATAATATTACATTTGACTTTCGAGCGAACATTTCATTGAAAATAAGTTTTATCATGTGTGGCATTTATCGCGCATTTTTGTGGTGAAAATTTTGACCTTTCGCATTTTCACAGAAAAATAGCTGTGGCTAAATTATCGTTTTTCCACATTTTCACACTTTTCTTGATTTTTCGAGGAAAGAAAAAATAAAATCTATTTTTCTGCATTTTCGCAGTGAAAATCTTGATTTTTTTGCGTTTTCACAAAAAAACGAAAAAATACGGTACAAGCTATTTTTTTCGTGACAATTTTCTTGAATCGAAAATAGGGTTTTCGATGCAAAAATGACGTGTCCGATGATTTAGAGCGACCGATAATCGTTTCCTTTTTAAAGCATTTATTTTTAAATTCTGCATGATTTGTAAACAATTGGTCATTTATCGTTCTTTTATTGTTTGTTTTCTCAAATGTAACTTTTTATTGGTACTTGTTAGAAGACAATTACAACATATGCGTTATATTGTACCCGTAGAATTTCCTTAACATTAAACATTCGGTGAAAAATACAAATAAAGAACAAAGTAGAACATTGCATATAGTAATCGCTATATAACATTGTTGTAGCTTGTTTTCATTGTCTTCAAAGTGAACCAGAGACGAAGCACCCTCCTGTATTTTACCATATATATCAGTAGGAACATTAGAGAAAACACCTACCATGCTCTCTGTTTCATTCTTCACTGCTCAGTCTGCTTCTAATCAGCCCTGATAAACTCCCCGACTGAGCATTCAGTTTGGCTTTGCTCAGGAATCATTATAGCTGAGTCTGTCTTCTCTGATGTCTTTTCAAGCCCAAGCCTGCCCCCTTCTGGCTCTGCTTTCCTGTTCTGTATACAGCAGCATCACAGAGAGCTTTTTATGAGATGGGAGGAGCTGATAATGTAAGGGTATACTGAAAAACTTTTTTTTAATCTATATTTGTTAGACATAAGAGGGTTTTAGAAATAATGATTTTATTTTGCACACAGCCCACTAAATAATGTGCCTTTCTGATGAGCTGTGTTTTGCATGGAGTTTTAGTAAAAAACAACAACAAAAAAACGTCAAACTAGAGTGGTGAAAATACCAGGTATAGTATTTACTTTGTAAAATCTATCGGGGGATATGTTTATTTTGTGCCAAAGTGTTCATCTCTGGTTTCCTCTAATCTAGCGTGTGTGCCATGCTTTATTTTCTGAAACTTGGATGCATGAGTATCCTCTCTCCCTCGCCTGACCTGCGTTCTTCTGCTTCTTGCCCATTTGTAGCAGATTTACATGAATGAGTCCCTGGCCCCGCCTCTGAGTCCCTGGCCACGCCTCTGAGTCCCTGGCCACGCCTCTGAGTCCCTGGCCCCGCCTTTGAGCCTTATCTGCTTTTCACTCCTCCCATAACTCCTTCACTTACTAGACCCCCAATTTTCATGTGCGTGTTTAACATGTGCGTATTCTCCAGACACCACGCGTGTCCTTTCGCCTTGTAACACGCGTGTTCTCCATGTGGTCGTCTGGAGAAGAATGATTGACATTCGGTCGGTTTTGTTCTTCTGGATGTGGAGTAGTACGAAACATGCAGCATAGCTGAAAACAGCGCGTTGGTTTTCAGTGGGCTGCGATTTTCATGTCCATTCATGCTGGAAATATGAAGGCGAACTGACCTTATGGTAATTCAAACTTCATTATATGCGAGGCCCGGGGGAGTACATTTAAAACTGGCGCGGCCAAATTTGGGCACAGGGTGAAGCTGAAAGTCCGTGGTGGCGTTAATGCTATTCCCCCTCGAAGCTCAGGAGTGGGTCACATAACTCAGTATAGTAAGTACGAAGGAGGCACTCAATTGGCTTTCAAACTCACGGTTTATCAAATCCCAGTAATATACCACATGTTTCGGGGCATATCCCCTTCCTCAGGTGACATGCCCCGAAACGTGGTGTATTACTGGGATTTGATAAAACGCAAGTTTGAAAGCCAATTGAGCAATTGAGTGCCTCCTTCGTATTTACTATATTGATATTGTGTATGGAGTGGTGACCCGCGGAGGGATTGACCAGGTCTAATGCTACAGGAACTCGCTGCAGATTGCTTGTTGTGGTCACGTAACTCAGGCACCGGTTATTGTTGGAGGCCGTATTGCCTCATTCTTGTCTGTCACTGAGCACTGCTATAGCCGTACTTCCACATTATGGTCTTGGTGCAGCTCTGCACCAGAATTAGCCTTGTTGGGGCCCAGGGCTGGTCAATAGGGGCAACATGGGCAATTGCTCCAGGGGCCCTAATCGCTGCCGGGCCACTGCCGCAGTGTAGTGACTCCAGTCGTCACGCTCCTCCACATGTCCATGCCTCCATGCACTCCCATCTTCATCCTCACAGGGGCGCTGCTCCAATGTGACCCCGCCCAGAGCATGCTATACACGCTAACTTGTGCCGGGTCACAGAGGAGTGACGCCCCTGTGAGGATAAAGATGGGAGCACACAGGGCCACAGACATAGGGAGGAGTGCATCGGCTGGAACAAGTGAGTAAATACACTGCACAGAACCCGGGGACCAAAATAGAGGTAGGGGAAGATCTGTGGGGCCCTAGTGGGGTGTCGGGCAAATCTGACAGCAACAAAGGGGGCCCTAATGGTGGGAGTCTTTCAGGGGGCCAACAAGTTAATTTTACCCAGAGGCCCCATTTTACCTAGAACCATCCCCAGCAGGGCCAGTGCTTCCATAGGGTCAAGCCAGGGAATTGCTCAGGGGCAGGGCCAGTGCTTCCAAGGAATTGCTCAGGGGCAGGGCCAGTGCTTCCAGGGAATTGCTCAGGGGCAGGGCCAGTGCTTCCAAGGAATTGCTCAGGGGACGGACAAGTCAGGGACTGTAGGAAGACACAAGCTTACTGTCAGTATGAGACAATGCCCCATGTTACCTAAAACTATTCCTGATGAGTGTAATGTTCTCTGGTGGGGAAAGGGGCAGACCTTTCCCCTTCCTCCGCCTCCCTCTATAAAGATACAAACCCATCTCACAATTTTTCAAAAGAAGTTTTTTCCAATGACCAGAGATTTCTTTGCACGATCTTGCGATGTAGGTACGTGAGCACGATTAGGCGAGTGACATTTTTCAATGCGCTGCGGTTACGACCGTCATGGTGAATCAGATCTTTAAGATCCCTGACAGCTCCCATACAACGTGCCACGATTGTGCCAACTCTCGTTTGCGTTCGTCATGTGATGTGGCGTGACATTGCATGTTCCTGCAGGTAGGAAGATGAATCGGGATACACTCGGGATTTAGGTTCACGTGAAGTTCATTTGTGTGTCTGGTATGCATGGGTGGGGGGTTGGGGGGGGCTTTATGCAATCTCATACCCGACCTGTGTATTTTACACACATTCTGTGCAGAGTGCCCCTTTAGCATCATGCGGTGGTTATGAGCT
The DNA here is from genome assembly GCF_040937935.1 of Hyperolius riggenbachi. Taxonomy (NCBI): domain Eukaryota; kingdom Metazoa; phylum Chordata; class Amphibia; order Anura; family Hyperoliidae; genus Hyperolius; species Hyperolius riggenbachi. The sequence goes on along the minus strand of NC_090646.1, from coordinate 12,226,060 downwards.
TGGGGTATTCTGTGCAGAGCGCCCCTTTAGCATCATGCGGTGGTTATGAGCTTGGGGCATTTTGTGCAGAGTGCCCCTTTAGCATCATGTGGCGGGTTATGGGGTGCAGCATTCTGTGCAGAGTGCCCCTTTAGCATCATGCGGTGGTTATGAGCTTGGGGTATTCTGTGCAGAGCGCCCCTTTAGCATCATGTGGCGGGTTATGAGCTTGGGGTATTGTGTGCAGAGTGCCCCTTTAGCATCATGCGGTGTATTATGAGTTGCGGTATTGTGTGCAGAGCGCCCCTTTAGCATCATACGGTGGGTTATGGGTTGCGGCCTGGATGTGACACGTGCAGGACACACGGGCCTCCCTCCCCCCATCTCTGAGCTGCTATCACACGGCTGCTGCAGGAACATGGACACTGTGCTGAGGAGAAGCTTATTTTTGTTCCCTGACTCGGTAAAATAACTATGTGAGGAATGTGAGCAATGCTGGAGCTCAGCTACCTCTGCTGAGAGGTCACCTCCAGATCCCAGCGGCTGCAGGAGTAATCCCCACCCGATCACCTCCAAATCCCAGCGGTTGCAGGAGTAATCCCCGCCCGATCACCTCCAGATCCCAGCGGCTGCAGGAGTAATCCTCACCTGATCACCTCCAGATCCCAGCACCTGCAGGAGTAATCCCCACCCGATCACCTCCAGATCCCAGCGGCTGCAGGAGTAATCCCCGCCCGATCACCTCCAGATCCCAGCGGCTGCAGGAGTAATCCTCACCTGATCACCTCCAGATCCCAGCGGCTGCAGGAGTAATCCCCACCCGATCACCTCCAGATCCCAGCGGCTGCAGGAGTAATCCCCACCCGATCACCTCCAGATCCCAGCGGCTGCAGGAGTAATCCCCGCCCGATCACCTCCAGATCCCAGCGGCTGCAGGAGTAATCCCCGCCCGATCACCTCCAGATCCCAGCGGCTGCAGGAGTAATCCCCGCCCGATCACCTCCAGATCCCAGTGGCTGCAGGAGTAATCCCCGCCCGATCACCTCCAGATCCCAGCGGCTGCAGGAGTAATCCCCGCCCGATCACCTCCAGATCCCAGTGGCTGCAGGAGTAATCCCCGCCCGATCACCTCCAGATCCCAGCGGCTGCAGGAGTAATCCCCACCCGATCACCTCCAGATCCCAGCGGCTGCAGGAGTAATCCCCGCCCGATCACCTCCAGATCCCAGCGGCTGCAGGAGTAATCCCCACCCGATCACCTCCAGAGACAGCGGCTGCAGGAGTAATCCCCACCTGATCACCTCCAGATCCCAACGGCTGCAGGAGTAATCCCCACCTGATCACCTCCAGATCCCAGCGGCTGCAGGAGTAATCCCCGCCTGATCACCTCCAGATCCCAGCGGCTGCAGGAGTAATCCCCACCCGATCACCTCCAGATCCCAGCGGCTGCAGGAGTAATCCCCACCTGATCACCTCCAGATCCCAGCACCTGCAGGAGTAATCCCCACCCGATCACCTCCAGATCCCAGTGGCTGCAGGAGTAATCCCTGCCCGATCACCTCCAGATCCCAGCGGCTGCAGGAGTAATCCCCGCCCGATCACCTCCAGATCCCAGCGGCTGCAGGAGTAATCCCCGCCCGATCACCTCCAGATCCCAGCGGCTGCAGGAGTAATCCCCGCCCGATCACCTCCAGATCCCAGCGGCTGCAGGAGTAATCCCCACCTGATCACCTCCAGATCCCAGCGGCTGCAGGAGTAATCCCCACCTGATCACCTCCAGATCCCAGCAGCTGCAGGAGTAATCCCCACCCGATCACCTCCAGATCCCAGCGGCTGCAGGAGTAATCCCCGCCCGATCACCTCCAGATCCCAGCGGCTGCAGGAGTAATCCCCGCCCGATCACCTCCAGATCCCAGCGGCTGCAGGAGTAATCCCCGCCCGATCACTTCCAGATCCCAGCGGCTGCAGGAGTAATCCCCACCCGATCACCTCCAGATCCCAGCGGCTGCAGGAGTAATCCCGACCCGATCACCTCCATATCCCAGCGGCTGCAGGAGTAATCCCCGCCCGATCACCTCCAGATCCCAGCGGCTGCAGGAGTAATCCCCACCCGATCACCTCCAGATCCCAGCGGCTGCAGGAGTAATCCCCGCCCGATCACCTCCAGATCCCAGCGGCTGCAGGAGTAATCCCCACCTCATCACCTCCAGATCCCAGCGGCTGCAGGAGTAATCCCCACCTGATCACCTCCAGATCCCAGCGGCTGCAGGAGTAATCCCCGCCCGATCACCTCCAGATCCCAGCAGCTGCAGGGGTAATCCCCACCTGATCACCCCCAGATCCCAGTGGCTGCAGGAATAATCCCCACCCAGATCACCTCCAGATCCCAGCAGCTGCAGGAGTAATCCCCACCCGATCACCTCCAGATCCCAGCGGCTGCAGGAGTAATCCCCGCCCGACCACCTCCAGATCCCAGCGGCTGCAGGAGTAATCCCCGCCCGATCACCTCCAGATCCCAGCGGCTGCAGGAGTAATCCCCGCCCGATCACCTCCAGATCCCAGCGGCTGCAGGAGTAATCCCTGCCCGATCACCTCCAGATCCCAGCGGCTGCAGGAGTAATCCCCACCCGATCACCTCCAGATCCCAGCGGCTGCAGGAGTAATCCCCACCTGATCACCTCCAGATCCCAGCGGCTGCAGGAGTAATCCCCACCTGATCACCTCCAGATCCCAGCAGCTGCAGGAGTAATCCCCACCCCATCACCTCCAGATCCCAGCGGCTGCAGGAGTAATCCCCGCCCGATCACCTCCAGATCCCAGCGGCTGCAGGAGTAATTCCCACCTGATCACCTCCAGATTCCAGCGGCTGCAGGAGTAATCCCCGCCCGATCACTTCCAGATCCCAGCGGCTGCAGGAGTAATCCCCGCCTGATCACCTCCAGATCCCAGCGGCTGCAGGAGTAATCTCCGCCCGATCACCTCCAGATCCCAGCGGCTGCAGGAGTAATCCCCACCCGATCACCTCCAGATCCCAGCGGCTGCAGGAGTAATCCCCGCCCGATCACCTCCAGATCCCAGCGGCTGCAGGAGTAATCCCCGCCCGATCACTTCCAGATCCCAGCGGCTGCAGGAGTAATCCTCACCCGGAATCCCACTTACTGCACAATGCTAATTTCATATATCAACCCTCCATGTATACCCCCCATCCAAAATCCCCCCAATCCCTCCGCTCCGCCTGGACCACTCCATTATCCCCATAATCCCACCATCATTAATCCCACCACTCTCCCCCTGTTGTCTGGACCACTACAATATTCTCTCTGCAGGGTCCTCACATGCACAGCCAGCTTCATATCCCGATCCTTCTGCTATCCTCCAAGACATCAACAAACCACCTTTTTCTGAACCTTATTCTGGCTTTTTGTCCCAAAGTGGCTACAAATAATACTACACTTACCTATGAGAACACTATAAAATGGTGGAGGTAGCACCATCATGAGATCAGTGCTGTCTTGTAAGAGGATGTCCAAACACTAAGGGCGATCCCACACCGGGGACCCCTGGGCCAGCAGCTGCGGGTGGAGATGCAACGTGGGACATGTCAGCTGCGAGGGGCTGGAGGAAGCCACTGGTAAGTATACCATGGGGCAGCCAATTTTGATTGATGATTCCTTTTAGAAATTAACATCCTTCAAGAAATGTACGATGTATGATTGTTTTACATTTCAACAATCACATGAAGAAAAGCTCAGCAATCCATTCATTGTAAACTCAATGGTTTGATGGAACTGCATTCTTTTACCAATGTTATGTATGTTGGTGTTAGATCATAATATGAAAAAGAGTGAGAAGAAGAAGAAAAGTGAATTGGAATGGGGGCTGATCGACAACCTCATAGACTTGGACTTAGCAGATGGCATTTGTCTGCTAGCATGATTCAGAAATATGCAAGATAAACTGGTAGAATTATGAAAATGGAAATGTAGATACTGGTCTCAGAGTGGCAGCTACAGTGTGTGGACTCCTTTACCTACATGAGCAGTGTGGAGACCAGTACAGAAGGACCTGAAGAAGCTCTCATTCAGTTCTATGGAGTATGGAAAACATAAACATCTGCTACAGGAAACAAGTCTGTAAATCGAATTACCCTACAGCAGGAGAGTCAGCAGCTCGATCTCACCCCAAGACTACTGAGGAGCTCTTTCTCTGCAGAGAACATGGGCCCCTCCATGCTGAACCAGACTGTAGCACAAAATAATACCTGGCACACACCATGCAATTTCCCATCAGATAGACGGGTCAAATCCATTATTTCCGACAAGTCCCGTTTTTCTGATCGATTTTCCGATCACTTCTATACAAAATTGATCAGAAAAATGATTGGAAATTAGATCAGACCTGTTGGAAATTATCGATTTGACCCGTCTGTCTGACAGGAAATTGCAGGGTGTGTACCGGGCAAAAGCTGTGTGTTCTAACATCTTGTCAGTCTACAGGAATAGAGTCTGAAGAAGACTTATTAGCCAAAGCTCACTCTTTTTCTTTTAAAGAAAACCTGTAATGAGAAAAACCTCCCCTGGGGGGTACTCACCTCGGGTGGGGGAAGCTTCCGGATCCTATTGAGGCTTCCCCCGTCCTCCTCGGTCCCACAGCGGCGGCGAAAATCCTCCCGGAGCGGCGGCAATGTAAATATTTACCTTCCCAGCTCCAGCGCAGGCGCAATATCTGCTCTCTGCCTCGGAGATAGGCGGAAATAGCCGATCGCTGTTGCAAGTCTCCTGCGTCTGCATAGTAGAGCGGACCCGACGGAGATCGGCTATTTTCGCCTATCTCCATGCTGAGAGCCTCAACAGCGCCCCCTCTGGAGCCAGGAAAGGTAAATATACCAGGCTTGTCAGGCTTGTCGAGGGAGGATTCCGGGACACTTCGGGGGATCCAGCGCTGGACTGCCGGCAGCTAAAGAGGAGGGGGAAGCCTCATTGGGACCCTGAGGCTCCCCCTAGCGAGGTGAGTACCCCCCAGGGGAACTTTTTTTGTTACAGGTTCTCTTTAAAGAGGCCCAGTGTAGTAGTATGCAGTAAATTATTCAGGATACCCACTTTCATGTTACATTTCCTGGTTTCAGGGGTTGAAATCTATGTCCTGCTTGTGGCTGCACGGCTCTGACAGGACGTAGATTTCAAACATCGCCGCCGTACAGACCTGTCGCTCCCGCCGCTCTCCCATCGGTACAAGTCACTCGCACTTTTGTCTGTATGACGGCAGAGCACTGTAAGCCGGCCAGGAGCTGCTTTCATTGGCTGCAGACCGTGTCATCACTGTGAGCCAATCCCATTGGCCTACATTGATGGTCAAGGTCATAAGCCAATGAAAGCGGCTCCTGACCGGCGCACAGATCTCTGCCTTCATAGGGATGGCAGAGAGAGGGACCTGCGGCAATGGGAAAGTGGCGTGACCAGCGGGAGCGACGCGTCTGTGCGGCTAATAATCGGTAAGTGCCGTTTTGCGGTCCTTAACCTCCTTGCCGTTATAAAAAATTAGGCAAGGAGGCAGCGCTGCACTTTTTTTTAATTTATTTTTTTTTAAAATCATGTAGCGAGCCCAGGGCTCGCTACATGATAGCCGCTGAGCGGCGGCATCCCCCCACCCACTCCGATCGCCTTTGGCGATCAGAGTATGCAGGAAATCCCGTTGAGAACGGGATTTCCTGCAGGGCTTTCCCGGTCACCATGGCGACCGGGCGAGATGACGTCATGGACGTCGTGACGTCAGAGGGAATCCCGATCCGCCCCTTAGCGCTGCCTGGCACTGATTGGCCAGGCTGCGCAGGGGTCTGGGCCGGGGGGGGGCTCGGCGCGGCAGGTAGCGGCGAATCGGCGGCAAGCGGCGGCGATCGCGTACTACACGCAGCTAGCAAAGTGCTAGCTGCGTGTAGGAAAAAAAAAATATGCAAATCAGCCCAGCGGGGCCTGAGAAATCCTCCTGCGCAGGTTACCCCGAGCTGTGTTCGGGATAACCGGCAAGGAGGTTAAGGGACCAGAGACTGCTGGTACGGAAGTAGTCATGATATTTAGAGACAGAGATTGTTGCAAACACATAACTATTAGTGCGTTTGTTTTAATGAGGATTAGAGTCAGATTATATTACAAACACCTGTAACGAGTGCCTGGGGTTTTACAATATTTAGTGAGGAATTGTTGCAAACATGTGTAACCAGTGCCTGTGTTTTTATAATTAGAGACAGGGATTGTTGCAGGCTTGAGGAGTTCTCTGGTTCTGTGATGTGAGAAGCCTTTATGTACAGTGACCAGATTTTTCTTGGCTCAACCTGGGACGGAGGGGGTGCTAGTGCAGCGCGCAGCAACAAAAATGGGCGTGTCCATGACTACAGTGGAAAATGGGTGTGTCCATGACATGGTCTGGGTGGAGCAAACTGAGGCAGTGGGCCAGAGTTTCCTCCCAAAACACAGATAGGCAATGTGACCCTAAAGGTAATTAGGCAATGTTCCCCAAACACGCAAGAAAGCAGTGTTCCCACAATGATGTGGTGAAATGGGAGATTTGCATCATGTATGTCAGTCCATGACTATGTACTCTGTAAAGTGCTGCAGAAGATGCAAGTGATACATAAATACATAATGGTGGGACATTGGACTTTGACTATGGCCGGGATTAGAATGTGAGCTCTGCCAAGGACATGACTACTTTCTCTGTAAAGTGCTGCAGAAGATGTCAGTGCAATATAAATACATAATAATATCGTAGGACATTAGACTATGACTATGGTGGGATTAGATTGTGTGCAACAGTATTAGCATACCATTTAATAATCATGTGCCCCCAAAATGCCAAATGCTGCAACAATAACCCCTAAGTTTCAAATGCAGTCTCATCAAATAATAACTGCAGCAACCGTTACCTCTGACACATGAAATGCAGCAACCGTTACCTCTGACACATAAACTGCAATAACCGTTACCTCTGACACATGAAATGCAGCAGAAAACTATTACTCTGACTCTGCAAACGGTAAATGAGGCAAACATTACCTCATGCGGCCACAGAGTCCCACGGCTGGGACACCCGGAGGCCAAAAGTGGGACATAACCTGGGACATATTGCAGCCTGGGACAGGGGACCCTGAACCTGGGATGTGTCCCAGGTAAAATGGGACATCTGGTCAGGGTACTTTATGGACAGCTGATTACTCTGATTGTGTTGAGAGACAGATACCCTCATTGAAGGTTGTAAGTTCAGCCATAAAAGGGAGCGTTTTATTACTCTCCATACTCTTCTACTTTGTTTTTCCTGTTCAGCCATTTATAATTCTGGTTAGCTATTATCTCTGACCAATCAGAAGTGAGGAATCTCTGGTGTAATTTCTGGAGCTCAACCATTTTGGGGGCAGCCTTCATGCACCACCGATGGTCAGGTTTATGCTCCGAATCTAGCTTCACTCTGGACTCCGCAGTCGCATTAATCCTGGGCCTCCCGGTGAATCATTCCTCAGGCACTACAACCATTTCTGCGGCTGTTCTCTGTATGTAACACGCCCATCGCAGAGCGCACGACTCCCGCCATCTCCTGCGCTGACTGCGCTTCATTCCACAACCTTCCCCGGGATGTTTATAGAAGAGGAAGCTGATTTCTTGGCATTCCTTTTTTCCATGCTGGTGTTTTGTCTGCTTAGGCAGCAGATCTGGGTAATCTCTCCTCTCCACACTCTTCATCCACAGAGGTCGATGCATGTTACTAATAAAGCAGTTATGAGATGTACGATAACATTTGTACGCAGAGGACACCCAGGTCTACCAGCCCGGCCTCATCTCCCTCACTAGTGGAAACGCACGTTGCCTCTCAGTTATCTCACCATGGATGACTCCTCATTGAAGACCTCCCCTGGCATTTCTCTAGGTGTCCCCAGTGACCTCCCCAGTCCCCACCCCTGAGCAATCTTATGTCAACTTTTAGTTTACACCCATCTTCACGTCCCACATACAGAGGATCTATAGGCAGTGGCGTCACTAGGTGGGAGCGCCCCGCACCAGGTGTCACCAGTAGAGCGGGTGACACTAAGCTCCAGGCTAATGGAGAGTGGAGTAAGGCTATGTTATTATAGACTATTTTTCCTAAAAATGTATTATTGGTTTTGTTTCCAAGTAAGAGGGATAAGGCAGCGCTCAAGTGTGGGGATAAAAAGCCACAGTCTCTGCACCTAACACTGACAATGAGCAAAAAGAGCTTGTTTTATTATTACTGGTGGTGCTGACCCCCCACATTTTTTTGCTTATTGGTTTTGTATAGTCTGGTGACGTTGGAGGTTCATGGGGTGACACCATGAGTTTCTGCACTGGGTGACACCAACCCTAGTGACACCTCTGCCTATAGGTCCTCCCATTCTTCCTCATCTGAAACTTTATACTGCCTCCTCCCACTGCTCCTCTCTGCAACTCTCTACACTGCCTCCTCCCACTGCTCCTCTCTGCAACTCTCTACACTGCCTCCTCCCACTGCTCCTCTCTGCAAATCTCTACACTGTCTCCTCCCACCGCTCAGTATCTGCTGTTTCTCTCTGCAAATCTCTACACTGTCTCCTCACACCACTCCTCATTTACTGCTCCTCTCTGCATATCTCTACACTAGCTCCTCCCACCACTACTCATCTGCTGCTTCACTCTGCAACTTTCCGCACTGTCTCCTCCCACTGCTCCTCAGCTGCTGCTGCTTTCTGCAACTCACTACAATGTCTCCTCCTACTGCTCCTCAACTACTGCAACTCTCTGCACTGTCTCCTCCCACCACGCCTCATCTGATGTGCCTCTCTGCAACTCTCTGCACTGTCTCCTTCCACCGCTCATCTGCTGCTCCTCTATGCAAATCTCCGCACTATATACCACTCCTCATCTGCTGCTCCTACCATGCAAATCTCCACAATGTCTCCTCCCACCACTCCACATCTGCTGCTCCTCTCTGCAAATATCTACACTGGCCCCTCCCACCACTCCACATCTGTTACTCTCTGCAGATCTCTGTACTGTCTCCTCCCACCACTCCACATCTGCTGCTCCTCTCTGCAGATCTCTGTACTGTCTCCTCCCACCACTCCACATCTGATACTCCTCACTGCAGATCTCTGTACTGTCTCCTCACACCACTCCACATATGCTGCTCCTCTCTGCAGATCTCTGTAATGTCTCCTCCCACCACTCCACATCTGCTGCTCCTCTCTGCAGATCTCTGCACCTTCTCCTCCCACCACTCCACATCTGCTGCTCCTCTCTGCAGATCTCTGTACTGTCTCCTCCCACCACTCCACATCTGATACTCCTCACTGCAGATCTCTGTACTGTCTCCTCCCACCACTCCACATCTGCTGCTCCTCTCTGCAGATCTCTGTACTGTCTCCTCCCACCACTCATCATCTGCTGCTCCTCTATGCAAATCTCTACACTGTCTCCTCCCACCACTCCTCATCTGCTGCTTCTCTTTGCAAATCTCTACACTGCATGCTTCTAAACCCCCTCTCTTCACTTCCAATGAACACCATCACCTCTTCCTATGCAGCTATGAAAGGCTTCTTTAGTCCTGCCCCCCCCCCCCCCCCCCCCCAGAGAAGGATGTGATATATTACTGGGAAGGAGAGAAGTCATTAAGCAGATGCAGATGTGATGAAGGGTCCCCGGGGACCGGTATGTCTGTACTGATTTCTCACATCCTTCCTCAGTTCTTCAGAAACGGTTTACCAGGAAAGAGATAAAATGACTCAGATGATTTACAACACAACACGGCTAAAATTACCAAACACAACTCGCTATTGCACCGACTTCCTGTATTGCTGGGCTGGAGGCGCTGTAAGGCTCGCTTCCCACTCGTGCAGAAAACGGAACCATTCAGTAAGTTACCGCAGGAAGCAGATACTATTGTTAAAATTGCCTATAGCACCCTATAGTGCAACACAGCCGCCCCCGCAGGGCCTGTACTAGACGTTTTGCTGCCGAAGGGAAACTTGTGAGGATGGAATCCACCCCCCATTTTGGAGTATGGGTAGGTAGCCTAGTATAGCCCCCCTCCCGTATAGTGAGACAGGTAAAAGTGCCCCTTGTATAAAATGCCAGTCATAGGTGCCCCAGTATTGGTAACCAGGCGTACGTGCCCCAGTATAGGTTAGCCAGGTAGAGGTTACCCCAGTATAGGTTAGCCAAGTATAGGTGCCCCCAGTATAGGTAGCCAGGTCTAGGTGCCCCCAGTATAGGTGGCCAGGTATAGGTGCCCCCAGTATAGGTAGCCAGGTATAGGTGCCTCCAGTATAGGTAGCCAGGTATAGGTGCCCCAGTATTGGTAACCAGGCGTAGGTGCCCCAGTATAGGTTAGCCAGGTAGAGGTTACCCCAGTATAGGTTAGCCAAGTATAGGTGCCCCCAGTATAGGTGGCCAGGTATAGGTGCCTCCAGTATAGGTGGCCAGGTATAGGTGCCTCCAGTATAGGTAGCCAGGTATAGGTGCCCCCAGTATAGGTAGCCAGGTATAGGTGCCTCCAGTATAGGTGGCCAGGTATAGGTGCCTCCAGTATAGGTAGCCAGGTATAGGTGCCCCCAGTATAGATAGCCAGGTATAGGTGCCCCCAGTATAGGTAGCCAGGTATAGGTGCCTCCAGTATAGGTAGCTAGGTAAAGGTGCCCCCAGTACAGGTAGCCAGGTATAGGTGCTCGCAGTATAGGTAGCCAGGTATAGGTGCCCCCAGTACAGGTAGCCAGGTATAGGTGCCTCCAGTATAGGTAGCCAGGTATAGGTGCTCGCAGTATAGGTAGCCTGGTATAGGTGCCCCCAGTATAGGTAGCCAGGTATAGGTGCCCCCAGTATAGGTAGCCAGGTATAGGTGCCCCCAGTACAGGTAGCCAGGTATAGGTGCCTCCAGTATAGGTAGCCAGGTATAGGTGCCTCCAGTATAGGTAGCCAGGTATAGGTGCCCCCAGTATAGGTAGCCAGGTATAGGTGCAGCCAGTAAAGGTAGCCAGGTATAGGTGCCCCCAGTACAGGTAGCCAGGTATAGGTGCCCCCAGTATAGGTAGCCAGGTATAGGTGCCTCCAGTATAGGTAGCCAGGTATAGGTGCCCCCAGTACAGGTAGCCAGGTATAGGTGCCTCCAGTATAGGTAGCCTGGTATAGGTGCCCCCAGTATAGGTAGCCTGGTATAGGTGCCCCCAGTACAGGTAGCCAGGTATAGGTGCATCCATTATAGGTAGCCAGGTATAGGTGCCCCCAGTATAGGTAGCCAGGTATAGGTGCCCCCAGTACAGGTAGCCAGGTATAGGTGCCCCCAGTACAGGTAGCCAGGTATAGGTGCCCCCAGTACAGGTAGCCAGGTATAGGTGCCTCCAGTATAGGTAGCCAGGTATAGGTGCCCCCAGTATAGGTAGCCAGGTATAGGTGCCCCCAGTACAGGTAGCCAGGTATAGGTGCCTCCAGTATAGGTAGCCAGGTATAGGTGCCCCCAGTATAGGTAGCCAGGTATAGGTACCTCCAGTATAGGTAGCCAGGTATAGATGCCCCCAGTACAGGTAGCCAGGTATAGGTGCCTCCAGTATAGGTAGCCAGGTATAGGTGCCCCCAGTATAGGTTAGCCAGGTATAGGTTCCCCCAGAATTGGTTAGCCAGGTTTAGGAGCCCCCAGTAGACTAAGCCAGGTATAGGTGCCCCTAGTATAGGTAGCCAGGCATAGGTGCCCCCAGTATAGATAGCCAAGCATAGGTGTACCCAGTATAGGTAGCCAGACATATGTGCAACCAGTATAGGTAGCCAGGCATGTGTGCCTCCAGTGTAGATGGCCAGGTATAGGTGCCCCCAGTATAGGTAGCCAGGTATAGGTGCCCCCAATATAGGTAGCCAGGTAGAGGTGCCCCCAATATAGGTAGCCAGGTAGAGGTGCCCCAGTATAGGTAGCCAGGTGTAGGTGCCCCCAGTGTAGGTAGCCAGGTATAGGTGCCCCCAGTATAGGTAGCCAGGTATAGGTGCCCCCAGCATAGGTAGCCAGGCATAGGTGCCCCAGGTGTAGGTGCCCCCAATATAGGTAGCATGGTATAGGTGTCCCCAGTATAAGTAGCCAGGCATAGGATAAGTGCCCCCAGTATAGGTAGCCAGGTATAGGTGCCCCCAGTATAGGTAGCCAGGCACAGGTGCCCCCAGTATAGGTAGCTAGGTGTTACGACCCTCTTTATCTCTTTCCTGCTCTCAGAAGCCATTTACTGACAGGAAAGTGTTTTATGGCTATAGTTACTTATCAGTGAGGGTTATGCTGTAGTCTGACCCATTCCGACCCGGGCAGAAATTGTTACTTGCATACCTGATATTTAACTTTTTCAGGCAGAGAATGAAAAAAGGAACACAGCAGGGACGTAACTACAAATCACCAGGCCCCCCTGCAAAACTTTGAATGGGGCCCCCTCCCCCCACAGCGCTGTACACAAGACCTTGCTGAACACTGAATAGGGACTGGCTACAAATCTGTGTCTGTAAAACTTTGTATGATTCCTTATCAGTGGCTGAGCAGATGCAGTCATTAGAACAAATGAGCAGAGAGCAGAAATGTTTTTTCTCTCCGCGCCCTTAGTTGTCAGTCTCTCAGGACAGGGAAAATAAACTTCTCCACAACTCCCCTTCCCCCCCGAGGCCCCCTGTGGCTTCTGGGCCCCCCCTGCAGCTGCATCCCTTGCAGGGTCTATTGTTACGCCCCTGGAACACAGCATAGTTATTTGTTTGCTAGGCACTGTACAGACACGTCTATCTCATCATGTCACGTCACCTCGGTTGTCCTTGAAGGCCTCTTTCACAGTGCAACATTAAAGTCGCATGTTAGAAAATGTTTTAACATGGACTAACGCACTGCAATACTAAGTCTGTGCGACATTCACAGTGCACACGTTGCGTTTGTGTGTAACGTGTAGCAATATTAGAAAGTACTGCATGCTGTGCGTTATACACGTTATTAGCTGTGTTAGACTGTTTGCACATGCTCAGTAATGACTTGGAAGCATACTTTTCATTGCCTGTATGCACTACTGTATGTGACAATAACGGGGCATTACATTGCGTTATGAGTGTTTTGGGAGGTTGCTTTGTTAGTTTGCATTGCGACTTTAACGTCGCATCAAAACGCAACGTTCCACTGTGAAAGAGGCCCATATCTCACCTGGAATTTCTTAATAATAATAAAAATGTTGAGTGTCTCCAGCCTGAAACTGTCGCTAACAAACCGCCATTCCGAGGGTTATAGAGGGGAGGAAACTGAGCACAGAAAAACTAATGACACTATTCAGGAAAATAAGAAAGTTATTAATAAAAAACATATTTCCCTAATTTCCCAATATTATTAGGTAGTCATTAAAAATGGTTAATAAGATGCTAATAGTTTTGAGTTGATACAAATGATATGTTAATTGTACGCAGCCTGGACTTGCCCTCTACTTGTCAGTATAATAAGCAGTGCTGCCTGTATCACATCTTTCCTCCATTTCCTTGCAGTGCAATCATCCAGCAAATCCCGAATGTAATGCTGGATAAGGTAACAATCTATGTGAATTATTGTGCAGTGTTTCTGTAAATTACTGAACTATTGCTGAATATGTGACTATCTACATAAAGTCCAGCATAGGACATTTTCCCTGAGCGTGTCCGCAGTGCATGGAGGCCATAGTATGATGTAGGGTGGCAGCACACCATGGGCTCGATTCACAAAGCGGTGCTAACCCAGTTAGAGACTTTAGGCATGATAACCATTGCACCACGCTGGTGAAAAGCCAGTTTAGGCGTGATAAGTTTACATAAGTGTAGATAGCGTGCAAAGTCCCGCACGCAAAGCAGCGCCATTAAACTCTATGCGAAGTGCACCAGACTTTGCTAGCGCAAAACTTTTGATCAGCTGTGCACTGCGGTGCTAACCCAGTTGGTGCTTAAACTTATCACGCCTAAACGTATCACGCCTAAACGTATCACGCCTAAACGTATCACGCCTAAACGTATCACGCCTAAACGTATCACGCCTAAACGTATCACGCCTAAACGTATCACGCCTAAACGTATCATGCTTAAAATTATCACGCCTAAACTTCTCACGCCTAAACTTCTCACGCCTAAACTTCTCACGCCTAAACTTCTCACGCCTAAACTTCTCACGCCTAAACGTAATACGCCTAAACGTAATACGCCTAAACTTCTCACGCCTAAACTTCTCACGCCTAAACTTCTCACGCCTAAACTTCTCACGCCTAAACTTCTCACGCCTAAACTTCTCACGCCTAAAAACTTATCACACCTAAACGTATCACACGGTAACGTATCACACCTAAACGTATCATGCCTAAACTGAGTTTAGGTGTGATAAAGGGCTTTTCACCGGAGTGCTAACTGTTAGCACCGCTTTGTGAATCAGGCCCATAGTCTATGTATCAGGTTCACAGAGACCACACTGGCTTGTGGCAGAGACCTCACAGATAGAGAAATGGAGCGTAACCACCTGACTGATCTCCTTCTCTCTTTTATGTATGAGCTGCAAAGTCCCCACTGTGGCTTCGACACAAGAACAGGGAACTGCAGCTTCCTCTGGGTTTTAGGCAAATAGAAGAAACAATAGATACTTCTTCAACACGGACCTTCACTTTAGCTCCAATGTCTCCACTTCTTGTAAACGTGACATATATTCTTCCTGTGGCCTCTATACTGTGGCCTCTATACTGTGGCCTCTATGGTGCTCTCCCTGTGGCCTCTATGCTGTGGCACTGATGGTGCTCTCCCTGTGGCCTCTATACTGTGGCCTCTACTGTGGCCTCTACTGTGGCCTCTATACTGTGGCCTCTATGGTGCTGTTCCTGTGGCCTCTGTACTGTGGCACTGATGGTGCTCTTCCTGTGGCCTCTATACTGTGGCACTGATGGTGCTCTCCCTGTGGCCTCTATACTGTGGCACTGATGGTGCTCTTCCTGTGGCCTCTATACTGTGGCACTGATGGTGCTCTCCCTGTGGCCTCTATACTGTGGCACTGATGGCGCTCTTCCTGTGGCCTCTATACTGTGGCAGTGATGGTGCTCTCCCTGTGGCCTCTATACTGTGGCCTCTATACTGTGGCACTGATGGTGCTCTTCCTGTGGCCTCTATACTGTGGCCTCTATACTGTGGCACTGATGGTGCTCTTCCTGTGGCCTCTATACTGTGGCCTCTATACTGTGGCACTGATGGTGCTCTTCCTGTGGCCTCTATACTGTGGCACTGATGGTGCTCTTCCTGTGGCCTCTATACTGTGGCATTTATAGTGCTCTCCCTGTGGCCTCTATACTGTGGCCTCTATACTGTGGCACTGATGGTGCTCTTCCTGTGGCCTCTATACTGTGGCCTCTATACTGTGGCCTCTATACTGTGGCACTGATGGTGCTCTCCCTGTGGCCTCTATACTGTGGCCTCTATACTGTGGCACTGATGGTGCTCTCCCTGTGGCCTCTATACTGTGGCACTGATGGTGCTCTCCCTGTGGCCTCTATACTGTGGCACTGATGGTGCTCTCCCTGTGGCCTCTATACTGTGGCAGTGATGGTGCTCTCCCTGTGGCCTCTATACTGTGGCACTGATGGTGCTCTCCCTGTGGCCTCTATACTGTGGCAGTGATGGTGCTCTTCCTGTGGCCTCTATACTGTGGCACTGATGGTGCTCTCCCTGTGGCCTCTATACTGTGGCACTGATGGTGCTCTCCCTGTGGCCTCTATACTGTGGCACTGATGGTGCTCTCCCTGTGGCCTCTATACTGTGGCACTGATGGCGCTCTTCCTGTGGCCTCTATACTGTGGCACTGATGGTGCTCTCCCTGTGGCCTCTATACTGTGGCCTCTATACTGTGGCACTGATGGTGCTCTTCCTGTGGCCTCTATACTGTGGCCTCTATACTGTGGCCTCTATACTGTGGCACTAATGGTGCTCTTCCTGTGGCCTCTATACTGTGGCCTCTATACTGTGGCACTGATGGTGCTCTTCCTGTGGCCTCTATACTGTGGCCTCTATACTGTGGCCTCTATACTGTGGCACTGATGGTGCTCTTCCTGTGGCCTCTATACTGTGGCATTTATAGTGCTCTCCCTGTGGCCTCTATACTGTGGCCTCTATACTGTGGCACTGATGGTGCTCTTCCTGTGGCCTCTATACTGTGGCCTCTATACTGTGGCCTCTATACTGTGGCACTGATGGTGCTCTCCCTGTGGCCTCTATACTGTGGCCTCTATACTGTGGCACTGATGGTGCTCTCCCTGTGGCCTCTATACTGTGGCACTGATGGTGCTCTCCCTGTGGCCTCTATACTGTGGCAGTGATGGTGCTCTCCCTGTGGCCTCTATACTGTGGCACTGATGGTGCTCTCCCTGTGGCCTCTATACTGTGGCACTGATGGTGCTCTCCCTGTGGCCTCTATACTGTGGCACTGATGGCGCTCTTCCTGTGGCCTCTATACTGTGGCACTGATGGTGCTCTTCCTGTGGCCTCTATACTGTGGCACTGATGGTGCTCTCCCTGTGGCCTCTATACTGTGGCACTGATGGTGCTCTTCCTGTGGCCTCTATACTGTGGCACTGATGGTGCTCTTCCTGTGGCCTCTATACTGTGGCATTTATAGTGCTCTCCCTGTGGCCTCTATACTGTGGCCTCTATACTGTGGCCTCTATACTGTGGCCTCTATACTGTGGCACTGATGGTGCTCTTCCTGTGGCCTCTATACTGTGGCACTGATGGTGCTCTTCCTGTGGCCTCTATACTGTGGCACTGATGGTGCTGTTCCTGTGGCCTCTATACTGTGGCATTTATAGTGCTCTCCCTGTGGCCTCTATACTGTGGCCTCTATACTGTGGCACTGATGGTGCTCTTCCTGTGGCCTCTATACTGTGGCCTCTATACTGTGGCCTCTATACTGTGGCACTGATGGTGCTCTCCCTGTGGCCTCTATACTGTGGCCTCTATACTGTGGCACTGATGGTGCTCTCCCTGTGGCCTCTATACTGTGGCACTGATGGTGCCCTCCCTGTGGCCTCTATACTGTGGCACTGATGGTGCTCTCCCTGTGGCCTCTATACTGTGGCACTGATGGTGCCCTCCCTGTGGCCTCTATACTGTGGCACTGATGGTGCTCTCCCTGTGGCCTCTATACTGTGGCACTGATGGTGCTCTCCCTGTGGCCTCTATACTGTGGCCTCTATACTGTGGCACTGATGGTGCTCTCCCTGTGGCCTCTATACTGTCGCACTGATGGTGCTGTTCCTGTGGCCTCTATACTGTGGCACTGATGGTGCTCTCCCTGTGGCCTCTATACTGTGGCACTGATGGTGCTCCCCCTGTGGCCTCTATACTGTGGCACTGATGGTGCTCTCCCTGTGGCCTCTATACTGTGGCAGTGATGGTGCTCTCCCTGTGGCCTCTATACTGTGGCACTGATGGTGCTCTCCCTGTGGCCTCTATACTGTGGCACTGATGGTGCTCTCCCTGTGGCCTCTATACTGTGGCACTGATGGTGCTCTCCCTGTGGCCTCTATACTGTGGCACTGATGGTGCTCTCCCTGTGGCCTCTATACTGTGGCACTGATGGCGCTCTTCCTGTGGCCTCTATACTGTGGCACTGATGGTGCTCTTCCTGTGGCCTCTATACTGTGGCACTGATGGTGCTCTTCCTGTGGCCTCTATACTGTGGCACTGATGGTGCTCTTCCTGTGGCCTCTATACTGTGGCACTGATGGTGCTCTCCCTGTGGCCTCTATACTGTGGCCTCTATGGTGCTCTTCCTGTGGCCTCTATACTGTGGCACTGATGGTGCTCTCCCTGTGGCCTCTATACTGTGGCACTGATGGTGCTCTCCCTGTGGCCTCTATACTGTGGCACTGATGGCGCTCTTCCTGTGGCCTCTATGCTGTGGCACTGATGGTGCTCTTCCTGTGGCCTCTATACTGTGGCACTGATGGTCCTCTTCCTGTGGCCTCTATACTGTGGCACTGATGGCGCTCTTCCTGTGGCCTCTATACTGTGGCAGTGATGGTGCTCTCCCTGTGGCCTCTATACTGTGGCACTGATGGTGCTCTCCCTGTGGCCTCTATACTGTGGCACTGATGGTGCTCTCCCTGTGGCCTCTATACTGTGGCCTCTATACTGTGGCACTGATGGTGCTCTTCCTGTGGCCTCTATACTGTGGCAGTGATGGTGCTCTCCCTGTGGCCTCTATACTGTGGCACTGATGGTGCCCTCCCTGTGGCCTCTATACTGTGGCACTGATGGTCCTCTTCCTGTGGCCTCTATACTGTGGCACTGATGGCGCTCTTCCTGTGGCCTCTATACTGTGGCAGTGATGGTGCTCTCCCTGTGGCCTCTATACTGTGGCACTGATGGTGCTCTCCCTGTGGCCTCTATACTGTGGCACTGATGGTGCTCTCCCTGTGGCCTCTATACTGTGGCCTCTATACTGTGGCACTGATGGTGCTCTTCCTGTGGCCTCTATACTGTGGCCTCTATACTGTGGCACTGATGGTGCTCTCCCTGTGGCCTCTATACTGTGGCACTGATGGTGCTCTCCCTGTGGCCTCTATACTGTGGCACTGATGGTGCTCTCCCTGTGGCCTCTATACTGTGGCACTGATGGTGCTCTCCCTGTGGCCTCTATGCTGTGGCCTCTATACTGTGGCACTGATGGCGCTCTTCCTGTGGCCTCTATACTGTGGCACTGATGGTGCTCTCCCTGTGGCCTCTATGCTGTGGCACTGATGGTGCTCTTCCTGTGGCCTCTATACTGTAGCACTGATGGTGCTCTTCCTGTGGCCTCTATACTGTGGCACTGATGGTGCTCTCCCTGTGGCCTCTATACTGTGGCCTCTATGGTGCTCTTCCTGTGGCCTCTATACTGTGGCCTCTATACTGTGGCACTGATGGTGCTCTCCCTGTGGCCTCTATGCTGTGGCACTGATGGTGCTCTTCCTGTGGCCTCTATACTGTGGCACTGATGGTGCTCTCCCTGTGGCCTCTATACTGTGGCCTCTATGGTGCTCTTCCTGTGGCCTCTATACTGTGGCCTCTATACTGTGGCACTGATGGTGCTCTCCCTGTGGCCTCTATACTGTGGCCTCTATGGTGCTCTTCCTGTGGCCTCTATACTGTGGCCTCTATACTGTGGCACTGATGGTGCTCTTCCTGTGGCCTCTATACTGTAGCACTGATGGTGCTCTTCCTGTGGCCTCTATACTGTGGCACTGATGGTGCTCTTCCTGTGGCCTCTATACTGTAGCACTGATGGTGCTCTCCCTGTGGCCTCTATACTGTGACCTCTATGGTGCTCTTCCTGTGGCCTCTATACTGTGGCACTGATGGTGCTCTCCCTGTGGCCTCTATACTGTAGCACTGATGGTGCTCTTCCTGTGGCCTCTATACTGTGGCACTGATGGTGCTCTTCCTGTGGCCTCTATACTGTAGCACTGATGGTGCTCTCCCTGTGGCCTCTATACTGTGACCTCTATGGTGCTCTTCCTGTGGCCTCTATACTGTGGCACTGATGGTGCTCTCCCTGTGGCCTCTATACTGTAGCACTGATGGTGCTCTCCCTGTGGCCTCTATACTGTGGCACTGATGGTGCTCTCCCTGTGGCCTCTATACTGTGGCACTGATGGTGCTCTCCCTGTGGCCTCTATACTGTGGCACTGATGGTGCTCTTCCTGTGGCCTCTATACTGTGGCACTGATGGTGCTCTTCCTGTGGCCTCTATACTGTGGCACTGATGGTGCTCTCCCTGTGGCCTCTATACTGTGGCAGTGATGGTGCTCTTCCTGTGGCCTCTATACTGTGGCACTGATGGTGCTCTCCCTGTGGCCTCTATACTGTGGCCTCTATGGTGCTCTTCCTGTGGCCTCTATACTGTGGCCTCTATGCTGTGGCACTGATGGTGCTCTCCCTGTGGCCTCTATACTGTGGCACTGATGGTGCTCTCCCTGTGGCCTCTATACTGTGGCCTCTATGGTGCTCTTCCTGTGGCCTCTATACTGTGGCCTCTATACTGTGGCACTGATGGTGCTCTCCCTGTGGCCTCTATACTGTGGCACTGATGGTGCTCTCCCTGTGGCCTCTATACTGTGGCAGTGATGGTGCTCTCCCTGTGGCCTCTATACTGTGGCACTGATGGTGCTCTCCCTGTGGCCTCTATACTGTGGCACTGATGGCGCTCTTCCTGTGGCCTCTATACTGTGGCACTGATGGTGCTCTCCCTGTGGCCTCTATACTGTGGCACTGATGGTGCTCTTCCTGTGGCCTCTATACTGTGGCACTGATGGTGCTCTCCCTGTGGCCTCTATACTGTGGCACTGATGGTGCTCTCCCTGTGGCCTCTATACTGTGGCAGTGATGGTGCTCTCCCTGTGGCCTCTATACTGTGGCACTGATGGCGCTCTTCCTGTGGCCTCTATACTGTAGCACTAATGGTGCTCTTCCTGTGGCCTCTATACTGTAGCACTGATGGTGCTCTTCCTGTGGCCTCTATACTGTGGCACTGATGGTGCTCTCCCTGTGGCCTCTATGCTGTGGCACTGATGGTGCTCTCCCTGTGGCCTCTATACTGTGGCACTGATGGTGCTCTTCCTGTGGCCTCTATACTGTGGCACTGATGGTGCTCTCCCTGTGGCCTCTATACTGTGGCCTCTATACTGTCGCACTGATGGTGCTGTTCCTGTGGCCTCTATACTGTGGCACTGATGGTGCTCTTCCTGTGGCCTCTATACTGTGGCACTGATGGTGCTCTCCCTGTGGCCTCTATACTGTGGCACTGATGGTGCTCTTCCTGTGGCCTCTATACTGTGGCACTGATGGTGCTCTTCCTGTGGCCTCTATACTGTGGCACTGATGGCGCTCTTCCTGTGGCCTCTATACTGTGGCACTGATGGTGCTCTTCCTGTGGCCTCTATACTGTGGCAGTGATGGTGCTCTCCCTGTGGCCTCTATACTGTGGCACTGATGGTGCTCTCCCTGTGGCCTCTATACTGTGGCACTGATGGTGCTCTCCCTGTGGCCTCTATACTGTGGCAGTGATGGCGCTCTCCCTGTGGCCTCTATGCTGTGGCCTCTATACTGTGGCACTGATGGTGCTCTTCCTGTGGCCTCTATGCTGTGGCCTCTATACTGTGGCAGTGATGGTGCTCTTCCTGTGGCCTCTATACTGTGGCACTGATGGTGCTCTTCCTGTGGCCTCTATACTGTGGCACTGATGGTGCTCTCCCTGTGGCCTCTATACTGTGGCAGTGATGGCGCTCTTCCTGTGGCCTCTATACTGTGGCACTGATGGTGCTCTCCCTGTGGCCTCTATACTGTGGCACTGATGGTGCTCTTCCTGTGGCCTCTATACTGTGGCACTGATGGTGCTCTCCCTGTGGCCTCTATACTGTGGCAGTGATGGTGCTCTCCCTGTGGCCTCTATACTGTCGCACTGATGGTGCTGTTCCTGTGGCCTCTATACTGTGGCACTGATGGTGCTCTTCCTGTGGCCTCTATACTGTGGCACTGATGGTGCTCTCCCTGTGGCCTCTATACTGTGGCACTGATGGTGCTCTCCCTGTGGCCTCTATACTGTGGCAGTGATGGTGCTCTTCCTGTGGCCTCTATACTGTGGCACTGATGGTGCTCTTCCTGTGGCCTCTATACTGTGGCACTGATGGTGCTCTCCCTGTGGCCTCTATACTGTGGCAGTGATGGTGCTCTCCCTGTGGCCTCTATACTGTGGCACTGATGGTGCTCTCCCTGTGGCCTCTATACTGTGGCACTGATGGTGCTCTCCCTGTGGCCTCTATACTGTGGCACTGATGGTGCTCTCCCTGTGGCCTCTATACTGTGGCACTGATGGTGCTCTCCCTGTGGCCTCTATACTGTGGCACTGATGGTGCTGTTCCTGTGGCCTCTATACTGTGGCACTGATGGTGCTCTCCCTGTGGCCTCTATACTGTGGCAGTGATGGTGCTCTCCCTGTGGCCTCTATACTGTGGCACTGATGGTGCTCTCCCTGTGGCCTCTATACTGTGGCCTCTATACTGTGGCACTGATGGTGCTCTCCCTGTGGCCTCTATACTGTGGCACTGATGGTGCTCTCCCTGTGGCCTCTATACTGTGGCACTGATGGTGCTCTCCCTGTGGCCTCTATACTGTGGCACTGATGGTGCTCTCCCTGTGGCCTCTATACTGTGGCACTGATGGTGCTCTCCCTGTGGCCTCTATACTGTGGCACTGATGGTGCTCTCCCTGTGGCCTCTATACTGTGGCACTGATGGTGCTCTCCCTGTGGCCTCTATACTGTGGCACTGATGGTGCTCTCCCTGTGGCCTCTATACTGTGGCATTTATAGTGCTCTCCCTGTGGCCTCTATACTGTGGCATTTATAGTGCTCTCCCTGTGGCCTCTATACTGTGGCCTCTATACTGTCGCACTGATGGTGCTCTCCCTGTGGCCTCTATACTGTGGCACTGATGGTGCTCTTCCTGTGGCCTCTATACTGTGGCACTGATGGTGCTCTCCCTGTGGCCTCTATACTGTGGCACTGATGGTGCTCTCCCTGTGGCCTCTATACTGAGGTTATAGAATTTGTCTTTGGATTATCACTGCAAACTGAGATGTTTCTCTTTCCTTGGAGTGATAGTTTATACTACTTGAGTATGAAGGCTTGTAATCCGGCCAAATTATTTAATGATAGATGCTATATAATATGTTAATACCACAAAAACAAAAAGAAAACAAATTTGCAAGCACACAATTTTGCTTTCAACAGGACTGCATAATATAGCATTAACCCATTCGCGTTCTGTTGTTTTCACGTGAGAAATGTTCACCTCCCATTCATTAGCCTATAACTTTATCACTACTTATCACAATGAACTGATCTATATCTTGTTTCTTCCGCCACCAATTAGGCTTTCTTTGGGGGGTACATTTTGCTAAGAGCCACTTTACTGTAAATGCATTTTAACAGGAAGAATAAGAAAAAAATGGAAAAATTCATTATTTCTCAGTTTTCAGCCTTTATAGTTTTAAAATAATACATGCCTCCATAATTAAAACTCACGTATTGTATTTGCCCATATGTCTCGGTTATTACACCGTTAAAATTATGTCCCTATCACAATGTGTGGCGACAATATTTTATTTGGAAATAAAGGTGCATTTTTTCCATTTTGCATCTATCACTATTTTTAAGTTTAAAATAAAAAAAATATAGAAATATTTCATCTTTACATTGATATTTAAAAAGTTTAGACCCTTAGGTTAATATTTACATGTTTTTTTTTTTATAGTAAACATTTTATTTGGGTAGTTTTGGGAGGGTGGGAGGTAAACAATAGATTTATAATGTAAATGTGTGTTTATTTTTTTTTTTTTTTACTTTCAGTTGTAGTATTACTTTTTGGCCACAAGATGGCAGCCATGAGTTTGTTTACATGATGTCACTCTAAGCGTAACACACGCTTAGAGTGACGCATCGGGGAGGGAACAGCCAGAAAAAGAACAGCTTCCGAGAGAAGCTGTCGCTTTTTCAGCGGGGGAGAGCAATCAGTGATCGGGCACCATAGCCCGATTCACTGATTGCCTGGCTAACGAACCGCGGGCCGGGAGCGCACGTCCACGCGCGTGATCGGCCGCGGGAGCGTGCGGTAGCGCGAATGGTTCCTGGACGTAGTTTCTACGTCCAGGAACCAAAATAAGTTAAGATATGCCTTCACTGGACTCATCATAAATAATAAAGAAAAGTCCCAGTCATTATTCCTCCACCATCATACTTCACAGTTGGCACTCTGCAGGCAGATAGATGACATTCTTCACCAATCACAGATTCATCTCTCAGGCTGCCTGAAGGAAAATGGAAATAGTAAAATTGGCCAATCAAAATTAGATGTGTGTACGTAACCTAGAGACTGGTACAGACCTCCGGTTTTGATTGGCCTATTTTACTACTTCCATGTAATATGAGAGCTTACCTACACAATCTGCTTATGGTATTCAAAATCAGAGATTCTCATCCGGATTCCGGATATCCAAACCCGGATATCCAAACTTTTTTCAGCTATCCGACCGGATTCCGGATACTTGGGCCCAAATCCGGATAGCTATCTGCGGATATTTGGGCGCATAACGCGGATATTGCGGATATCCGTATCCGAAATACTGTAACTAAGGAGATTACGTCCTGGAGCCAATCAGAGGGCTCCCAGCAGAAGCCCTAGCAACCAATCACAGAGGGGAGCCCTGGCCAGCCCCACCTGACCTCATTGGGCCAATCAGAGGCCTCCCAGCCTAAACCCTGGCACCCAATCACAGAAAGGAACACTGGCCACCCCCCCCCCCCCCCCCCCCCCCCCGTATAATAAGGAGGGCTGCCATGATGAGACATATCGTCCTAGCTTGGGAATGCTCACTGACAGACTTGCTCCAGTGCTGCTGGCCTAGCAAGGGCTGTACACAGTTATAAACCTAAAGCTGTTCAGTGATTAACCCCTTCACTATCACTACACTATTGTTAAATCATTAATTAGCTTGATTGATGTCGTATGACAGAGTGTGTGCTCCAGAGCTGCTGGCCTAGCAGTGATAAACCGAAAGCTGTTCAGTGATTAACCCCTTCACTATCACTACACTATTGTTATATGGTTAATTAGCTTGATTTCCATTGTGCGACAGTCAGAGTGTGTGCTGCAGGGCTGCTGCAGCTGCTATGTGTCTGTGTGTGTGCTGTGCACAGACCAGGCCAGCTGCTGCCTGATGGCCAGCTATTAGCCTTATGGTACGTACACACTTGCGATAACAATCGTTTCCAAGGAACGATAGTTACCAGACAAACAATCTTGGAACGATTGGAATGCAACGATGGGATGCAGCAATTATCATACACATTTTAACGATCGTTTTCGCAGAAAAGAACGATCAGAGGGAAATGTTGCGTACATATTTATATAGAATAAAAAAAAAAACACCAACATGGAGTTCCAATAGATAAAAATATGTGATAGTTAATTTGAAAACAAAGTTTATTTGAAATTTGTAATGTAACAATCGTTACGGGCCGCGCTACACAGGAAGTACGGAATATGGGCAAAATCCGACGCAGGCGCATTAGCCCTTGTAACGATCGTGCTCGGCAAATAACTGTACACACTATAGTTTTGTAACGATTGTCGTTCAATATAATCCGTCCTGTTGGATTTTCTCATCGTGCCGATATCGATCGTTCGTCGTCTTACTTAATGATCGTTTGGTAAAGTTCTTTACCAGATTGTCGGCAGACCGATCGTTAAGCTGCTGTTTCAAACGACCATAGTCGCAAGTGTGTACGTACCATTAGGTATAGGTTAGGGATTAGGATTACTGTGTTATTGTGTAGTTAGTACTGTAGTGCTGCAGTCAGTGCTAGTAGTTGTTAGAGTAGTAGTACTACTGTGTTAGCTTTCTACAGAACTGCTGTGCTGTGAGCAGTGCCAGTGTGACAGTTAGTGTGCACTAGTGTCTTCTCCTCTGCTTTCTGACTTTCCACGTGTCACTTGGCAGCCACGTGCCACTTGCCATGTGCCACGTGGTACTTGCTACGGGGTACTTGCCACGTGACATGCCAAGTGCCAATTGCCACATCCGGCATGCTCCTGGCACACATTACACCTGCTGCTGCATTGCCCTGCTCCTGCTGCCTGTGCTGCTCCCACCGCCAGGCCAGGGTGCCACAGGCCACCGATACCACCTATATTTAACCCAAAACACAATTGTTGCGTCATTTTTTGGAGGTGTCTGGGCTGAAAACTGCCATGTCCCAGTTGTGCGGTTGGACTTTGGACACAATGTGGGCTGCAGGACCGCTATCTGGAACCTAGGCCTAATGTTAATTGACAGACATTTTTTTTTTATTTTTGGGTTTTTAAGTCCCCACATCATCAATTAGTGTTCCCCTTTACAAAATAATGATGCTACATGCCTCATATACCCTAAAAACGTTTTTAAAGCAATTTAAAGGCCACTTCCAGTTTTTCTATCCGGATATCCGAATTTGCCCGGATACTGAGGTCAGATATCCGATTCGGATCGGAAAATTTTGAAATCGGATATCCGATCGGTTATCTGGGTATCGGATCCGGATCGGATCTGGATTTTGGAGAGGGGTATCCGAGCAGCACTGCACACAATCTGCCGGCCCTCACACTACATGGAGGTGGTAAAATTGGAGTTGTGTACCAGACTTTGGTCCAGGGGAGCTGGTTTGTTCTATATACCTCACACCGTGCATAAACACTGCTCATACATACTGATTCTCTCTGCGGTTCAATCGGATCAGTGTTTATGCAAAGCAGAAGGCTTCTGAGTGATACCTCCACCCATACTCACCTTACCCAACCCAACTATCTACTGAGAAACCCCAGAGCCGACCTCACCACATCCTCTGCACTTCTATGTAAGCAGCACCAGTCCCTTCCCCCGGATATGTCTGCACCTGCCAGGCACATGTCTCACTCACACACATATACAACTGCCGAGAGCCCTGGACATTCATTAAACTGACGTGGAGAGAATAGCATGTTGCAAATATGATAACCACCATTCCACAGTAATCCACAGTGACTCCACTTGCTGCATGCCTGTTCCAGGTGTGACTCCGGTGGCTGAATGCTTGTTCCAGCCGAGGTGGGG
Source organism: Hyperolius riggenbachi (assembly GCF_040937935.1). Taxonomy (NCBI): domain Eukaryota; kingdom Metazoa; phylum Chordata; class Amphibia; order Anura; family Hyperoliidae; genus Hyperolius; species Hyperolius riggenbachi. Next base: position 12,199,389 of record NC_090646.1, on the reverse strand, counting down.
TCAGGCTGGGTACAGCTGTGCCAGCCGAGGGGGGTCAGGCTGGGTAACACTTCTGCCAGTACTGGGTACAGCTGTGCCAGCCGAGGGGGGTCAGGCTGGGTAACACTTCTGCCAGTACTGGGTACAGCTGTGCCAGCCGAGGGGGGTCAGGCTGGGTAACACCTCTGCCAGTACTGGGTACAGCTGTGCCAGCCGAGGGGGGTCAGGCTGGGTAACACTTCTGCCAGTACTGGGTACAGCTGTGCCAGCCGAGGGGGGTCAGGCTGGGTAACACTTCTGCCAGTACTGGGTACAGCTGTGCCAGCCGAGGGGGGTCAGGCTGGGTAACACTTCTGCCAGTACTGGGTACAGCTGTGCCAGCCGAGGGGGGTCAGGCTGGGTAACACTTCTGCCAGTACTGGGTACAGCTGTGCCAGCCGAGGGGGGTCAGGCTGGGTAACACTTCTGCCAGTACTGGGTACAGCTGTGCCAGCCGAGGGGGGTCAGGCTGGGTAACACTTCTGCCAGTACTGGGTACAGCTGTGCCAGCCGAGGGGGGTCAGGCTGGGTAACACCTCTGCCAGTACAGGGTACAGCTGTGCCAGCCGAGGGGGGTCAGGCTGGGTAACACTTCTGCCAGTACTGGGTACAGCTGTGCCAGCCGAGGGGGGTCAGGCTGGGTAACACTTCTGCCAGTACTGGGTACAGCTGTGCCAGCCGAGGGGGGGGGTCAGGCTGGGTAACACTTCTGCCAGTACTGGGTACAGCTGTGCCAGCCGAGGGGGGTCAGGCTGGGTAACACTTCTGCCAGTACTGGGTACAGCTGTGCCAGCCGAGGGGGGTCAGGCTGGGTAACACCTCTGCCAGTACAGGGTACAGCTGTGCCAGCCGAGGGGGGTCAGGCTGGGTAACACTTCTGCCAGTACTGGGTACAGCTGTGCCAGCCGAGGGGGGTCAGGCTGGGTAACACTTCTGCTGCCAGTACTGGGTACAGCTGTGCCAGCCGAGGGGGGTCAGGCTGGGTAACACTTCTGCCAGTACTGGGTACAGCTGTGCCAGCCGAGGGGGGTCAGGCTGGGTAACACTTCTGCCAGTACTGGGTACAGCTGTGCCAGCCGAGGGGGGTCAGGCTGGGTAACACTTCTGCCAGTACTGGGTACAGCTGTGCCAGCCGAGGGGGGTCAGGCTGGGTAACACTTCTGCCAGTACTGGGTACAGCTGTGCCAGCCGAGGGGGGTCAGGCTGGGTAACACTTCTGCCAGTACTGGGTACAGCTGTGCCAGCCGAGGGGGGTCAGGCTGGGTAACACCTCTGCCAGTACTGGGTATATCTGTGCCAGCCGAGGGGGGTCAGGCTGGGTACCACCTCTGCCAGTATTGGGTACAGCTGTGCCAGCCGAGGGGGGTCAGGCTGGGTAACACTTCTGCCGGTACTGGGTACAGCTGTGCCAGCCGAGGGGGGGGGGGGGGGGGGGTCAGGCTGGGTAACACCTCTGCCAGTACTGGGTACAGCTGTGCCAGCCGAGGGGGGTCAGGCTGGGTAACACCTCTGCCGGTACTGGGTACAGCTGTGCCAGCCAAGGGGGGTCAGGCTGGGTTACACTTCTGCCGGTACTGGGTACAGCTGTGCCAGCCGAGGGGGGTCAGGCTGGGTAACACTTCTGCCGGTACTGGGTACAGCTGTGCCAGCCGAGGGGGGTCAGGCTGGGTAACACTTCTGCCAGTACTGGGTACAGCTGTGCCAGCCGAGGGGGGTCAGGCTGGGTAACACTTCTGCCGGTACTGGGTACAGCTGTGCCAGCCGAGGGGGGTCAGGCTGGGTAACACTTCTGCCGGTACTGGGTACAGCTGTGCCAGCCGAGGGGGGTCAGGCTGGGTAACACTTCTGCCGGTACTGGGTACAGCTGTGCCAGCCGAGGGGGGTCAGGCTGGGTAACACTTCTGCCAGTACTGGGTACAGCTGTGCCAGCCGAGGGGGGTCAGGCTGGGTAACACTTCTGCCGGTACTGGGTACAGCTGTGCCAGCCGAGGGGGGTCAGGCTGGGTAACACTTGCTTCCGTGTTACTTTTCTATTTCTCTTTTGGTGTTTTAGCGACTGAACTGTTATTTCCTCTCCTGACATTGTATGGTATAGAGAGCGATTGTTACACTTCCCCATAAGGGGATTGAATAGCCCCCCCCTCCTTCTTGTTATACACTCTGAGGGGAATACTAATCACACTTGGCAGTGAAGATCTCTAAGAGGTAGGACATACACTCCCAGTAAACCAACACAAGTAAAAGTTTAATGAAGGTATCAAATATATTTATTAATCTACAATTCAAGTTAAAAAATATAATAAAAAACACATGGGATGGCCACCCCGTCACGACTCATCCACTCGAACCACCAAACACACACCAGCAAACACACGCCGTCATCTAACGCTAATAGCAGATCTGTAAATGAATATCAAGCCTACTGCTGTGTCCCAGGTATGCAATATCCCTCTAAAGAGGAAAAAAGGGAAAAAAGAGGGGACAATGGAGCAACAAAAACAAGGCAGCAGTCCAGCATCAGAAATAACAGGCCTTGGTGTTAATATAGCAGAAATGCATGCAGTAAGCGGTTCATCCAGCAGCAACAGCACAACAGATAACAGTGATGATAGGTCAGATTAGCCAGGTTAGTTCGTCAGGCAGGTAAATCCATAGACATTGTCACAAGATTCCGTAACATCAGGAAATCAATTATAGTGAACGGTCATCTCACCAGATCCTAGACGAGCTTCATAGGATGCCTCACCATGCTCACAGGTTGTAGGCAGGGCCGGGCCGAGGCATAGGCTGGAGAGGCTCCAGCCTCAGGGCGCAGTGTAGGAGGGGGCGCACAATTCATTCAGCTGTCATTCCTAATTGTGTTTGAAGCAGAAAGAAATAAGAAAAGGAGATACATGGAAGTCTCTACAAGCCAGATAACTAGAGATTAAGGTGTTGGGGGCCCTGGGATGCCTTTTAGTCTAATAGCTATCAGTGTGTGACGGCTGGGGTGGCAGGGATGGAGGGGCGCACTTTGGTGGCTCAGCCTTAGGTGCTGGAGGACCTTGTCCCGGCTCTGGTTGTAGGAGAAGCGTCATACCCAAACCGCTGGCTGTCCGTGCTGTGGGATGATGGATTGTAAGTCCAGCATAGGGTGCAATGCAGCGTGCTGTTGGCTGATGTGTTGGCCCGGCTGTGCTCAGCTGCCAACAGCGCTAATGCCGTTACTGAGTATGGAGCCGGGTGATGGGGGAGGCTGATGGCGAGAACCTCACCAGAGTGTTCGAGCAGGGGTCGGGCGGCGTGGCGTCCCATGCAGAGGCAAATGGCTTCCCCGACGTTTTGCCGGCTTCCGGCTTTCTCAACTCTGAGGGGAAGTCGGCACAAAGACATACCTGAAGGCATCGCTCTGGGTGACAAAACATGTGTCATGTGTGTGGTATTTGGAGCTGGACCTTCAGGAGGCAATTGTGAAATAGTTGTGGTTCTGTTACTAGACGGTGAATTAAACGGCAATTAAAGAACTCACATTTTATTCTTCATACAACAAAGTCCAGCAGTTGTTTTGTGGTTACATAGAGTCCCCTCTCTCAGGGACATGTGGTTCTACACAGTGTATTCGTGAGATGGTCTGTGAAAGGCTAAGACCTCCAATCAGCAGGAAGGAGGTATGATTGGCCTGATTCCAAACAGTATACAAGTTGTACTCAATTTGCATGCCAGCCAGAAAAATGTGCATGTCATTGACCATTTCTATCCTTGAGAAAGGGGTCCTGTGCAGCCACGAAACTGTCGTTGGGTGTATTATATGGCGTATACAGTATCGATTGATATGACTGTCTATACAGTCATTTCCATCTGGCTGGTGCAGAGGACACAGATGTAGGTAAGGAAAGCACAAATGACCCAGGCCTGAACTCTGCCTTTCTATAGAATATCAGGATGTTGCCATATATATGACAACACCAGAACTTCCTGTGGAACAGAACAGTTACACCACACGTGTTATTGAAGTTACACACTATCACCACTTCCTAACAATACGCTGATTGTTCTGCATAACAAGTGCAAACACACCTGACCACAGCTTAAAGTGTAACTGCAGCTACAGACATGAGATCGTACAGAGCTCACTGTGCTCATGCTGATGTCCAATCACTGCTTACTCCTGATGAATAATTGTATTACATCCTGCAATCGTTATCCTAAATCTGCTGTACACGCTGATGTATGACCCCGCCCCAACAATTACTGCCTGCATAACTTATCACTGGAGCAAGTCAGAGGAATGCCCTCTTTTCCTTGTATCCCAGTGTGAGCTCTGCAGTCCAGTATACTGTCACCACAAAATAACGGTGGCAGTAGAGTGTGAGCTCTGCAGCACATAGACCAGCAGCAGTAGAGTGTGAGCTCTGCAGCGCATAGACCAGCGGCAGTAGAGTGTGAGCTCTGCAGTACACAGACCAGCGGCAGTACAGTGTGAGCTCTGCAGCACACAGACCAGCGGCAGTACAGTGTGAGCTCTGCAGCACACAGGCCAGCGGCAGTAGAGTGTGAGCTCTGCAGTACACAGACCAGCGGCAGTAGAGTGTGAGCTCTGCACTACACAGACCAGCGGCAGTAGAGTGTGAGCTCTTCAGTACAGGCCAGCGGCAGTAGAGTGTGAGCTCTGCAGCACACAGGCCAGCGGCAGTAGAGTGTGAGCTACAGGCCAGCGGCAGTAGAGTGTGAGCTCTGCAGCACACAGGCCAGCGGCTGTAGAGTGTGAGCTCTGCAGCACACAGGCCAGCGGCTGTAGAGTGTGAGCTCTGCAGCACACAGGCCAGCGGCTGTAGAGTGTGAGCTCTGCAGCACACAGGCCAGCGGCTGTAGAGTGTGAGCTCTGCAGCACACAGGCCAGCGGCTGTAGAGTGTGAGCTCTGCAGCACACAGGCCAGCGGCTGTAGAGTGTGAGCTCTGCAGCACACAGGCCAGCGGCTGTAGAGTGTGAGCTCTGCAGCACACAGGCCAGCGGCTGTAGAGTGTGAGCTCTGCAGCACACAGGCCAGCGGCTGTAGAGTGTGAGCTCTGCAGCACACAGGCCAGCGGCTGTAGAGTGTGAGCTCTGCAGCACACAGGCCAGCGGCTGTAGAGTGTGAGCTCTGCAGCACACAGGCCAGCGGCAGTAGAGTGTGAGCTCTGCAGCACACAGGCCAGCGGCAGTAGAGTGTGAGCTCTGCAGCACACAGGCCAGCGGCAGTAGAGTGTGAGCTCTGCAGCACACAGGCCAGCGGCAGTAGAGTGTGAGCTCTGCAGCACACAGGCCAGCGGCAGTAGAGTGTGAGCTCTGCAGCACACAGGCCAGCGGCAGTAAAGTGTGAGCTCTGCAGCACACAGGCCAGCGGCAGTAGAGTGTGAGCTCTGCAGCACACAGGCCAGCGGCAGTAGAGTGTGAGCTCTGCAGCACACAGATCAGCGGCAGTAGTGTGAGCTCTGCAGCACACAGGCCAGCGGCAGTAGAGTGTGAGCTCTGCAGCACACAGGCCAGCGGCAGTAGAGTGTGAGCTCTGCAGCACACAGGCCAGCGGCAGTAGAGTGTGAGCTCTGCAGCACACAGGCCAGCGGCAGTAGAGTGTGAGCTCTGCAGCACACAGGCCAGCGGCAGTAGAGTGTGAGCTCTGCAGCACACAGGCCAGCGGCAGTAGAGTGTGAGCTCTGCAGCACACAGGCCAGCGGCAGTAGAGTGTGAGCTCTGCAGCACACAGATCAGCGACAGTAGTGTGAGCTCTGCAGCACACAGGCCAGCGGCAGTAGAGTGTGAGCTCTGCAGCACACAGGCCAGCGGCAGTAGAGTGTGAGCTCTGCAGCACACAGGCCAGCGGCAGTAGAGTGTGAGCTCTGCAGCACACAGGCCAGCGGCAGTAGAGTGTGAGCTCTGCAGCACACAGGCCAGCGGCAGTAGAGTGTGAGCTCTGCAGCACACAGGCCAGCGGCAGTAGAGTGTGAGCTCTGCAGCACACAGGCCAGCGGCAGTAGAGTGTGAGCTCTGCAGCACACAGGCCAGCGGCAGTAGAGTGTGAGCTCTGCAGCACACAGGCCAGCGGCAGTAGAGTGTGAGCTCTGCAGCACACAGGCCAGCGGCAGTAGAGTGTGAGCTCTGCAGCACACAGGCCAGCGGCAGTAGAGTGTGAGCTCTGCAGCACACAGGCCAGCGGCAGTAGAGTGTGAGCTCTGCAGCACACAGGCCAGCGGCAGTAGAGTGTGAGCTCTGCAGCACACAGGCCAGCGGCAGTAGAGTGTGAGCTCTGCAGCACACAGGCCAGCGGCAGTAGAGTGTGAGCTCTGCAGCACACAGGCCAGCGGCAGTAGAGTGTGAGCTCTGCAGCACACAGGCCAGCGGCAGTAGAGTGTGAGCACACAGTATACTGTGAGCACACAGAGCAGCAGTAGTGTGAGCTCTGCGGCCCAGTATACTGTCACACCAGGCAGCAGCAGTAGAGTGTGAGCTCTGCAGCCCAGTATACTGTCACACCAGGCAGCAGCAGTAGTGTGAGCTCTGCAGCCCAGTATACTGTCACACCAGGCAGCAGCAGTGGAGTGTGAGCTCTGCAGCCCAGTATACTGTCACACCAGGCAGCGGCAGTAGAGTGTGAGCTCTGCAGTCCAGTATACTGTCAGCACACAGACCAGCGGCAGGGTTAATGTGCTGGCTGCGGAGTCTGGCTGAGGAGTGCAGGAAGCTGGGAGGATAGATGATTTCCTGATCTCTGGCCAGTGTAATGTGTGCAGGTAGACAGCTGGAAGCTGTGGAAATATTGACATCATCACAGAACAGCTGGGAATGTTTCCAGGATCAGCGCCTCCTGTGGGAGGAGAACTGCATTACACCCCCCTGCCAGTACATTATACAGCTCTGCACATGCATTGCTGGTGATACTGGGGGACAGGGTTGGGAAGCCCTGTATTATACAGACCTGCACATGCTGGAGGCTGTATGGTGTTCCTGTCAGGGACTGAAATACATACATAGCTCCCACCTTCCCTCATTGGGAATCCTGACCCCTTTTCCTCCTCATTTGTCCCTCTTTAAAGACTGATGTACAGACCTAGGTTAATGTATCTCTTTTTCTACTGAAAAATGTGTGAAACCGCTTCCGGACAGCAGTGATTGAAATCTACGCCCTGTTTTGATGCGGTTATTCCTGTCAGGGCGTAGATTTCACATCACCGCCACCGCACGTTCTATTTCTGAGGACCATCAATGGTTTAGATCACTCTGGTGGTCTTTTCTTGATTGTTGACTTTGACACACATACACCCACCTCCTGGGCAGTGTTCTTGATCTGGCCAACTGTTGTGAAGGGTGGTTTCTTCACTGGGGAAACAATTCTTCAGTCATCCACCACAACCAATGTTTTCCATGGTCTTCTGGGTCTTTTGGTGTTGCTGAACTCACTGGTGCGTTCCTTCTTTTTAAAGGAGAACTGTAGTGAGAGGTATATGGAGGCTGCCATATTTATTTCCTTTAAAGAAATACCAGTTGCCTGGCTATTCAGCTAATCCTCTGCCTCTAATACTTTCAGCCATAGGCCCTGAACAAGCATGCAGCAGATCAGGTGTTTCTGACAAATTTAGACAGATATGACAAGATTAGCTGCATGCTTGTTTCTGGTGTGATTCAGACACTTCTTTAGGCAAATAGACCATCAGGGCTGCCAGGCAACTGGTATTGCTTAAAAGGAAATAAATATGGCAGCCTCCATATCCCTCTCACTACAGTTCTCCTTTAAGAATGTTCCAAACTGTTGTTTTAGTCATGCCTAATGTTTTTTCTATGTCTGTGTTTTTTTTTTTCAGCCTAATGATGGCTTGCTGCACTGATAGTGACAGTTCTTTGGAGTTCATCTTGAGAGTTGACAGCAACAGATTACAAATGCAAATAGCACACTTGAAATGAATGCTGGACCTTTTATCTGCTCATTGTGATAATGAAGGAATAACACACCTGGCCATGGACCAGCTGAGAAGCCAATTGTCCCATTACTTTTGCTCCCTTAACCAGTGGGAGGCACATAAACAAACTGTTGTAATTCCTACTCCGTTCACCTGATTTGGCTGTAAATACCCTCAGAATAAAGCTGACAGTCTGCAGGTAAAGCACGTCATGTTCATTTCAAATCCATTGTGGTTGTGTATAGAGCCAAAAACGTTAGAATTGTGTCATGTCCCAATATTTATGGACCTGACTGTACATAATTTAAATGATAGGAATAAAGTTTTTAGTTCATTAACCGATTTTCTCCTAACATCTACTGCCAAGCAGTTTTTTAGACATTTAGCAATCTTTAGGTTTACTTAGGATTTTTGACAAGAAAACCTACAAGAAATAGGTCATACAGGTAATCCCTGGCTAACGAACGAGATAGGGACTGTAGGTTTGTTCTTAACCTGAATCTGTTCTTAAAGAGGATCTGTAACTTCAAAAGATCCCCTGGGGGGTACTCACCTCGGGTGGGGGAAGCCTCTGAAACCTAATGAGGCTTCCCACACCGTCCTCTGTCCCACGGGGGTCTTGCTGCAGCCCTCCGTGAAAGATGACGTCAATATTTACCTTCCTGACACCTGCGCAGGCGCTCTGACGGCTCCGAAGTAGGCGGAAATACCCGATCGCTGTCGGGTCTGCTCTACTGCACAGGCGCAAGTGGTGCCTGCGCAGTAGAGCGGACCCGACTGAGATCGGGTATTTCCGTGTAGTTCGGAGCCGAAAGCAGCCACAGCGCCCCCGCTGGAGCCAGCAAAGGTAAATAGTGATTTTACAGTCAGGTCTGTCGCCGGCTGTTCGGAGGGCTGCAGCGAGACCCCCGTGGGACAGAGGACGGCGTGGGAAGCCTCATTAGGATTCGGAGGCTTCCCCCACCCAAGGTGAGTACCCCCCAGGGGATCTTTTTGACGTTAGAGTCTCTTTAAGGTAGCCATACACTGGTCAATTTGCCATCAGATTCAACCAACAGCTAGATCCCTCTCTGATCGAATCTGATCAGAGAGGGATCGTATGGCTACCTTTACTGCAAACAGATTGTGAACAGATTTCAGCCTGAAACCATTCACAATCGGTGGTGGTGGTGGTGGTGCTGCTGCTGCCGCCACTCCCCATCCCCCCGCCGCATACATTACCTGCTCCGCCGGCGCGACTGCCCCCGGTCACCGCTGCTCCGTCTCCGCTCTGGTCTCCAGGTCCAGCATGCTTTACTTCTTCCTGCTCGGCAGGAAGTTTAAACAGTAGAGCGCCCTCTACTGTTTAAAAGTTCCTGCCGAGCTAGAAGTGAAGCATGCCGGAGACCAGACCAGCACGGAGACGGAGCAGTGGTGACCGGGGGTAGTCGTGCCGGCGGAGCAGGTAATGTATGCGGGCTCTATTGCGTCGGTCGTCGGGTACTCGAACGCCGCTAGAGACGCGCTCCCTACCCCCGGGCGATCGACGGTAATTTTCCGCATGGAGCGATCAACGGGATCGGACGAAATGGATCGAAATTCGGCGTGTTGCGGGAACGATGTGACAGCAGATTCGATCCCAGTGATCGAATCTGCTGTCGATCTGGCGGGAATCGGCCTAGTGTATGGCCAAAAACAGTGTGCTATCTGTCCCCTGTACCTCCTCTGTGCCTCCATTGTCCCACTCTGTCACCTCTGCCCTCTGTGCCTGCTTATACAAGTTTAAATGCCATTTTTTCTTTGACTTTTTTTAAAATCAATTTTCTCAAAAACTACAAGTCCAATTTGAAAAAAACAATTTTTTTTGTTTGTTCCCATGGAAACACAGAATCCATGTTTGTATCGGAGGGTCGTTCGTAAGTTGGGGACTACCTGTATTGTATATTGATTTTTCCGCAAAGAATTGGGCTTGAACAATGAAAAAAAAGTGTACTTTTTCTGGAGATAACTTTTTTGAGTGAAATATGTTTAAAAAAAAGTGAAATAAACAAACAAAATTTTTTTTTTTTTCAAAGAATTACATTTACAAAAATGTTACTGCTTCTAAAAGCCCTGATTCTGCTGAATCCAATGATACCCGATATGTATTGTATACCACTTTTCCTGTCCTGGAATAGGTGCTGCCAGTACAGGTAGCCAGGCATAGGTGCCACAATATAGGTAGCCAGGTATAGGTGCAGCCAGTACAGGTAGCCAGGTATAGGTGCAGCCAGTACAGGTAGCCAGGTATAGGTGCCACAATATAGGTAGCCAGGTATAGGTGCAGCCAGTACAGGTAGCCAGGTATAGGTGCCACAATATAGGTAGCCAGGTATAGGTGCCCAGACTGCCACAGCAGAGCAGACAACTTGAAAGCACAAGATGTTAACATTGTCCGCTTCCCTGAAAGCAGGAAGTAGACACACTGCAGATTTATTGTAGGATTTGTATCCATAAGAATGTTTTTCTTTAAAGGTTGTTATGCAGTTGCTTATTTTTTTATAGCAGAGAGGAAGTTTCTGAGTACAGGTCTGCTCTACAGAGAAACTGATGTGAGAGGGATATGGAGGCTGCCATATTTATTTCCTTTTAAACAATACCAGTTGCCTGGCAGCCCTGCTGATCCTCTGCCTCTAATACTATTAGCCATAGCCCCTGAACAAGCATGCAGCAGATCAGGTACCCCGATCTCAGCTGACTTAGGTGTTACTGGATAAGCTATGCGTTTGTTCCAGGGTTTTGACTCAGCCACTACTTATGCCAGAAAATCAGCAGGGCTGCCCGGCAACTGGCATTGTTTAGAAGGAAATAAATATGGCAGCCTCCATACCGGTCTCATGTGGGGTTCCCTTTAATGCAGAATACTGACATGATGGAAGTAAAGTTTCCACAGCCATGAAAGTGATAAAATGACAACTACCCGCCCCCCCCCCCCCCCCCCACTTAGGTATTATCAAGAAGTTTGGAATCAGGATGACGCCTGAAGAAAGTTTATTATGGGGGGGGGTTTGGCGAGATACAGGTACAATGGGTAAGCAAAGTAAATCACACTTGCGCTCAAACAAAACAGTAATGGCCCTTTAAATGCCCCAGGTGCTGCTCTCTTAGACTGGATGGAGCCAGTTGCTGATAAACACAAGAGGGTAGGGGGAGACAGAGAGCGCTCCAATAGTGCATTAACCCAGATGTATAAAATTCACGCAAAATAAAAAGTTACACTTACAAATAAGATGATAATGCTGCGCTTTGCTAATACATCCACCAGTGGGAAACCTCAGCCTAATCCTGCCTGGCCAGGGCGGGTGGTGCAGATGATTTTGCAGGAGGACGTCCGTCTGGGGAGAAAGCTGTGCACAGTGGTGGATGTATTAGCAAAGCGCAGCATTATCATCTTATTTGTAAGTGTAACTTTTTATTTTGCGTGAATTTTATACATCTGGGTTAATGCACTATTGGAGCGCTCTCTGTCTCCCCCTACAATGGGTAAGCAGTCTGTGGACATTTTTAGGGTTGCAGTTACAAGTGGAGCTGAACTCTTGCACAGGACAGAAGGAAAACATAACAGAAATGCACCCTGTATGTATTTAGAGTTTAGCCTGTGTAATTCCCCCTCATCTGTAATTTGATCTCCCAGTTGTGTCAGCTGGCTGCCTTGGCAGAGCAGCTAATTTGTAGACACAGTAAGTAAACGCTTTGTCTGCTTCCATGAAAGCAGGAAGCAGACACATTGCAGACTTATTGCAGGATTTGTATCAGCTGTAACACAAATGTTTTTCTTTAAATGTTATTATGCTGTTGCTTATCTTTTTAGAGCAGAGAGGAAGTTCTGAGTTCAGATCCACTTTTAATGTATGCTTCTCACAGTCTCACTCACACACCAGAAACCATCAGCTGGCAGATTCTATGGTAAGTTGCTCCCTCTAGTGGGCAGAAATAATATCACGCAAAAAAAAAGCCAGAGGAAAGATCAGCACTGCACTCAACATTATACAATACAATAACATTTCTATAGCGCTTTTCTCCCATAGGACTCAAAGCGCTTAGGCTCTCTCAGATTCAGTAATTGGTAGTAGGATGAAGTATTCACACAACAAAAGTTATATTTCTGCAAATGCCAAACTGAACAGGTGGGTTTTCAGTCTGGATTTAAACACAGCCAGGGATGGAGCTGTCCTGATCTGTTGAGGTAAGGAGTTCCATAATGTAGGGGCAGCATGACAGAAGGCTCTGGGACCAAAAGTTTCCAAGTGGACTCTGGGTATGACTAGATTATTAGAACCTGTTGATCTGAGAATGCGGGGATTGCTACGCAGCTGCAACATTTCTTTCATGTATCCAGGGCCTAGATTATTCAGTGATTTAAATGTCAGTAGGCCGATCTTGAATAGGACCCTCCATTCTATAGGTAGCCAGTGAAGGGAATGCAGGACTGGCATTATGTGGCAATGACGGGGTTGGTTGGTTGGTTAGCAGTCTGGCAGCAGTATTCTGTATCAGCTGTAGGCGGTAGAAGTCCTTTTTTGGAAGGCCAGTGTAGAGAGCATTGCAGTAGTCCAGTCGGGAGGTGATGAAGGTGTGGACTAAGGTTGGCAGATCTTCTGGGGGTATGAGGTGCTTGATTTTTGCAATGTTCTTCAGGTGAAAATAGGATGATTTCACCACAGCAGAGATTTGAGTTCTGAACTTTAAATCCCAATCAATCAGAACTCCCAGGCTACGCACATGATCAGAGCTGCGTAGATCCGTGCCTCCTATTCCCAGTGGTGAAGACTGCAAGTTAAATTGTTTTGTTGTCATGCTCTGCCCTCCAATCAGAAGGACTTCAGTTTTGTCTGCATTTAGTTTCAGCCAGTTGTCATTCATCCATTGCTGTAGTTCATGTAAGCAGGCGTTTATAGTTAGAGTTGGGTCTGTCACACCAGGCTTGAAGGAAAGATATAGTTGGGAGTCGTCTGCATAGCAGTGGTATGTCAGGCCATGTTTTTGGATTAGTTTTCCCAGTGGTAACATGTAAATAGTGAAAAGCAGGGGAGAGAGGATTGAGCCCTGGGGCACCCCATACTTAAGTGTTACAGGGGTGGACAGGAAGGGCCCCATAGACACTTTGTGGGTTCTGCCACTCAAGAATTGGAACCACTGAAGAACTATGCCATCAATGCCGCAGTATTCCTGTAGCCTGTTTATCAAGATGTCATGGTCAACTGTATCAAAGGCTGCAGTATGAGGATCGTGTACCCCTTTATTAACTGTGTTGCCCAAGCACTCTGTACTAAGGGATGATATTGTGTATCCCTTTATCCATGTACATTATATTTGTTCGGAGTATTCCATCATTGTGTATATACTGTACATGGCTTTCACACATTCTTCATGCTTTTAGTTAACTCATTCATCTATCTCAAAATGTAGACTGGACATTCTGGAAATTATCGATTGATCAGTCAATCTGACGTAAGAATGACATGGTGTGTATAAGCCATTAAGGCACACACTAATGATACAATCTTGATTGTAAAACCTTTCTACTTCTATGTAACATGAGGTACTTCCTAACATATCCAATCAAAGTATATTCAGTCAGTTTATCCTTCAACTACATCGATTTGATAAGACTGTACAATAAAGATTGCATCATTAGTGGGCACCTTTAGACAGTCAGCATTCCGATCTAAGATTCATGGGGGAAAAATAAACCCTCAATGGGCTGAGGTCCATAATTCTCTGATCAGGAACCCAAAGACCAGACACTTCCTGCAACAATGATGTCATTTCCTTAGAGTCAACCCCCATTTCCCCCATGACAGGATAGTATAAGGCAAGTACCACCTCCTTTCAGGGAAAGAGAGGCTGGGTGCAGGGTGCTGTACAAAAGACCCTGCTGCACACTGAATAGGTACTGTCTACAAAACTTTGTACGATTCCTCATCAGTGGCTGAGCAGATGCAGCCATTAGAACAACTGTGCAGAGAGCAGAAAGTTCTTTCTCGCTGTGCCCATAGTTGTCAGTCTCTCAGGACAGGGAAAATAATTTTACCCCCCCCCCCCCCAAGGGGCCCCCCTGCAGCTGCATCCCTTGCAGGGTCTATTGTTACACCACTGGGCTGTAGCTTACCTTCCCTGCAGGATCTTTACGCTAGCAGGTACAGAAATAGAGCAACCAGGATTGCCTCTGACCCCTCCCACCCCATCTTCCCAAGATTGCCTCTGACCCCTCCCACCCCATCTTCCCAAGATTGCCTCTCATCCCTCCCACCCCATCTTCCCAACATTGCCTCTCATCCCTCCCACCTCATCTTCTCAAGATTGCCTCTCATCCCTCCCGCCCCATCTTCCCAAGATTGCCTCTCATCTCTCCTGCCCCATCTTCCCAAGATTGCCTCTGACCCCTCCAAACCCCATCTTCCCAAGATTGCCTCTCATCTCTCCCGCCCCATCTTCTCAAGATTGCCTCTGACCCCTCCCACCCCATCTTCCCAAGATTGCCTCTGACCCCTCCCACCCTGCTCACTCTATCTTCTCAAGATTGCTTCTGACCCCTCCTCCAACTTATCCCTTCAGAAGTGAAATTCCGGTCAGTTGCAATAAAAACTTCCAGGCACCGGAACAGCCTCTTCCCTCATGCAGTTGCCGTGCTTAATGCAGAACCACGTTAGAGGTGCTAGGACTGGAAAGCATTACAGCATAGAATTGAAAGCGAACACTTCTCACCCTGTTTACTGGCACTATAACATCTATACTTTCTCTATATTGTCTGTGTCTGTTGGGCAACTTCCCAGTCAAATTCCTGTAAGTGTAAACTAATTTGGCCAAGTAAAATGGATTCTGGCAAATTTCTGAGGCCTGTTCATAAAAACTGCATCCAAATAAGTCTGTTATTCTAAATTGTCTGATAATAGCAGTTCAATCCTATATAATAATTTGCCCGTGTCTCTGTGTCCCATGTCCGTACTTTTGCGTTACTGCGCATGTGCCGCCCTGACCGCCGTTGGGACAGGACGAGGACAGCCAGGCGTGCGTGTGCATGCATGCCAGGGCTGTGGAGTCGGAGTCGGGCAATTTTTGGTGCCTGGAGTCGGAGTCGGGAAAAAATGCACCGACTCCGACTCCTAATGAATTTGTAACTGTAATTAAAATAGAAAATATGATAAAATGTTCTATTTCTCAGATAAAAGTCATTAAAAATAATGTATATATACACTATATATACAGTAATAGCTGTGCTCAGTCCACAAAAATGAAATAAACCAATCAAAATGAGTTACTTGTGCTGCTTCAATAAAGCAGTCCCTGTATTTTTAAGGTCAGATATACATATCTGATTGTGACTGTATATATGATGTGTACACAGGAATCTCTTATGTATACTAAATAACATCTATGCTGTAAGAATAAAGCCTGATGTGTAGCTGTGTCACTAATAGAGATGGTCAATGAGATGGAAATAATTCTGCGTTGATTCTGATTTATGCAAATGTATGCACTCCCTTTGCTGATGAAATCAAATAATTTGATATGTTATTAAAATTTGGTTTGGTGACTACAAATTAAAGGGAAACTGAGACGGATGAAAAGTAAAGTTTTATACATACCTGGGGCTTCCTCCAGCCTTCTTCAGGCTAATCAGTCCCTCACTGTCCTCCACCACCCGGATCTTCTGCTATGAGTCCTGGTAATTCAGCCAGTCAGCGCTGTCCGGCCGCATGCTGCTCCCACAGCCAGGAACATTCTGCACCTGGGCAATAGTGCTGCGCAGGTGTAGTATGCTCCTGGCGGCGGAGTGTGTACATGCGCACTACGCCCGACTGGCTCAAGTACCTGGACCCATAGCAGAAGATCCAGGTGGTGGAGGAGGACAACGAGGGACTGATTATCCTGAAGGCGGCTGGAGGAAGCCCCAGGTATGTATAAAACTTTAATTTCATCTGTCTCAGGTTTACTTAGTTACACAGTAGTACTATACTCTACATATGCACTCCCCACAGAGCTGCAGGGAATCCACTGAGAATGTTGTGCACATTGAACACAGAGGTGTTGTCTGTTTACAATCTCATCATTCCCCTGCAGAGTACCTGCACACCACTCTTACATGTACCCACACTTACATTGCCTAGGGCCTGATCCATGTACAGATTGTGCATGAAGAATGTGTAATAGAGGAAGAATCTCCTCATTCCCCTGCAGAGCACCTGCACATCATTCTTACATGTACCCACAGTCACATTGCCTAGGGCCTGATAGATGTTCTTTGTTCCGGTTTGTACCTTTTACAAGTACTCTTACCAAGGACTAGTTTTAGTCTAAAGGGAATAAATATAGTAGTCTACATATCCTTCTCACTCCAGTTGTCTTGTAAAATTCCTAAGCGTTGGCAGTTAAGAGACGAATTTCACGTTACATACTTTTAATCAACAAAATTGTAATATGCAAATTAGAGGAGTCGGTGGATTTTTGGACCGACTCCACAGCCCTGATGCATGCGGGCTGCCATGCGGCGGTGACAGACCTAGAGCCCGTTTTTAAATGAGCTTGGATCAACTAGTAGATTTATAAAACCCTTTATTTTTTGGATGCATGACCTGGAGAAAGCTTTTGCTGCTTATATGCTCCTCACAAATGTGATAAGTACAAGACAAACGCTCATATGCAGGAAAATCCCACTCTCATCCATTCCTCATATAGGCACAACGCCAGCTCTTCACCAGCTGGCAGATTAGGATTTAGAGGTGGAGAACTAAAACTAATTCAAACTTTATAAGCAGCAGTACGACTATCCTTCATTGACCTCAATGAACAGCTATTTTTAATTAATATTTATTATAAATTACTATAAATACTCAAATGATTAGAGTGCAATCTGAGACACCATTGTACCTGGGAAAACTGGTTGACCCATAAACCAAGGGGACCTTTACTGCCTCACCAATTGGAAATCTGTTTTATACCTAAAGATTCAACCAACTACGCAGCAAAAAACAACATCAGTGATTTTGTAGCCTTCAGTTTATTTATAGTACATACAGAAAAGCCAAGGCTGATATATAGATGTGTGATATAAGAACCACAGTTGTGCAATGCGGCGTGCAGTGATCCTGGGCCAGCACTGAGGAGAAATCCCAGTATATCAGAACAGGAAGGGGAGGGGTCACAGGAAACCCATCCAGTGTCAGAGCCAATAACTAACCACAGGGTCGCTCCACTCACGTCTGATATTCTACTCCTCGGTGGTCAATGGTAAATTCCAGCAACTCTGCCACTAGCTGAACCTAGTTACACTAGTTGGAGTGCTTCCAGCACAGCCAAGGATTATGGTGAAAAGGGGCAAATGCCATCACCTTAAAGAAACCTGTCACTAGTTTGGTTCAGCTACTCACAGAATTACTGTAAACTAGATCTGGGCGCTCCAGTGGTGAGATCTCTGTGCTTCTCAGTTCCCTGCTCCAAACATCTGCTTCAGCCATTATGAAGATCTATAATTTATTTCTCAGAGGACTTATAAGAACGACACTCTGAGGTGGGCTGGTTTATAGCCAATTATGGGAACAAGATGTCTCCTTTGGTGCCCCCTAGAGGTATATGAAGCTGTGAACGTACACCCCTCCCCCTAGTGGTGAAACATCACTCTCACATGAACCGGCCCATCACACACAGCTGTGTTCTCGGTTTGGCTTCTGGAAGGGATAACGGATGGGGTCGGGACGGGTCGTGAGGAATGCTGCTCTGACATGTAAACAGGTTCAGTCACACCTTTCTGGTAACTGGAATAGTGTGAGGGGGTGGAGCCGCATACACAGCAGGCTAACTATCCAGCTTACAGCATAACACTGGCCAGAAAGGCAGACAAACACTTCAAGGAAACCAAGACGGTAAAACTAACGTGTGTTCCTTAGAGCAGCCCTGCAAGCTTCTGTATTCACCTTTATGTGTGAGTAACAACTTCCTGAGTACAGCCAGAGATGTCCCAGACCCAACTGCAGTCAGTATGTCATTTCCAGCTCAAAGCTATGCCACGCCCCACCAGTGACCCACAATGCAATGGCCTCTTTTCTACTGCTTGCAGAGATGTAGATCTTACATCATTGCTTTGCCAAGCCCCTCAATGCAAAACTGAGGCTTTGCTATACACACTTATACCCCAAAATGAAATACTTCTCTCTCTCTCTATCAGTTGCTGAGATGTAGGTGTAGGTATTAACAGTTTTCCTTTGCCACACCCCAATCCCCTCTACTACCCTAAGTGCAATGCTCACCTTTCTATTGGTTTATGAGATGTAGGTGTGGTAATATCATTTCAGCTTTGCCACGCCCCAATCCCCTTTGCTACCCTAAGT
The DNA here is from genome assembly GCF_040937935.1 of Hyperolius riggenbachi. Taxonomy (NCBI): domain Eukaryota; kingdom Metazoa; phylum Chordata; class Amphibia; order Anura; family Hyperoliidae; genus Hyperolius; species Hyperolius riggenbachi. Next base: position 12,181,114 of record NC_090646.1, on the reverse strand, counting down.
GCAATGCTCACCTTTCTATTGGTTTATGAGATGTAGGTGTAGTAATAACATTTCAGCTTTGCCACGCCCCAATCCCCTCTGCTACCTCAAGTGCAATGTTCCCCTTTCTAATGGTTGCTAAGATGCAGGCATAAAATGTCAGCTTTGCCACACCTTGATCCTGTCCACTACCCTAAAAGCAATACTCCTCTCTCCATTGGTTGCTGAGATGTAAGGAGCACACTGTGGCTTTGCCCTGCACCCTGGTGCTCCTCAATCCAGATACTGAAATACAGGCAGGCATTATATTTTGGGCTGCTGTGTGAGCATAACTGACCACTGACAGACAAAATACACCCAGGTCTGGCAGCTCCTGAAGCACACAGAGGTTTATCTTACTAATAAGGACTTGCATCAGTTTCACCATCTTGTAGCAGTGATCAGTTCCCTTTAAGTAGTGTTTCCCCATAAGGATAGGGCTGGAGGAAGCAGAGTATCTCCACCTCCCGGAGATCAGGTAATAAATTTTATAGAGTATCAGGCCGGCACTGGGAAGGCAGACGTGTGTAGGCAGTTTCCTGGCCTGGCACTGACGCTTTGCCCCCAGTGTGGTGGTGACAGGAGGGCGGTCATAAACGACACCCCTCCCTGAAGGGGGCGTGGCATCCCTCTAGGTGATCAGGCGGCAGTGCAGTTCGCTCAGCTGCTCCGGGGTCAGCACAAGTCGGTGGATCTGTCCCTGTCCCGGCTGACATGGGAGCATCACCTTGCCGATGTAAACGGTGTCTTCTCTCTTCTCCTCTTTGGCCTGTTAGAGATGGAAGCAGAGCGGAATATAAAAACAGAGCATTTATAATTGTTCCTAAATATGCTTGTTTGTTTTCCCCTCACAGAATTCATAAGAGAAAACAGGGAAAAGGTTTGTTTACATAGTATTAAGCATGATAACATTTGCTGAGAAGATCAGCGACACGTCAGGCAAGTAACATTAAGCAAACTCACCTTTATAAAGTCCGATGACGGGAAAGTGGCGAAATCTGTGGGGACGTTTGCACCGGGGCACTGCGATACCGTCTCCTTCAGCACTTCATCCTGATAATGACAGAGAGGCAGCGGGTGAATACTGGGAAGCTGCAAGTCACCACTCCCTGCTCAGATAAGGAACAGTTTTTATTGGAGATTTGGGAGTCACCTGGGTACCTCATTTTCTCCCATCAGTGAATATAAATTTGTGCTCTTTTGGAATAAATCCGAGGACAGACAGTGTAGTAGTCAACTCAATTTTTTGTCTTTTTAATAAAAAGATTTAGGGGACAAAAGAAACACTGCCGAAAGCCTGGGTGGGGAAAATGTTATGAGCTAATAAACAAGAAGTTTTTATGCAAGTTATACTACTACCTTTCGTGTGTCCAGCTGCAGGCACGGTCTGCACTAGATTGTCCATCCTTGCCTCCTGTACTCCCAGCCTGAATGGTGAAGCTTGTTGAAGGATTCAGTGACGCACCATGCTTAGTACGGACAAACTTGCTTGGAGTGCCGGCCCACAGACCTTATAAGGAATGCTCTGAGGGTATTGCCTTGCTTTAGCCAGAGGGACATCAGTGTAGGTCGGACCTCCTTGAGTGGAGTAGGAGCCACCTCCTGCCACTAGTGGCGAGACCTCATTACTGCTCCAGGGAATGGATTGTGTCAGGATTTGCTCGGTATTGTGCAGGTGGTCTGTTGTGCAGGGACTTTGTGATCGGAATATGATGTCCTTGTATTCAGCAAAGCTATGTATACACATGATTTAAAGGGGTTCTGTAGTTTGGTTTTAAAACCCAAAAAACTGACACTTACCTGGGGCTTCTATCGGTCCCCTGCAGCTGTCATGTCCTGCACTGTCCTCATACGATACTCCATTCCTCGTCACTGCCCCCGGTCGAATTAATCTTCTAATACAACTGGGTCTGCGCAACCGTGGCTGCGATCACTCCCGTGAGTCATCAGGAGCTTACTGCGAAGTACAAGAAAGCTTTGTAATGTCCCTGCGCAGTAAGCTCCTGATGAAGTGCGTCTAGTTAGACGAATAATTATACCGGGACCGGCGGCGGGGAACGGAGGATTGTCGGAGGACGTCACAGGACATGACAGCTGCAGGGGGCCGATAGAAGCATCAGGTAAGTGTCCGAATTTGTATTTTTAAACCCTCCAGAGAACCCCTTTAGGAGGCATCTTTATCCTATCTAGAGATGACCAATGAGTTGGAAATGATTCATGCAGGATTATGTAATTTTTTAATGCAAACATATAAAGCTTGAAAAAGGACCAATCGAATTAAACTTTGGTGGGGCCTGATTGGTCCATTTTCAAGCTGCATAGATTTGCATAAATATTTACATAATGCTGCATGAACGCTGAAATATTTGCATCTCATTGATGATCCCCAATCCTAACCACAGCAACATGCGGATCACTGGTCTTTATGGTGGGAATAAGGAACCATTACTGGATTCTGGACTGGTGGTAAGGAAAATACGGCCACTAGAGAAGGTCGTCGCATGCTAATGCCGGCTTGCATGCAGATTTCATACAATTTATATGCAGCTTGGAATTTGGTCAATCAAACCCGTCATAAAGTGCGTTTGGTTGGACCAGGTCCTCATTGCATAACATGTATACAATCTCTGCATGCAAGCTGGAATTACCATCTCATTACCCATGTGTAATAATCACTAATGACCTGACTGGATAGGGAGGAGGGCGGAGTTACCTTCAGTTTATCGATGGTCTCGCTCAGGGTCTTGAGCCGGGCGGTCTGCTCCAGAAGCTGCGTTGCTGGGCTACCTGTGTGCAGTAACACATTAGTGGTGTCAGTATGTCACTGTAAGGAAATCACAGAATCCAGGCTCACCTCCTCAAGTGACCACACCCGAGTAAGGCAAAATGGAAGTGCTAAAGGGGTGTGGCCAAACAGCAAATTTATCTAACCCTTCACACACGGCAAATCTTCACTGCAAACCAACCATCCACAAACCCCTGCTATCCCTGCAGCTAGGCTAAAGAGTACCTGTGCTATCATGCGACACAGGGCTCACGTCACTTAGCATTATCATCGGTGATAGCATGTCTGGAGCTAGTGGCTCGTTTGCATTTTATCTCTGAGGTGTATTCACTAGGCTGGCTGTTCAGAGGCTACCAGCCGTGTTGTTAAAACAAACAATTCTGAAAATACAGAATATAAAATTCATAAAATGTGTGCTTTATTGTAAAGTATAGAGTCTAATCACAAGTGCTCTGTTATGTGGTATTAAATTCTCCTTCACACGCCTGACTTAAAGAGACACTGAAGCGGAAAAAAAATTATGATATAATGAATTGGTTGTGTAGTACAGATAATTACTAGAACATTAGTAGCAAAGAAAATATTCTCATATTTTTATTTTCAGTTATATAGTGTTTTTTAAAAACATTTTATCATTCTCTAATATTTGCAGTTTACACACTACTCAGCATTCTAAATGATTTTACAGAGCAGGACAGTGAACTTTTGAACTGTCCTTTGCAGAGAAAAAGAAAATACAGTGACTGACAGTTGAGATAACAAGCTTCAGAAGACAGAGCTCTCTGCGACTTTGAAAGTTGTGGAGATCAATGGCTCTTTTGCATAGATATCAACTGGAGTTTCTTAACTCTTCCTGTACTGGAAACAATATTAGACTTATGTCTCTGCTCCTAATGTTTTATTTCTTAGGTGCACTACACATTCAAATCATTGTATCATCATTTTTTTTTCACTTCAGTGTCTCTTTAAGTAGGCTGATGCAGACAATAATGACCACCTCAGCTACAATCAGGCGTGTATACAGCAGCTGGTGACCCCCAACCCAGGAGCGATCTGCCGGGTGGATCTACTCAACCCGAGTGACACCAATGTTCTCGGCGCTCCCCCACCCGCCGCGTGACGTCTTGCACGCACTGCTCGTTGTCCCGCCAACGGCCACTGCACAGCAACACTGGGCATCGTCAGCTACACAGCTGACATGCATGTGTGTGCAGCGCGGCCTAGCAATGTCGCCCAGGGGGATCAGCGCCCAATCCCCAATGGGTGATAAGTGTTGTTTGTGTTGTTCGTGGCCTAAGCTGTGGTATGTGACGTTTATATAAATAGTCTTATCTATGTATCATGAATTGGCTAGCATCCCTGTGAGACCCTTCTGAAGTTGTAATTAAGGCATCCAATGTCATTTGCTTATGTTTGCAGAACAATGTACAGCTAGTCCCCGGTTAATGAACGAGATAGGGACTGTAGCTTCTTCTTAACCTGAATCTGTTCTTAAGTTGGAACATTGTGCCAGTGATTGATCTGTGTATGATCTGGCATTGTACTACTATCTGCATTGTGTTGTGTATCTTATTGCTTATTACCTGTATTGTTGTATCTATGGTCTGTTACCTGTATTGTTCTGTCACCCCTGTTATCATTGTCTGTAATCCTATTTATTGTACAGCGCTGCGTAATATGTTGGCACTATATAAATATAATAATAATAATTGTGCCAACTCTGTCCCCTGTACCTCCTCTGTGCCCCCCTGTGCCTCCAATGTCACCTCTGCCCTCTGTACCTACTTATACAAAAGTTTAAAAGCCATTTTTTCTTTTGGAAAGTCTAATTTGAAAAAAAAATAAAAATGGCTTGTTCCCATGGAGACACAGAATCCATGCCGCTATATAAACTGTGTGTTCTACATGGTGTCAGTATAAAGGAATCAGTCTGAGGAAGGCTTTATAGCTGAAAGATGTCCACCACCCTGGAGTTGGCACTCATCTCCTGCCCCCCCCATTTCCTGTTACAGCTCCTCCCCCTGGAGTAACACACCTTTCTTGAGTGTGATTTCCACCACCCTGGCGTTGGCGCTCATTTCCTGCCCCCCCCCCCCCATTTCCTATTACAGCTCCTCCCCCTGGAGTAACGCACCTCCTTCCTTGTGTGTGATGTCCACCACCCTCCTGGTGTTGGCGCTCATCTCCTGCCCCCCCACCCACACATTTCCTGTTACAGCTCCTCCCCCTGGATTAACGCACCTCCTTTCTTGTGTGTGATGTCCACCACCCTGGCGTTGGCGCTCATCTCCTGCCCCCAGTCCCCCCCCGACCCACACACACATTTCCTGTTACAGCTCCTCCCCCCGCAGTAACGCACCTCCTTTCTTGTGTGTGATGTCCACCACCCTGGCTTTGGCGCTCATCTCCTGCCCTCCCACCCACCTACACATTTCCTGTTACAGCTCCTCCCCCTGGAGTAACGCACCTCCTTTCTTGTGTGTGATGTCCACTACCCTGGCGTTGGCGCTCATCTCCTGCAGGGTATCCAGCAGCTGGCTGGTCTTGCGGTACAGAGTGCCGGACATCACCTCCTCCCGCTGCCGGTCTTTGGGAAGGGTCAGTTTAGGCACGTGCAGAGGGGGGAGGGCCGCCAGCTCTTCCTTCATCCGCTGAGCCTGAGGAAGAGGAAAAAGCCGTTGTTACACAGAAATGTGACAGTGAGGCCAGGCAACCATCCAACCGACTATGATATACAGTAAAGTCCCCCTTATCAGGAACTTGGGCGACCGGAAGTCTAAACTAGCCGGCATGCCTGAGGGGATAACGGGGACTGTGCTATGGAGGTTTGCCGGGCAGAAAAAACGTACTGAGCCTCCAGTGTCGTCTAGAAGCCTTCATGTAGCATCCAGTGGCTTCCTGGCGTTTCTACACAGCTCCCAGCGTGTCATGTGACCCGACACAGGTCAGGTGACATGCTGGGGGCCGTACACGGAGGATGCCGGAAATCTGTTAGTAACTACAGGAAGGTTAGAAGACGGAGCTGGAGGCTTATGTATAGTATTTGTCGCCGTATAAGACACTCCAGAATATAAGACACACCCAGACTTTCAGGGCAAAAAATACATATTCTAAACCTGGTGCTTTCATGTTCCAGGAGCATCTTCTGTGTGTTCTCCCCCAAATGGTGTCCTCCAGGTCTCCTCCCTGTGTCTTCCTGTTTGCCCCAGGTCTCCTCCCTGTGTCCTCCTTGTAGCTTAAAGAGACACTTAAGTCAGAAAAAAAAAAATGAGATTTACTCACCTGGGGCTTCTACCAGCCCCCTGCAGCTGTCCTGTGCCCTCGCAGCCACTCACTAATCCTCTGGTCCCCCGCTGCCAGCTAGTTTCATTTTTGCCGACAGGCCCGTCAGGACTGGCCACGCGCACCTTTTCAGCATTCCTCTGGGGGAGCAGAGGATTAGTGAGTGGCTGCGAGGGCACAGGACTGCTGCAGGGGGCTGGTAGAAGTAGAACTAGCTGGCAGCGGGGGAGCAGAGGATTAGTGAGTGGCTGCGAGGGCACAGGACTGCTGCAGGGGGCTGGTAGAAGCAGAACTAGCTGGCAGCGGGAGACCAGAGGATTAGTGAGTGGCTGCGAGGGCACAGGATGGCTGCAGGGGGCTGGTAGAAGCAGAACTAGCTGGCAGCGGGGACCAGAGGATTAGTGAGTGGCTGCGAGGGCACAGGATGGCTGCAGGGGGCTGGTAGAAGCAGAACTAGCTGGCAGCGGGGGACCAGAGGATTAGTGAGTGGCTGTGAGGGCACAGGACTGCTGCAGGGGGCTGGTAGAAGCAGAACTAGCTGGCAGAGGGGGACCAGAGGATTAGTGAGTGGCTGCGAGGGCTCAGGACATCTGCAGGGGGCTGGTAGAAGCAGAAGTAGCTGGCAGCGGGGGACCAGAGGATTAGTGAGTGACTGCGAGGGCACAGGACTGCTGCAGGGGGCTGGTAGAAGCAGAACTAGCTGGCAGCGGGGACCAGAGGATTAGTGAGTGGCTGTGAGGGCACAGGACTGCTGCAGGGGGCTGGTAGAAGCAGAACTAGCTGGCAGCGGGGGACCAGAGAATTAGTGAGTGGCTGCGAGGGCACAGGACTGCTGCAGGGGGCTGGTAGAAGCAGAACTAGCTGGCAGTGGGGGACCAGAGGATTAGTGAGTGGCTGCGAGGGCACAGGACTGCTGCAGGGGGCTGGTAGAAGCAGAACTAGCTGGCAGCGGGGGACCAGAGGATTAGTGAGTGGCTGCGAGGGCACAGGACTGCTGCAGGGGGCTGGTAGAAGCAGAACTAGCTGGCAGCGGGGGACCAGAGGATTAGTGAGTGGCTGCGAGGGCACAGGACTGCTGCAGGGGGCTGGTAGAAGCAGAACTAGCTGGCAGCGGGGGACCAGAGGATTAGTGAGTGACTGCGAGGGCACAGGACTGCTGCAGGGGGCTGGTAGAAGCCCCAGGTGAGTAAAACTTTTTTTTCTGACTTAAGGTTCACTTTAATGTCTCCCCCATGTGTCCTACTTTTTGCCCCATGTCTCACCCATTTGTCCTCCTGTGTTCGCTTTCCCCCCGTGTGCCTGCGCTCCCTCCCCCTTGTGTCTCCTGACATCCCCGTGTGTGCAGCGGCAGCTGGCTTACCTCATCCATGCCGCCCCGCAGGGATTGCAGACCTCTGTCTCCTCCATACTGCTTTCTCTAGTGATGGGCTTGCACTGATCGCATCATCATTAGAAGCCCATCACTAGAGGAAGCCGCATAGAGGAGACGGAGGTCTGCAATCCCCGCGGGGCGGCATGGATGAGGTACGGCGGCAGCTGCCGCTGCACACATGGGGGGAGGGGGGAAAGGCAGGAGACACAAGGGGGAAGGAGCGGAGGCACGCAGGGGGAGCGGACACACAGGCAGGGAGTCCCTGACGTGCTGGCGGGTCGTATCAGCAGGCGTTCGTAAGTCGGGGATTCCCTGTCTTTGCCGTGTAAGACGCAGGGACTTTTTCTCTCCATTTTTTGGGGAGAAAAAAATAAGTCTTATATGGCGGAAAATACCGTGAATATTTTGACTAATTCTTTAGTCTCTGCTCCGTTTTATGGCTGTAGGGTATAAACCGTAGAGGTGATTTCATCAGCAGTGCTGGACAAGCAGCAGGGGGCGCTCTGCTTACCTTCAGTCTGTTGTTCTCTTGTTTCAGGTGCTTCATAGACAGGCGCAGGGCGTCAATCTGCTGGAGAAGCAGCGGTGAGTCCTTCACCTGCACTGGGCCAGATCCATTCAGTAACATCTGGCTGGAGACCACTCCTGATGGGAGGAGACAGAGGTGCACGATTATAATCTGTAGGGGAACCTCACCATGCCTGGCTGCCATGTACAGGAAATGTAGCAATCCAAAGATGGGTTGTGTATCGAGGGGAGGGGGGGGGGGGGTCGTAGGGGATGGCGGGGTTTCCAAGCATGTGTCATGTATGGGGGCGTGGCATTCCAAGAACATGTCATGCGCAGGAGGTGTGGCATTCTGAGCAAATACCATTTACCAGGGATGTGGGTGTTATGAAGACTTGCACTGGGATGTGGCATTTTGAAGATGTACCATGTATGGGAGAGGTGGCATTTTAATGATGTGTCGTGTACAGGGAAGTGGCATTCTGATAACCGGTTATGTACGTGGGATGTGACATTGCGGGGAGGTTCCATGTACGGAGGACGTGTCATGCACATTGATGTGACAGTATGAGGACATGTCACGTATGGGGCATGTGGAGGACATGCTATGTACAGGGGATGTGGCATTCGGAGGACGGGTCATGGAGAAAGGACAATTGTCATGCACACATAACATCTCATGCATAGGGTGGCTGGAATGTAATAAAAGGGGCCTATTTATAAACACAGGTGAAACAAGCAAGTCACTTGTGACATGCCAGGCTGTAAACAATGTGTCACGGACGGTTGCGGGGCCGCAGGCGCGTCCTGGAACCGCCCGTGAAGAAAAGAACGATCGCACTCGATTCCCTGCATCGATTGCGCTTTAGATCAATAGAACCAAGATTTGATGTGTAGTATCCCTCTGCCTAGGAACAGCTGGGGATCTGTCTTAGCTGAAGTGAAAGCCTGGGGGGGAGGTGTTAATTAGCTTGGACATGTTCCTGTGGAAGGCACAATTCCCCTTTCTGTTCTGGGAACCAGGTGACACTTAGCTGATCTCATGTAGATGTTAATTAACCAAAGGGTGATCAGGATGCCTAGGTGCAGCCGGGCAGGCTACGAATCCTCGGGAGGTCTTGACACCTTGCTCTCTGGTAAAGATCAAAGGGAAGTCAGCTGTTAGCAGCTAGAACACATCCTGAATAAACCTGAGTCTCATAGCATAATCCATAACTTCCCAGATCTGTCATATTTCTGGGGTTCCTGAGATGGCAGCTTCGCCAAACGTGGGGGAAGTGTAGCATGAGTCCCGATGCTGGTTCTGAGGAAGTTTCAGAACATTCTGCGGTAAGGACTGCCAGTTAGGCAGTTTGAAAGTGCCCTGATGATACCACAGGGGTCCCACCCCTCATGTCTGGTATCAGGGCGCTGGGTAAATCGAGACAGACCAGAAAATGTTAATAAATCTGCCCTGACCTGTACGGTTCGGTGAGATAGAGCCCATATATGGGTAGATATGATTTCTAGCCCCCAGGATAAGGGGAGGGCTCATCTCATCTTCTAAGGGGGTGTGTGGCTCCCTGCCCTCACTCCCTCCTACTGAATCAGGGGCATAAGAATGGCAGAGGACCCAAACTCAGTGTCCTCCACCCTGAAAACATCTTGAACTCATCGGTGCCAGCTTGAGGATATGCTGGCATCCACCTGGTCTGAACTCTGAACTTTGATTGAAACCCAGAACTCTGATTTTTCCCACAAAAAGGACATCTTTCCAGGAACTAAGTATTTTTCTCCCTTCTTTTATTTTTTTATACTGTCTATTACTGTTTTAATAATTGTTGATTTTAATAATTGTCTGTATATATTAATTATTTATATTGCTGTGAATAAAAGACTTCCTCCAAGTCATTCACTGTCCGCTACCCTGCTTATCAGCACACACAGAACTGATCCCGGGTCTCTGAAGATACGCTACTGTTTGTTTGTTGTTGGCTAGACAGAATACCGTGTGTTTAACCGTTTTATTCGCAGGACTAGTCAGTCAGTAAATCGGGTCCACTGGCCCATACCAGTGGTGGTGGCAGATACCGTGGAATCGTGTGTACGTTGTAATTACCCGTGTCTCACAGGCTCCCTTCTGGGCTGTCTGCGGCTAATTCTTAACGGTTCCTGCGCATTGACTGCGACCAGAGTTCGCACGATCCGTGCGCTGGCACCGTTTAGAAGGCTAAGTGCGGTCAGCCACTAGGGCTCCTGTGACACAATGTAGTATTGCTCTCCTAGTAATAGCTCTGCTCATCTGGTCGTGGTTATTATGGCAGGCGGTTACAAGGTGCATGCTTACTGACTGCTAAGGGGAACTGTCCTAGGACACTCCATACAGGGCTCCTCTCTGATGAATGTTAGCAGTCACTGGAGCCTAAATGTCCCGAGATGAAAGCGTTAGGCTTAGTGTATGTGACTCGTGTGGCCGTACATGTGGCTGCCCTCTCCTAATGCCTAAACCCTCATGTCCCAGACCCAGCATGGCGCCTCTCATGTGCAGGAGCTCTTCAAGCTGAAGCTAGGATGCTTTTTCCTAAAGTTTTATATTAGTAAAGTGTCAGAAGTCCTGGGCAGCTTTTCACCACTGACTCCGCCTCCACTGCAGGGAGATATGGGAAATATAGAGTCTCAACGTTTTATATTTGTCACAAGAACGAGAATCAGTGGTCACGTTTCCAAGACATTGCTCTGGAAAAAGGACAAAACAATAAAAACCTTTCATCCAAAAGTGAAAATAAGTAACTTTCACCTCAACTATAAAGTGTCACTCCGCTCTCAATAAACATTGCCCCAGAGCCCCGTGGTTTAAGGCTAATAAAAAGCATCTTCATGTTTCAGTGTTCAGGCCGCTGTGAATGTCCACAACTGACTAAAAGGACAACTGAAGTGAGAGGTATATGAAGGCTGCCATATTTATTTCCTTTTAAGCAATACCAGTTGCCTGGCTGTCCTGCTGATCCTCTGCCTCTAATACTTGTAGCCACAGCCCCTGAACAAGCATGCAGCACATCAGGTGTTTCTGACATTATTTTCAGATCTGACAAGATTACCGGCATGCTTGTTTCTGGTGTGATACAGACGCTACTGCAGCCAAATAGACCAGCTGCCAGGCAACTGGTATTGTTTAACAGGAAATAAATATGGCAGGCTCCATATCTCTGTCAGTTCAAGTGTACTTAATTCTAAAATTGAGATTTATTACAAAACGTCACAGCAAAGGTCGGAGAGTAGAAAATGAGTAGAAATAAATAACACTGATATGCTTATTATTCTAGTTACAGTAACTGATAGATGAATATGAGAGCAGCCGATCCTCGTAGCTTCTCAGAGCAGAGTGAATTATTTCCGTGTAATATTAGGATGGGTCTGTTATAGATAGGCCCCTGTGTGGTATAGATGTAGCATGCTGTGTGGGGGAGGGGGGGGGGGGGGGAGGGGGCACTATGCCCAGTACTGTACCTCTCTGCTCCTCCTCTGACATGGGGAAAGGACAGGAAGACACACAGAACAGCAGAATTACCATCACACACCAGTACATTCAGGATCAAATCACACCGGAGCTCTCCAGACTCCCAACACTGCCTGACTGACCTCTCAATGCCAACCGCTGTACTGACCCCTGGCCAAACCCGAGACACAACGTTCAATTTCAGTAACTGCTCTTAGTCACATAAAAGAACATTTGAAAGCATTCCCACATATTCCCTGTGTGTAAAATGCATTCTCCACTGCAGAGAGCAGCAGAAACTTGCTTATCTCTGGTCATCAGCAAAGGCAAGACTCTCTCTGTGCCTTCACTCTGAAGTGCCTCATCTGTTGCCAGGGCGATGTGTCTATTCAGCAGAGGGAGGGGGCAGTGTGATGACACAGGCACAGGGAGATTCTTGCCTTTGCCAACGACCTTAGATAAGAAATCTTGTACCGCTCTTTGCTGTGAAAATAAACTATTTTACACACCAGGAATGCTTCCAAATGTTATTTTATGTATCTAAGAGTAGTTGCTGAAATTTTAGTTTTGGGACTATTATAATACTTTCACAGTGCTGGAACAGAACCGACCTCGGTAGCCAGCGCTCAACCCTCCAGTGGCTCACCACTCCACAGATCAGTAAATCCAACAAAAGGGAAGGAGACACTCAAAGGGCTTTTTAAAAATGCACAGACCACATGTTTCAGGGTTACCCCCTTCCTCAGCTGTAAAGGCTTCATAGGAATCACAGCAAATGTATGTGTAACAGTGCTCCACACCCTATAGGGGAAAACGTCTGTTATGTTTAAATGATTGAACAGCTATATGCTTTGAAGTGATCTGTGGGTAGACATCTATTATGTGTAGCACCAACCTTTGAATTCTTGATATGAAGGGCTTAATATGGACTTGAGCTGTGACGTCACAGTGGTCAGCTGACCAGGAGGTGGGTTTACCGCTACAGGGTGTGGTGCAGTTCATATGAAGCGTGCACACCTGAGGAAGGGGGTAACCCTGAAACATGTTGTTTGTGGATCTCTTGTTATAAACACAAGTGTCTACCAAACTGGAGGCAGTGGCCCCTACAGGCGAGGCTGTGCTGTGTACACAACCTTACCTTTCTCTATAGTACCTGGTGCTTCCTGTAGTCAGAACTGCCTGGTGGTGGAGCCCGACCACAGAAGCGATTATAGCCTCTTGACCACACCACCATAAACAGAAACCGATGTGTAACCAGGTGATTGGCCACCTTTTAGACAGGCCCTCCCCAATCTGCCTCACTGATTCTATAGGTGCCAATTAACAGCATGATTTTTAGCGACAATCGTAGTTTCGATCAGGTTGAAAAAAAAAAAAAAAAAAAAAAGATCATATTCAATCGATCCACTGCATTATGGAATCCAAACTATTTTCAAAACCAGCATTTCTGTTTAGAAATAAGGTTACTATGGCAGCCTCTGCCACCCTCTAATGGCAGGAGTACCTTGCCACTATCCCAGGTTTGTAAGTAAACAGATGTGTCTGGTTATTCTTTGGCTGGCTGGTTGTATTGCTTGCTGTAAACAGTGAACTGTGAGAGCATTTTCCCCGCTTACCTCCAGCGATGCCGGACACAATGGAGGCCACGCCAGAGCCGGGAGACCCCCGCAGGCCCTCGATGGTGCGCTTGGACTGGTTGTTCAGCCTCTGGCGGAGCTCGGCCTTCTCTGCCTCCAGCTGGTCTATGTCTGCCTGCAGGGCGTCCATGGTCTCCTCAAACTCCCTGCACACAGGAGAGAGAGCATGATTACATTTACTGGTAATGCTGAAGTGATGACCAGCACAAGCAGAGCAGGACAAGGCAGAAGGATGGGGGTCCAGCATGTATATCCTGCCTATAAGATTAGTCCCCCAAAACAAGTGAGTTCTGGTAACACAATATAACGGCTGTGCACGGCTTATTACAGAAGCACTGTGGTGACATACAGTACAGCTCATGATGAGCGCTTTTACATCTATTTTCCTGGTTTCAGCATCAGAAACTCTCTCTATGTATATAATTAACCGGAGCTGGGAAAAAAGGGCGCAGGCAGCTAGTGGACAAAAAGGGCGCCGCCATTCACTCCCATAATAAATAACGTTTAATGGGCGCAGAGCAGGAAAAAAGGGCGCCGGAGCTAAATAAAGTTTACAAACGGCGCCCGGAGCTAAATAAAGTTTACAAACGGCGCCCGGAGATGTTTAATGATTTATAACTGAGCTTGTGTTGATTTACGTTTATAAAATGCACCCGTGCCGAATAACGTTTATGAAAATACTAAATATATTTATCTTATTTAAATAATTAAAACATTATTTAAAGTTTTATCCCTTACTGTTTTTAGAACATTATTCACAAAATAAAGCGATCAGTACGTAATGTAAATTGGAATATATTTTTTGCATCCATAATTAGTAAAACATTATTATCCACATAATAAAGGGGGGTCTTAGGTTTAGGCACCAACAGGGGGGGTCTTAGGTTTAGGCACCACCAGGGGGGTCTTAGGTTTAGGCACTAACAGGGGGGTCTTAGGTTTAGGCACCAACAGGGGGGGTCTTAGGTTTAGGCACCACCAGGGGGGTCTTAGGTTTAGGCACCACCAGGGGGGTCTTAGGTTTAGGCACCACCAGGGGGGTCTTAGGTTTAGGCACCACCAGGGGGGTCTTAGGTTTAGGCACTAACAGGGGGGTCTTAGGTTTAGGCACCACCAGGGGGGTCTTAGGTTTAGGCACTAACAGGGGGGTCTTAGGTTTAGGCACCAACAGGGGGGTCTTAGGTTTAGGCACCAACAGGGGGGTCTTAGGTTTAGGCACCAACAGGGGGGTCTTAGATTTAGGCACCAACAGGGGGGGTCTTAGGTTTAGGCACCACCAGGGGGGTCTTAGGTTTAGGCACCACCAGGGGGGTCTTAGGTTTAGGCACTAACAGGGGGGTCTTAGGTTTAGGCACCACCAGGGGGGTCTTAGGTTTAGGCACTAACAGGGGGGTCTTAGGTTTAGGCACCAACAGGGGGGTCTTAGGTTTAGGCACCAACAGGGGGGTCTTAGGTTTAGGCACCAACAGGGGGGTCTTAGGTTTAGGCACCAACAGGGGGGTCTTAGGTTTAGGCACCAACAGGGGGGTCTTAGGTTTAGGCACCAACAGGGGGGTCTTAGGTTTAGGCACCAACAGGGGGGTCTTAGGTTTAGGCACCAACAGGGGGGTCTTAGGTTTAGGCACCAACAGGGGGGTCTTAGGTTTAGGCACCAACAGGGGGGTCTTAGGTTTAGGCACCAACAGGGGGGTCTTAGGTTTAGGCACTAACAGGGGGGTCTTAGGTTTAGGCACCACCAGGGGGGTCTTAGGTTTAGGCACTAACAGGGGGGTCTTAGGTTTAGGCACCAACAGGGGGGTCTTAGGTTTAGGCACCAACAGGGGGGTCTTAGGTTTAGGCACCAACAGGGGGGTCTTAGGTTTAGGCACCAACAGGGGGGTCTTAGGTTTAGGCACCACCAGGGGGGTCTTAGGTTTAGGCACCAACAGGGGGGTCTTAGGTTTAGGCACCAACAGGGGGGTCTTAGGTTTAGGCACCAACAGGGGGGTCTTAGGTTTAGGCACTAACAGGGGGGTCTTAGGTTTAGGCACCAACAGGGGGGTCTTAGGTTTAGGCACTAACAGGGGGGTCTTAGGTTTAGGCACCACCAGGGGGGTCTTAGGTTTAGGCACCAACAGGGGGGTCTTAGGTTTAGGCACCAACAGGGGGGTCTTAGGTTTAGGCACCAACAGGGGGGTCTTAGGTTTAGGCACCACCAGGGGGGTCTTAGGTTTAGGCACCAACAGGGGGGTCTTAGGTTTAGGCACCAACAGGGGGGTCTTAGGTTTAGGCACCAACAGGGGGGTCTTAGGTTTAGGCACCAACAGGGGGGTCTTAGGTTTAGGCACCAACAGGGGGGTCTTAGGTTTAGGCACCAACAGGGGGGTCTTAGGTTTAGGCACCAACAGGGGGGTCTTAGGTTTAGGCACCAACAGGGGGGTCTTAGGTTTAGGCACCAACAGGGGGGGTCTTAGGTTTAGGCACCAACAGGGGGGGTCTTAGGTTTAGGCACCAACAGGGGGGTCTAGGGGTTAGGGATAGGTACAGGGAGGGTTCTGTGTAAGAGTAGGCTTAGGTATAGTTTTAGTAAAATTTTAGTAATAATTACTAATGTTTTACAACACTTATTACGAACGTACTTATATTTATATCATCGTTATAAAGAATATTTTCAGATTTTATTATAAGAACAAACCATAAATGAAGGTTATTCACAATAATATACAATTATAACAATTAAACATATAATTACTTTTATTAAAAAAACAATAATATAAGTTTAACTTTAGAAATAGGGAAGATTAACGTTTTCACAATTTCCGATTTTATAAACATTATTTAATGATTTATAATTTTGTTAAACTTTATTTGTAAACAAAATATAGCACACTATTTTTATAAACCCTATTAATGATTAATTATTATTTAGAGTTTACACCCCGCGCCCTTTTTGTCCAGGCGCCCTTTTTGTACGTACGCTAATTAACCTCCCTGGCAGTAACTTCAAGCTGCGGTCGG
The DNA here is from genome assembly GCF_040937935.1 of Hyperolius riggenbachi. NCBI lineage: Eukaryota > Metazoa > Chordata > Amphibia > Anura > Hyperoliidae > Hyperolius > Hyperolius riggenbachi. The sequence goes on along the minus strand of NC_090646.1, from coordinate 12,165,041 downwards.
GCAACCGCCAGGAGCTCAATGCAGAGCAATGGCCGGCAAGCAGGTGTTATTACTCACCCTCCGGGGGATCCAGATGCCGGCAGCCGTTCTCTTTTCTGTCCTCGGAGGCTCTTAGTCACTTATCGGTGATCTGACTACAGGGTTACAGCACCACCCGGAGGACGGAGGGAAAATTGCAGCACTGGACCCAAGGGAGGTGAGTGAGTGCTGGGGCTGCTGCTGGCTGTCAGCATGATTTTTTCCTGATTTTATGGTTTGAAAATAATCATACCGCCTGGGAAACAGGTATTTCCCCTTAAAAAAAACACAGCTTTCTTGCTAATTATCACACCAAAATGAACTATATATTGTTTTTTTTTTTTTGCGGGTAAAACTAGGCTTTCTTTGGGTGGTACTTTTTGCTAAGAATTATTTTACAGTATTCTTATGCATTTTTTAAGTGAATCAGAAAAAATGAAAAAAATCATTATTTCTTAGTTTTCAGCGTTTATAGCCATGAAAATAACTGCTGCTGTAGAGAAAACCACAGATTTTATTTGCCCATGTGTCCCAGTTATTACATTTAAATTATGTCCCTACTATAATTCATGGTGACAATATTTTATTTGGAAATAAAAGTGTATTTTGTCCCATTTTGAGCTTCTTTATACTATGTCAATAATTAAAAGCCCGTATTTGCAAAAATAGCAATATACCCTCGTGATATACATACGGTAATAAAAAAGCTGAGTGATTATAGGCACTTGGATCCGCTTTGGGAAAACCAGTGTTCCCATTCATCAATCAGCGCACAGCGGGACGGGGGCACACAGCAGCAAAAACACTGAAGTATGTATCTATACAGCCCTAATCCTGAAGCATTCAGGGGTGTCTATATAGGAACCAAGGATCCAGAAGTGGTTAATAAATATACATATTTAACATTGTATGTAGTCCCGCTCATTCAGTGGTGTTTAGCTATGCAGAATTCTACTCCCAGAGCATTCTGGGAGACCAGATATTTTCTACTGGCTTCGGAATTCTCAGTAAACAAACATTCCGCATAGATGTGCCTGACGGGACTACAGATGTCGCCACCTGTGATACATTTCAGGATGTAAAATCAGAGAGAAAAGATTTTCCAGCAGGCAAACACTGAATAAATCATTTATAAATATTGTAAAATATAAATAAGTGACTTTATTAACTACATTATTTTCACTATAGCTCCTCTGGAACCTCAGACCTCAGTCAGGCTGTCTATTACTCAATACTCTGCCTGTTAGCTGAAACCAGCTGCCGTCACCTTTCAGCTTAAAGGGAACCTAAACTGAGAGGGATATGGATGTTTCCTTTTAAATAATACCAGTTGCCTGACTCCCCTACTGATCTCTTTAGCTGCAGTAGTGGCTCAATCACACACCTGAAACAAGCATGCAGCTAATCCAGTCTGACTTCAGTCAGAGCACCTGATCTGCATGCTTGTTCAGGGGCTGTGGCTACAAGTATTAGAGGCAGAGGATCAGCAAGACTGCTAGGCAACTGGCATTATTTTAAAAGGAAAAATCCAATTCCTTCTCAGTTTAGGTTCCCTTTAAAGGACAACTGAAGTGAGAAGAATATGGAGGCTACCATATTTATTTCCTGTTAAAGAGAACCTGAGGTTTGATTTATGCTAGTGGGGCACAGAGACTGGTTGTGCACACTAACACCAGCCTCTGTTGCCCCATGGTGTGCCTCCAGGACCCCCCTGCACGCCGCTATAGCCCCCGCAGTGCTGGCGACACGCAGCCTGTCGCCAGCACAATGTTTACCTCTCGCCTGTCTGTCAGCGCCGCTCCCCCGCCTCCTCCGTATCGGCGCTACCCGCCCGCGTCACTACCCTCCTATCAGCGGGAGGGAAGTGACGCAGGCGGGTAGCGCCGATATGGAGGAGGCGGGGGAGCGGCGCTAACAGACAGCACATAGGTAAACATTGTGCTGGCGACACGCTGTGTGTCGCTAGCACTGCGGGGGCTATAGCCGCACATAAGGGGGTCCTGGAGGCACACAATGGGGCAACAGAGGCTGGTGTTAGTGTGCACAACCAGTCTCTGTGCCCCACTAACATAATTAAATCCCACCTCGGGTTCTCTTTAAACAATACTAGTTGCCTGGCAGCCAGGCATGCAGCTAATCTTGTCAGATCTGACGATAATGTCAGAAACATCTGATCTGCTGCATGCTTGTTCAGGGTCTAGGGCTAAAAGTATTAGAGGCAGAGTATCTGCAGGTTAGCCATGCAACTGGTATTGTTTAAAAGTAAATAAATATGGCAGCCTCCATATCCCTCTCACTTCAGTTGTCCTTTAACAAACTGACCCGTGTTTGTGACACCATCAGCCAGGTGTGTTGTTCTGAGCACCCAACTACAAAGCATCTCCCTCACAGCCAGTCTCCCTCCTACAGCTGCAGAATCTCCCAGTAAACATACTTCTCTTTCTTCTTCAGCAGAGCCTGCGTCTCCTCCAGCTTGGTCTGGATCTTCTCCACACGGTCATCGGCCTCCTTAGATGCGCTGTCCAGCTTCTTCTCCAGGAGGCTGAGACGCACGTTGGCCTCACTCAGCTCTTCTCCCTAGAAAGACACATGGAGTCAATCACATGGCTGCGTTATGGCGTGACTGCGGTATCATGTGACTGAGGCGTCACATGACTGCAATACTGCGGTATCACATGACTGCGGTATCACATGACTGCGGCAGCACACAGCCATCACCAAGGAGCATAAAATGACAAACTTCTTCTCCAAAATGAAATCGGTTATTTGATCAGCTGATAGAGTTGCAAAGCTTTCATTTGCTGTGATCACATCCCGCTTTAGCACATGATCAGGACCAGCAAATCAGAGACTTGTACATCCATCAGCTGACCAAACTGCTCACATGCTTTTCCACGAGTTCTCCTATAACCATCACTTCACACTACCCCACCCTCATTTCATACTATACACAATTCATACACACGTTAGGAATCATTTCTTCTGATGACCACAGTCATAGATCATGGGACACTGAATATGCATTTGGTTCATCGTAAGAGGTTATTCCTGAATTTCATCTAGTAGATTCTGAGCAATGTGTGCGTATATGGAGCAGACGTGACACTTGTTCCCGTCTATAGGAGTGGCCAGCGTCGGAGTTTTACCTTAATCTTCAGGGATTTCTTCAGCTCCTTGATGACGGTCTCTCTGTCCTCCAGCTTCAGTCCCAATCCCTCAGCGTCTGTTATCTCTGCGCGGAGGGCGGCGGCTCGCTGCTCTACTGGAGGAGGAGCCTGGAGAGGAGGGGAGGAGACAAGCGCATGTAAGCATGTAAGAGGCGGTGCCAGGAATGGTACACACACACCTCCCACCAATGCTCTGCTTACCTTGTTCTGAGGCCTCTCTGAGTCATACTCCCCTTCCTGCATGGCGGTGGCCATCTTGTTCATGGTGGCGATCAGAATGGCACACGACTGTCGGAGGCACTCGTATGGGTTGCTGCCTTGGGCGCCATAAATCTGCAGAACGGAAGGAGATCAAGCAAACCGCCAACAAAGCTCTGCCTGCATTCTGCTTTTTCAGCACATTAAATTAGTCAGATTGAGGAAGGGGCTTAAAGGGGGTGGGTCAGTGAAATCATACATAAATCCTCTGCACATTTATGATGGGTTCACCCCATGGGTGGGGGCAGGGGTGTACCGTGATCCCATCGGGGACCCCCCAGCAAAACCCTGCTGGTTAGGCCCTCCCTGCTTATCCCCCACCTAATCTCCCTAATATTTCAGTATCCTCTCTTTACTGTAGCCACCATACAAGCTATATATGCCTGCAGCTCTTGATATGTGACATGGCTGGGCAGGAGCCGCAGGGATATTGGCTGTACAGCGGCTCTTGATGCAGGTCACGTGACATGCTCAGGTGGGAGCTGCAGGGAGATTGGTTGTACAGCGGCTCTTAATGCAGGTCACGTGACATGCTCAGGTGGGAGCTGCAGGGGGATTGGCTGTACAGCGGCACTTGATGCATGTCACTTGACTGCTCAGGTGGGAGCTGCAGGGGGATTGGCTGTACAGCGGCTCTTGATGCATGTCACGTGACTGCTCAGGTGGGAGCTGCAGGGGGATTGGCTGTACAGCGGCTCTTGATGCCGGTCACGTGACATGCTGGGGTGAGGGATGCAGGGAGATTGGCTGTACAGCGGCTCTTGATGCAAGTCACGTGACATGTTGGGGCAGGGGATGCAAGGTGATTGGCTGTACAGCGGCTCTTGATGCATGTCACGTGACTGCTCAGGTGGGAGCTGCAGGGAGATTGGCTGTACAGCAGCTCTTGATGCATGTCACGTGACATGCTGGGGCAGGAGCCGCAGGGATATTGGCTGTACAGTGACTCTTGATGCATGTCATGTGACTACTCAGGTGGGAGCTGCAGGGAGGTTGGCTGTGCGGCAGATACAGTGAAGAGAGGAGGACTTATTTAAGGACTTATGAAGGTAATGTATGGCGCTGACACTGCTCTACTCTCCATCTCCCCCCCCCCCTCCCCCGATGACAGAAGGAGTCAGGGGGGCTATTCTTAAACCCTGGGTGCAGTCAGTACACCATCAACAGCATGAACCTCTTTTAAGATGTCCTCGGTTGTATCGGACATGTCACACATAGCATTGCGCAGATTGTTATTCTGTCTGTACAAATCACGCTGGTCGGGATTTAGTGCTCCATCAGTACAATGGACACCACGGAATAGACAAATCATAACAAGTCTGAAGGGATCCCATTCTGAACACAGGATCCACCAACACGTCCGTTCCCCCATTGTGGTGAGTTTCCGTGGACAGATTTAAGCTGTAGTGTGACCCCAAACTCCAACCCGCCACTGTTTTATTCCCAGACAGAACTGTAGAAGTGCTGCCAGTATTGTTTATAATGGGAAATCTAAGTACATAGAGGACTGCAGTAACCGGCATAGGCTGATCATCAAGCCTTCAATAACACAAATAAATAAATCTATATGTATCTAATGTAAAGCCAAAAAGCTATCTCTTTGCGACCCTCTGCTCACACTTACCTGTTCGGTGGCCTTGAAGGCGACATCTTCCAGTCTGAGGGCCTGCAGACCTTCATTCTCCCCGAGAGGAGCGATCATCTGAGCTCCAGCCGCAGCCACCTCCTGGAACACCGCCACCACCCACTTGAGGTGTTTGCGGCAATCCAGCAGCGTCTCAGAGACCTGGAAGAGGAGGAGACTCGGTCAGCCAATGACTGGACAAAGCACAGTAACCCTATAGTGTGACGGAGAGACGAGACACAGCTACAGCATATACAGACAAGGAATGCAAGGCAAACACTGGGACTAAAGCCTGGTAACACAAGGACGAGGAATGTCTCCCAGCCCAGATCAGGACTAAATACCTCTGGCAGCATTGCAGGGCCAGTACTGTGCAGACGCGTCACTAGATTGCAGGCTAGTGACGTGTGTGGATACGCAGAGGGCTGACGCAGCGAAAACGCAAGTGATGTCATATGGCGGACTGGGTGAAAACAATACTTTCGGCTGTTGAGGGAACCCGGAAGGGGAGGGGTGCTGCACACACGCAAGATTGTCGGTCTATATAACCCTCCACGGCTGAGTTTCATCTTATGAGTGTAAAAAGCTTAAAAAAGGCGTACATGTGATTTCGCTGTCGGTGAGCTGGGCGCAGGGTGGGGCAAATGTCTGCTCTCTCTGCTGCTGCCCAAATTCCCCTCAGCGTTAAATACTATTCCCCCTGAGTCGTAGCAACTTGGACGGAGAAGTAGTTCGGTGTTCAGCGATCGCGCCCAGTGTTACATCACTTCCTGCAGCTTCACACTACTTCCTGCTGCATAACCTGTAGTATCACATCACTTCCTGCTGCATCACATCTCTTCCTGCAGCATAACCCGTAGTGTTACATCACTTCCTGCTGCATAATCTGCAGTGTCACATCACTTCCTGCTGCATAACCTGCAGTGTCACATCACTTCCTGCAGCATCACATCACTTCCTGCAGCATAGTCTGCAGTGTCATATCACTTCCTGCAGCATAACCTCCAGTGTCACATCACTTACTGCAGCATCACATCACTTCCTGCAGCATAACCTGCAGTGTCTCATCACTTCCTGCTGCATAACCTGCAGTGTTACATCACTTCCTGCAGCATCACATCACTTCCTGCAGCATAACCTGCAGTGTTACATCACTTCCTGCAGCATAGTCTGCAGTGTTACATCACTTCCTGCAGCATAACCTGCAGTGCCACATCCCTTCCTGCAGCTTCACACTACTTCCTGCTGCATAACCTGTAGTGTCACATCACTTCCTTCAGCATCACATCACTTACTGCAGCATAACCTGTAGTGTTACATCACTTCTTACTGCATAATCTGCAGTGTCAAATCACTTCCTGCAGCATCACATCACTTCCTGCAGCATAGTCTGCAGTGTTACATCACTTCCTGCAACATAACCTGCAGTGTCACATCACTTCCTGCAGCATCACATCACTTCCTGCAGCATAACCTGCAGTGTCTCATCACTTCCTGCTGCATAACCTGCAGTGTTACATCACTTCCTGCAGCATAGCCTGCAGCTTCACACTACTTCCTGCAGCATATCCTCCAGTGTCACATCACTTCCTGCAGCACATAAATGTGTCTGGGGAGAGGTTATCTAGGTGAGAGTCACTAGGTTTTTCATGCAGAACCCCCCCCCCCCCCCACACACACACCAGTACGGTGTGACCCTGCAAGATAAGCTGCTAAGTGCTATGTGTCAGTCTCACCTGCGGTCCAAAGCCGAGGGCGGCTGGTATACCGGCGGCCTCAGTCCCGGGCATTCTGCGGCGGATCTTCTTACAGAACTGTCTGATGTCGCTGCACGAGGTCTCCAGATCCTTCAGGAGGATGGCAAAGTCTGCGGCCTCCTGCCCAATCTGTGTGAGCAAACAGAAAACGTGTGAGACACCGGGCCAGCAGAGGGCGCTGAAGGCTGACAACACACAGCATTAATTAGGACACACCTTCAATATGCAAGTTCAGTTTAGGGATATTCTGGGGGTATGTATTATTTTAAAACTATAATGGCTAAAACTGAGAAATAATTTTTTTCATTTTTTTCTTAATATTCCTGTTAAAATGCATTTAGAAAAAAATAATTCTTAGCAAAAGGTACCACTCAAAGAAAGCCTAATTGGTGATGGAAAAAAACAAGATACAGATCATTTTGTTGTAATTAGTAGTGGTAAAGTTATTGGCCAATGAATGGGAGGAGCACTGAAAGGTGAAAATTGCTCAAAAGCATAAGGTGAAAATACACTAAAGGCTGAAGTGGTTATAGCTGCGCTCTCCTGTCACAAAAGTCCCAACATGTATACGAAGGATAAAGGGACATGATCTGCGTATGGAGGAAAAAAACTTCTGCTTTACGGTAAGAGTGGCTAAACCGTGGATTATTATTACCGGAAGTAGTTATGGCAAATTCGAAATCTGTATTTAGAGTGGACCTGAAGTGTAAAAAATAAAAAATAAAAAAGACAGTGACACTATGACTGTTCACCCTAATTTTTTTTTTTTTTTTATCCATAGCAGCACTGGCGACTCCAAAGTGCAAATAAAAGGGCTTTAGTGGGCTATAAGGCTGAATGAAGGCTCACTGGCCCAAGTGGTTTCCCATCCCTCTGCATCGAGTGCGATATGTGAGGATGCAGGACAGCGGTTATTTCATGTAATTTTTTCTCTGGTGAACCTTGATGGACGGATGTCTTATCGCCCAAGCTACGTAACTCACATGTAAGAAGGCGCGCAGTCTGCTGACTTCCACTCCCATACAGTCCAGGGCGCTCTGCGTAAACTGCGGGGAAAACACAGCTCACAATTAATCATTATAAACACTCACTGACTGGTTCAGCCCCCTCCAGCTCCGGTTCCTACAGAGTCCGAGTATTTCATATTTATTTATAAATTGCCAACATATTCCGTGGCACTGTACAAAGTAAGAATCAAACATGAGGTACATAATAATACAGACAATGGCGTACGCCAATATACAAAATACAGAGCTGGTACAGAGTACAGAATCGGTACAAAGACAGTGACAAAATGAATATGAATAAATGTGTAACAAAATCCTAAACACAAAATGAGAGAGCTCTGCCCTTGTGAGCTTACAATCTAAAGGAATAGGGTGGAACAAGAGGTGGAGTAGTATACCATAATAATACCTAGAGGCAGTGTGTTTTATGTTATCTTATAGGCAGAACAACTTGGCCAGAGGTCAAAGATGAACTGTCCTAAGGTAAAGCGTATGCTTGATAGAAGAAGTGAGTTTTGAGGGCAAGTGTAAAGATAGGAAAGGTTGGGGAGTGACGGATATGTTGTGGCAGAGGACTCTAGAAGAGGGGTGAAGCACGTGAGAAATCTTGTATACATGAATAGGAGGAGGTGATTCTAGAGGAGGATAATAGAAGGTCCTGTGCAGACCTGAGATTGCGGTGGGGTTGATATCTGGATAGTAATGTAAATATATTCCTCACCTTGATGTGGTCGAAGAGCTGCATGGTGCAGTCCTCAGGCTGGTCAGCCAGGTGGATGCTGTACAGATGCTGCCGAGAAACCAACACAAATCCTGTTACATCAGAGCAGCAGCCTAATGTTCTATTCCATGCATGGGGTGAGCGAGTCTCCCCTTACCACTACCAGCCCCTCCCCCCCCCCGGGCTCCTATTCACTAATGACAGGCAGCACATGCATGTGTATAGCATCCAGTATCTGTGAATGGGGGAGGCGCCTGCAGGAGACGGGTCAGAACCAGTCGCTGGAAGTGAAGAGGAGATCCCACCCATCTATGGAGAATGTCTCTAGGGCTAGGAAGAGGGCAATGCCTAATGTACTCAGCACTAGATAGGATCATTGATATTTCTGCTGTTAGACTTTATATCATTGTTAGAGCTCCACTGTCAGACAACAAGTAACTGTGACAGGTCTGCAGCCCCAACATGTACACGCCATAATCCCATACAGCTGAGCTCACCCCCCCCCCCTCCGTCCCCAAGGTGCGGATCCCTCCCCTGCCACAGCCGAGCTCACGCCCCCGAGGTGCGGATCCCTCCCCTGCTACAGCTGAGCTCACTCACCCAATCTGCGGATCCCTCCCCTGCCATAGCTGAGCTCACGCCCCCGAGGTGCGGATCCCTCCCCTGCCATAGCTGAGCTCACGCCCCCGAGGTGCGGATCCCTCCCCTGCCACAGCTGAGCTCACGCCCCCGAGGTGCGGATCCCTCCCCTGCCACAGCTGAGCTCACGCCCCCGAGGTGCAGATCCCTCCCCTGCCACAGCTGAGTTCACGCCCCCAAGGTGCAGATCCCACCCCTGCCACAGCTGAGCTCACGCCCCCGAGGTGCAGATCCCTCCCCTGCCACAGCTGAGTTCACGCCCCCAAGGTGCAGATCCCACCCCTGCCACAGCTGAGCTCACGCCCCCAATGTGCAGATCCCTCCCCTGCCATAGCTGAGCTCACGCCCCCAATGTGCGGATCCCTCCCCTGCCCTAGCTGAGCTCACGCCCCCGAGGTGCAGATCCCTCCCCTGCCACAGCTGAGCTCACGCCCCCAAGGGGCGGACCCCTCCCATCATACCTGGTAATACTTGATGGCCTTGGTGAGCGGCTCCACATTAACAGTCTCATCCAGCTGGTCTTTGTGCAGAAGTTCAATAAGGAAGTCCAAGGAGCGTTCATGTACGCTCATCTCTGGGTACAGCGCCCCCACCTTCTTGTACACCTCCACACTGCATTTATTGAGAGCCCTGCAGGGAAGAGGCACATGTTACTCACAGCACAGGCTCATGTATGCTATATTGAGATGTACTGACATGTCACATACACTGACTGCCCACAAGGGGGAGACACTGGTCTCCTATGCTCACCTCTCCCTGTATATGCTATACTGAGATGTACTAACATGTCACATACACTGCTTGCCCAGCAGGGGGAGACATAGCTCTCCTAGTCTCACCTCTCTCTGTATATGCTATACTGTGCTGTACTAATATGTCACATACACTGACTGCCCAGCAGGGGGAGACAAAGGTCTCCTATTCTCACCTCTCCCTGTATATGCTATACTGAGCTGCACTAATATGTTACATACACTGACTGCCCAGCAGGGGGAGACATAGCTCTCCTATTCTCACCTCTCCCCATATATGCTATACTGAGATGTACTAACATGTCACATACACTGACTGCCCAGCAGGGGGAGACATAGCTCTCCTAGTCTCACCTCTCCCCATATATGCTATACTGAGCTGTACTAATATGTCACATACACTGCTTGCCCAGCAGGGGGAGACATAGCTCTCCTATTCTCATCTCTCCCTGTATATGCTATACTGTGCTGTACTAACATGTCACATACACTGACTGCCCAGCAGGGGGAGACATAGCTCTCCTAGTCTCATCTCTCCCTGTATATGCTATACTGAGATGTACTAACATGCCACATACACTGACTGCCCAGCAGGGGGAGACATAGCTCTCCTATTCTCACCTCTCCCCATATATGCTATACTGAGATGTACTAACATGTCACATACACTGACTGCCCAGCAGGGGGAGACATAGCTCTCCTAGTCTCACCTCTCCCCATATATGCTATACTGAGCTGTACTAATATGTCACATACACTGCTTGCCCAGCAGGGGGAGACATTGCTCTCCTATTCTCACCTCTCCCTGTATATGCTATACTGAGATGTACTAACATGCCACATACACTGACTGCCCAGCAGGGGGACTCATAGCTCTCCTATTCTCACCTCTCCCCATATATGCTATACTGAGATGTACTAACATGTCACATACACTGACTGCCCAGCAGGGGGAGACATAGCTCTCCTATTCTCATCTCTCCCTGTATATGCTATACTGAGCTGTACTAATATGTCACATACACTGACTGCCCAGCAGGGGGAGACATAGCTCTCCTATTCTCATCTCTCCCTGTATATGCTATACTGATCTGTACTAATATGTCACATACACTGACTGCCCAGCAGGGGGAGACATTGCTCTCCTATTCTCACCTCTCCCTGTATATGCTATACTGAGATGTACTAATATGTTACATACACTGACTGCCCAGCAGGGGGAAACATAGCTCTCCTATTCTCATCTCTCCCTGTATATGCTATACTGAGATGTACTAACATGTCACATACACTGACTGCCCAGCAGGGGGAGACATTGCTCTCCTATTCTCATCTCTCCCTGTATATACTATACTGAGATGTACTAACATGTCACATACACTGATGCCCAGCAGGGGGAGACATTGCTCTCCTATTCTCACCTCTCCCTGTATATGCTATACTGAGATGTACTAACATGCCACATACACTGACTGCCCAGCAGGGGGAGACATAGCTCTCCTATTCTCATCTCTCCCTGTATATACTATACTGAGATGTACTAATATGTCACATATACTGACTGCCCAGCAGGGGGAGACATAGCTCTCCTATTCTCATCTCTCCCTGTATATGCTATACTGAGATGTACTAACATGTCACATACACTGACTGCCCAGCAGGGGGAGACATAGCTCTCCTATTCTCATCTCTCCCTGTATATGCTATACTGAGATGTACTAACATGTCACATACACTGATTGCCCAGCAGGGGGAGACATTGATCTCCTATTCTCACCTCTCCCCATATATGCTATACTGTGCTGTACTAACATGTCACATACACTGACTGCCCAGGAGGGGGAGACATAGCTCTCCTAGTCTCATCTCTCCCTGTATATGCTATACTGAGATGTACTAACATGTCACATACACTGACTGCCCAGCAGGGGGAGACACAGCTCTCATATTCTCACCTCTCCCTGTATATGCTATACTGAGATGTACTAACATGTCACATACACTGACTGCCCAGCAGGGGGAGACATAGCTCTCCTAGTCTCACCTCTCCCCATATATGCTATACTGAGCTGTACTAATATGTCACATACACTGCTTGCCCAGCAGGGGGAGACATAGCTCTCCTATTCTCATCTCTCCCTGTATATGCTATACTGTGCTGTACTAACATGTCACATACACTGACTGCCCAGCAGGGGGAGACATAGCTCTCCTAGTCTCATCTCTCCCTGTATATGCTATACTGAGATGTACTAACATGCCACATACACTGACTGCCCAGCAGGGGGAGACATAGCTCTCCTATTCTCACCTCTCCCCATATATGCTATACTGAGATGTACTAACATGTCACATACACTGACTGCCCAGCAGGGGGAGACATAGCTCTCCTAGTCTCACCTCTCCCCATATATGCTATACTGAGCTGTACTAATATGTCACATACACTGATGCCCAGCAGGGGGAGACATTGCTCTCCTATTCTCACCTCTCCCTGTATATGCTATACTGAGATGTACTAACATGCCACATACACTGACTGCCCAGCAGGGGGAGACATAGCTCTCCTATTCTCATCTCTCCCTGTATATACTATACTGAGATGTACTAATATGTCACATATACTGACTGCCCAGCAGGGGGAGACATAGCTCTCCTATTCTCATCTCTCCCTGTATATGCTATACTGAGATGTACTAACATGTCACATACACTGACTGCCCAGCAGGGGGAGACATAGCTCTCCTATTCTCATCTCTCCCTGTATATGCTATACTGAGATGTACTAACATGTCACATACACTGATTGCCCAGCAGGGGGAGACATTGATCTCCTATTCTCACCTCTCCCCATATATGCTATACTGTGCTGTACTAACATGTCACATACACTGACTGCCCAGGAGGGGGAGACATAGCTCTCCTAGTCTCATCTCTCCCTGTATATGCTATACTGAGATGTACTAACATGTCACATACACTGACTGCCCAGCAGGGGGAGACACAGCTCTCATATTCTCACCTCTCCCTGTATATGCTATACTGAGATGTACTAACATGTCACATACACTGACTGCCCAGCAGGGGGAGACATAGCTCTCCTAGTCTCACCTCTCCCCATATATGCTATACTGAGCTGTACTAATATGTCACATACACTGCTTGCCCAGCAGGGGGAGACATAGCTCTCCTATTCTCATCTCTCCCTGTATATGCTATACTGTGCTGTACTAACATGTCACATACACTGACTGCCCAGCAGGGGGAGACATTGCTCTCCTATTCTCACCTCTCCCTGTATATGCTATACTGAGATGTACTAACATGCCACATACACTGACTGCCCAGCAGGGGGACTCATAGCTCTCCTATTCTCACCTCTCCCCATATATGCTATACTGAGATGTACTAACATGCCACATACACTGACTGCCCAGCAGGGGGACTCATAGCTCTCCTATTCTCACCTCTCCCCATATATGCTATACTGAGATGTACTAACATGTCACATACACTGACTGCTCAGCAGGGGGAGACATAGCTCTCCTATTCTCACCTCTCTCTGTATATGCTATACTGAGATGTACTAACATGCCACATACACTGACTGCCCAGAAGGGGGAGACATAGCTCTCCTATTCTCACCTCTCCCTGTATATGCTATACTGAGATGTACTAACATGTCACATATACTGACTGCCCAGCAGGGGGAGACATAGCTCTCCTATTCTCATCTCTCCCTGTATATGCTATACTGAGCTGTACTAACATGTCACATACACTGACTGCCCAGCAGGGGGAGACATAGCTCTCCTATTCTCACCTCTCCCTGTATATGCTATACTGAGATGTACTAACATGTCACATACACTGACTGCCCAGCAGGGGGACTCATAGCTCTCCTATTCTCATCTCTCCCCATATATGCTATACTGAGATGTACTAATATGTTACATACACTGACTGCCCAGCAGGGGGAGACATAGCTCTCCTAGTCTCACCTCTCCCTGTATATGCTATACTGAGATGTACTAACATGTCACATACACTGACTGCCCAGCAAGGGGAGACATTGCTCTCCTATTCTCATCTCTCCCTGTATATGCTATACTGAGATGTACTAATATGCCACATACACTGACTGCCCAGCAGGGGGAGACATAGCTCTCCTAGTCTCACCTCTCCCTGTATATGCTATACTGAGATGTACTAACATGTCACATACACTGATGCCCAGCAGGGGGAGACATTGCTCTCCTATTCTCACCTCTCCCTGTATATGCTATACTGAGATGTACTAACATGCCACATACACTGACTGCCCAGCAGGGGGAGACATAGCTCTCCTATTCTCATCTCTCCCTGTATATACTATACTGAGATGTACTAATATGTCACATACACTGACTGCCCAGCAGGGGGAAACATAGCTCTCCTATTCTCATCTCTCCCTGTATATGCTATACTGAGATGTACTAACATGTCACATACACTGATTGCCCAGCAGGGGGAGACATTGATCTCCTATTCTCACCACTCCCCATATATGCTATACTGTGCTGTACTAACATGTCACATACACTGACTGCCCAGGAGGGGGAGACATAGCTCTCCTAGTCTCATCTCTCCCTGTATATGCTATACTGAGATGTACTAACATGTCACATACACTGATTGCCCAGCAGGGGGAGACATTGATCTCCTATTCTCACCTTTCCCCATATATGCTATACTGAGATGTACTAACATGCCACATACACTGACTGCCCAGCAGGGGGAGACATAGCTCTCCTATTCTCATCTCTCCCTGTATATGCTATACTGAGATGTACTAACATGTCACATACACTGACTGCCCAGCAGGGGGAGACATTGCTCTCCTATTCTCATCTCTCCCTGTATATGCTATACTGAGATGTACTAATATGTCACATACACTGACTGCCCAGCAGGGGGAGACATAGATCTACTATTCTCATCTCTCCCTGTATATGCTATACTGAGATGTACTAACATGTCACATACACTGACTGCCCAGCAGGGGGAGACATAGCTCTCCTAGTCTAATCTCTCTCTGTATATGCTATACTGAGATGTACTGACATGTCACATACACTGACTGCCCAGCAGGGGGAGACATAGCTCTCCTATTCTCATCTCTCCCTGTATATGCTATACTGAGATGTACTAACATGTCACATACACTGACTGCCCAGCAGGGGGAGACATAGCTCTCCTATTCTCATCTCTCCCTGTATATGCTATACTGAGATGTACTAACATGCCACATACACTGACTGCCCAGCAGGGGGAGACATAGCTCTCCTATTCTCACCTCTCCCTGTATATGCTATACTGAGATGTACTAACATGCCACATACACTGACTGCCCAGCAGGGGGAGACATTGCTCTCCTATTCTCACCTCTCCCTGTATATGCTATACTGATCTGTACTAACATGTCACATAGACTGACTGCCCAGCAGGGGGAGACATAGCTCTCCTATTCTCATCTCTCCCTGTATATGCTATACTGAGATGTACTAATATGTCACATACACTGACTGCCCAGCACTGGGAGACATAGCTCTCCTATTCTCATCTCTCCCCATATATGCTATACTGAGATGTACTAATATGTCACATACACTGACTGCCCAGCAGTGGGAGACATAGCTCTCCTATTCTCATCTCTCCCCATATATGCTATACTGAGATGTACTAACATGTCACATACACTGACTGCCCAGCAGTGGGAGACATAGCTCTCCTATTCTCATCTCTTCCCATATATGCTATACTGAGATGTACTAATATGTCACATACACTGACTGCCCAGCAGGGGGAGACATAGCTCTCCTAGTCTCATCTCTCCCTGTATATGCTATACTGAGATGTACTAACATGCCACATACACTGACTGCCCAGCAGGGGGAGACATAGCTCTCCTATTCTCACCTCTCCCTGTATATGCTATACTGAGATGTACTAACATGCCACATACACTGACTGCCCAGCAGGGGGAGACATAGCTCTCCTATTCTCATCTCTCCCTGTATACGCTATACTGAGATGTACTAACATGTCACATACACTGACTGCCCAGCAGGGGGAGACATAGCTCTCCTATTCTCACCTCTCCCTGTATATGCTATACTGAGATGTACTAATATGTCACATACACTGACTGCCCAGCAGGGGGAGACATAGCTCTCCTATTCTCACCTCTCCCTGTATATGCTATACTGAGATGTACTAACATGTCACATACACTGACTGCCCAGCAGGGGGAGACATAGCTCTCCTAGTCTAATCTCTCTCTGTATATGCTATACTGAGCTGTACTAATATGTCACATACACTGATTGCCCAGCAGGGGGAGACATAGCTCTCCTATTCTCACCTCTCCCTGTATATGCTATACTGAGATGTACTAATATGTCACATATACTGACTGCCCAGCAGGGGGAGACATAGCTCTCCTATTCTCATCTCTCCCTGTATATGCTATACTGAGATGTACTAACATGTCACATACACTGACTGCCCAGCAGGGGGAGACATAGCTCTCCTATTCTCATCTCTCCCTGTATATGCTATACTGAGCTGTACTAATATGTCACATACACTGACTGCCCAGCAGAGGGAGACATAGCTCTCCTATTCTCACCTCTCCCTGTATATGCTATACTGAGATGTACTAATATGTCACATACACTGACTGCCCAGCAGGGGGAGACATAGCTCTCCTAGTCTAATCTCTCTCTGTATATGCTATACTGAGCTGTACTAATATGTCACATACACTGACTGCCCAGCAGGGGGAGACATAGCTCTCCTAGTCTAATCTCTCTCTGTATATGCTATACTGAGCTGTACTAACATGTCACATACACTGACTGCCCAGCAGGGGGAGACATAGCTCTCCTATTCTCACCTCTCCCCATATATGCTATACTGAGATGTACTAACATGCCACATACACTGACTGCCCAGCAGGGGGAGACATAGCTCTCCTATTCTCACCTCTCCCTGTATATGCTATACTGAGATGTACTAATATGTCACATACACTGACTGACCAGCAGGGGGAGACACAGCTCTCCTATTCTCACCTCACCCCATATTTGCTATACTGAGATGTACTAACATGTCACATACACTGACTGCCCAGCAGGGGGAGACATAGCTCTCCTATTCTCATCTCTCCCTGTATATGCTATACTGAGATGTACTAACATGCCACATACACTGATTGCCCAGCAGGGGGAGACATTGCTCTCCTATTCTCACCTCTCCCCATATATGCTATACTGCGCTGTACTAATATGTCACATACACTGACTGCCCAGCAGGGGGAGACATAGCTCTCCTATTCTCATCTCTCCCTGTATATGCTATACTGAGATGTACTAACATGTCACATACACTGACTGCCCAGCAGGGGGAGACATTGCTCTCCTATTCTCATCTCTCCCTGTATATGCTATACTGAGATGTACTAATATGTCACATACACTGACTGCCCAGCAGGGGGAGACATAGCTCTCCTATTCTCTCCCTGTATATGCTATACTGAGATGTACTAACATGTCACATACACTGACTGCCCAGCAGGGAGAGACATAGCTCTCCTATTCTCATCTCTCCCTGTATATGCTATACTGAGATGTACTAACATGTCACATACACTGACTGCCCAGCAGGGGGAGACATAGCTCTCCTATTCTCACCTCTCCCTGTATATGCTATACTGAGATGTACTAACATGTCACATACACTGACTGCCCAGCAGGGGGAGACATAGCTCTCCTATTCTCACCTCTCCCTGTATATGCTATACTGAGATGTACTAACATGTCACATACACTGACTGCCCAGCAGGGGGAGACATAGCTCTCCTATTCTCATCTCTCCCTGTATATGCTATACTGAGATGTACTAACATGTCACATACACTGACTGCCCAGAAGGGGGAGACATAGCTCTCCTATTCTCACCTCTCCCTGTATATGCTATACTGAGATGTACTAACATGTCACATATACTGACTGCCCAGCAGGGGGAGACATAGCTCTCCTATTCTTACCTCTCCCCATATATGCTATACTGAGATGTACTAACATGTCACATATACTGACTGCCCAGCAGGGGGAGACATTGCTCTCCTATTCTCACCTCTCCCCATATATGCTATACTGAGATGTACTAACATGTCACATACACTGACTGCCCAGCAGGGGGAGACATAGCTCTCCTATTCTCACCTCTCCCCATATATGCTATACTGAGATGTACTAACATGCCACATACACTGACTGCCCAGCAGGGGGAGACATAGCTCTCCTATTCTCACCTCTCCCCATATATACTATACTGAGATGTACTAACATGTCACATACACTGACTGCCCAGCAGGGGGAGACATAGCTCTCCTATTCTCACCTCTCCCCATATATGCTATACTGAGCTGTACTAACATGCCACATGCACTGACTGCCCAGCAGGGGGAGACATAGCTCTCCTATTCTCATCTCTCCCTGTATATGCTATACTGAGATGTACTAATATGTCACATACACTGACTGCCCAGCAGGGGGAGACATAGCTCTCCTAGTCTCACCTCTCCCTGTACATGCTAAACTGAGATGTACTAACATGTCACATATACTGACTGCCCAGCAGGGGGAGACATAGCTCTCCTATTCTCATCTCTCCCTGTATATGCTATACTGAGATGTACTAACATGTCACATACACTGACTGCCCAGCAGGGGGAGACATTGCTCTCCTATTCTCACCTCTCCCTGTATATGCTATACTGAGATGTACTAACATGTCACATACACTGACTGCCCAGCAGGGGGAGACATAGCTCTCCTATTCTCACCTCTCCCTGTATATGCTATACTGAGCTGTACTAATATGTCACATACACTGACTGCCCAGCAGGGGGAGACATAGCTCTCCTATTCTCATCTCTCCCTGTATATGCTATACTGAGATGTACTAACATGCCACATACACTGACTGCCCAGCAGGGGGAGACATAGCTCTCCTATTCTCACCTCTCCCTGTATATGCTATACTGAGATGTACTAACATGTCACATACACTGACTGCCCAGCAGGGGGAGACATAGATCTACTATTCTCACCTCTCCCCATATATGCTATACTGAGCTGTACTAATATGTCACATACACTGACTGCCCAGCAGGGGGAGACATAGCTCTCCTATTCTCATCTCTCCCTGTATATGCTATACTGATCTGTACTAATATGTCACATACACTGACTGCCCAGCAGGGGGAGACATAGTTCTATTCTCATCTCTCCCTGTATATGCTCTACTGAGATGTACTAACATGTCACATACACTGACTGCCCAGCAGGGGGAGACATAGCTCTCCTATTCTCACCTCTCCCCATATTTGCTATACTGAGATGTACTAACATGTCACATACACTGACTGCCCAGCAGGGGGAGACATAGCTCTCCTATTCTCACCTCTCCCCATATATGCTATACTGAGATGTACTAACATGCCACATACACTGACTGCCCAGCAGGGGGAGACATAGCTCTCCTATTCTCACCTCTCCCTGTATATGCTATACTGATCTGTACTAATATGTCACATACACTGACTGCCCAGCAGGGGGAGACATAGTTCTATTCTCATCTCTCCCTGTATATGCTATACTGAGATGTACTAACATGTCACATACACTGACTGCCCAGCAGGGGGAGACATAGCTCTCCTATTCTCACCTCTCCCTGTATATGCTATACTGAGATGTACTAATATGTCACATACACTGACTGCCCAGCAGGGGGAGACATAGCTCTCCTATTCTCACCTCTCCCCATATATGCTATACTGAGATGTACTAACATGCCACATACACTGACTGCCCAGCAGGGGGAGACATAGCTCTCCTATTCTCACCTCTCCCTGTATATGCTATACTGAGCTGTACTAATATGTCACATACACTGACTGCCCAGCAGGGGGAGACATAGTTCTATTCTCATCTCTCCCTGTATATGCTATACTGAGATGTACTAACATGTCACATACACTGACTGCCCAGCAGGGGGAGACATAGCTCTCCTATTCTCACCTCTCCCTGTATATGCTATACTGAGATGTACTAATATGTCACATACACTGACTGCCCAGCAGGGGGAGACATAGCTCTCCTATTCTCACCTCTCCCCATATATGCTATACTGAGATGTACTAATATGTCACATACACTGACTGCCCAGCAGGGGGACTTATAGCTCTCCTATTCTCACCTCTCCCTGTATATGCTATACTGAGCTGTACTAATATGTCACATACACTGACTGCCCAGCAGGGGGACTCATAGCTCTCCTATTCTCACCTCTCCATGTATATGCTATACTGAGATGTACTAACATGTCACATACACTGACTGCCCAGCAGGGGGAGACATAGCTCTCCTATTCTCACCTCTCCCCATATATGCTATACTGAGATGTACTAACATGTCACATACACTGACTGCCCAGCAGGGGGAGACATAGATCTACTATTCTCACCTCTCCCCATATATGCTATACTGAGCTGTACTAATATGTCACATACACTGACTGCCCAGCAGGGGGAGACATAGCTCTCCTATTCTCATCTCTCCCTGTATATGCTATACTGATCTGTACTAATATGTCACATACACTGACTGCCCAGCAGGGGGAGACATAGTTCTATTCTCATCTCTCCCTGTATATGCTATACTGAGATGTACTAACATGTCACATACACTGACTGCCCAGCAGGGGGAGACATAGCTCTCCTATTCTCACCTCTCCCTGTATATGCTATACTGAGATGTACTAATATGTCACATACACTGACTGCCCAGCAGGGGGAGACATAGCTCTCCTATTCTCACCTCTCCCCATATATGCTATACTGAGATGTACTAACATGCCACATACACTGACTGCCCAGCAGGGGGAGACATAGCTCTCCTATTCTCATCTCTCCCTGTACATGCTATACTGATCTGTACTAATATGTCACATACACTGACTGCCCAGCAGGGGGAGACATAGTTCTATTCTCATCTCTCCCTGTATATGCTATACTGAGATGTACTAACATGTCACATACACTGACTGCCCAGCAGGGGGAGACATAGCTCTCCTATTCTCACCTCTCCCTGTATATGCTATACTGAGATGTACTAATATGTCACATACACTGACTGCCCAGCAGGGGGAGACATAGCTCTCCTATTCTCACCTCTCCCCATATATGCTATACTGAGATATACTAACATGTCACATACACTGACTGCCCAGCAGGGGGACTTATAGCTCTCCTATTCTCACCTCTCCCTGTATATGCTATACTGAGATGTACTAATATGTCACATACACTGACTGCCCAGCAGGGGGACTCATAGCTCTCCTATTCTCACCTCTCCCTGTATATGCTATACTGAGATGTACTAACATGTCACATACACTGACTGCCCAGCAGGGGGAGACATAGCTCTCCTATTCTCATCTCTCCCTGTATATGCTATACTGAGATGTACTAACATGTCACATACACTGACTGCCCAGCAGGGGGAGACATAGCTCTCCTATTCTCACCTCTCCCTGTATATGCTATACTGAGCTGTACTAATATGTCACATACACTGACTGCCCAGCAGGGGGAGACACAGGTCTCCTATTCTCACCTCTCCCCATATATACTATACTGAGATGTACTAACATGTCACATACACTGACTGCCCAGCAGGGGGAGACATAGCTCTCCTATTCTCTCCCTGTATATGCTATACTGAGATGTACTAACATGTCACATACACTGACTGCCCAGCAGGGGGACTCATAGCTCTCCTATTCTCACCTCTCCCCATATATACTATACTGAGATGTACTAATATGTCACATACACTGACTGCCCAGCAGGGGGAGACATAGCTCTCCTATTCTCATCTCTCCCTGTATATGCTATACTGAGATGTACTAATATGTCACATACACTGACTGCCCAGCAGGGGGAGACATAGCTCTCCTATTCTCACCTCTCCCTGTATATGCTATACTGAGATGTACTAATATGTCACATACACTGACTGCCCAGCAGGGGGAGACATAGCTCTCCTATTCTCACCTCTCCCCATATATGCTATACTGAGATGTACTAACATGCCACATACACTGACTGCCCAGCAGGGGGAGACATAGCTCTCCTATTCTCACCTCTCCCCATATATGCTATACTGATCTGTACTAATATGTCACATACACTGACTGCCCAGCAGGGGGAGACATAGCTCTCCTAGTCTCATCTCTCCCTGTATATGCTATACTGAGATGTACTAATATGTCACATACACTGACTGCCCAGCAGGGGGAGACACAGCTCTCATATTCTCACCTCTCCCTGTATATGCTATACTGAGATGTACTAACATGTCACATACACTGATGCCCAGCAGGGGGAGACATAGCTCTCCTATTCTCATCTCTCCCTGTATATGCTATACTGAGATGTACTAACATGCCACATACACTGCCTGCCCAGCAGGGGGAGACACAGCTCTCCTATTCTCATCTCTCCCTGTATATGCTATACTGAGATGTACTAACATGTCACATACACTGACTGCCCAGCAGGGGGAGACATAGCTCTCCTATTCTCACCTCTCCCCATATATGCTATACTGAGATGTACTAACATGTCACATATACTGACTGCCCACCAGGGGGAGACATAGCTCTCCTATTCTCACCTCTCCCCATATATGCTATACTGCGCTGTACTAATATGTCACATACACTGATGCTCAGCAGGGGGAGACATAGTTCTATTCTCATCTCTCCCCATATATACTATACTGAGATGTACTAACATGTCACATACACTGATGCCCAGCAGGGGGAGACAGATCTACTATTCTCTCCCTGTATACGCTATACTGAGCTGTACCAATATGTCACATACACTGACTGACCAGCAGGGGGAGACATTGCTCTCCTAGTCTCATCTCTCTCTGTATATGCTATACTGAGATGTACTAACATGTCACATACACTGACTGCCCAGCAGGGGGAGACATAGCTCTCCTATTCTCACCTCTCTCTGTATATGCTATACTGAGATGTACTAACATGTCACATACACTGACTGCCCAGCAGGGGGAGACATAGCTCTCCTATTCTCATCTCTCCCTGTATATGCTATACTGAGATGTACTAACATGTCACATACACTGACTGCCCAGAAGGGGGAGACATAGCTCTCCTATTCTCATCTCTCCCTGTATATGCTATACTGAGATGTACTAACATGTCACATACACTGACTGCCCAGCAGGGGGAGACATAGACCTACTATTCTCTCCCTGTATATGCTATACTGCGCTGTACTAATATGTCACATACACTGATGCCCAGCAGGGGGAGACATTGTCATTGTATCACAGGAAGAAATCATTTTCTATTAAAGCTGTTTGCAGCTAGATTTGCTGTGTAAACTATCTAAACTTTAGATAAGATATATGGACAAATTACTTGTTATAGTTCGTTTTTCATCTTGGATCCGCTTTAAGAAACACTGGCCCTTTAATAGTCAGTGCCAAACAGTTGCATGCTGGGGGTTCTTTTTATCTATAATGTATTCCTCCTCTTCCATTTATTTCCCAGCCTAGCTGCCTATCTGAAACACGATCCCCTGCTCACTTGTGTTTACAAGCAAGACTGAGGTGACTCAGCGATTGGAGGAGAAAAGAAAAAAAAAAAGTAAAGGGCAGAAATGACATCAGGATTTAGCCTGAACTGTGGGCAAAATACATGGTTCCCACCAGGAACAGAATTCTCTTCATTTACTACATAAAATTCAATCAAATCAAATCAAAATGTGGACAGTACATTACATGTGTTATGTAAGTAGATCAAGTATTTATCTACTTACAGTGCTGTGAAAAACTACCGTATATACTCGCATACAAGCCGAATTTTTGACCCCCAAAAAGGGGGTCAAAAGTTGGGGGGTCGGCTTGTATGCGAGTCTTCCCTGGTGGTCTAGTGGTCGGGTGGTCCGTGGTCCGCACCCCGCTCCCCTGCTGCTATTACCTGCTTAGGCAGCGGCCGCTTCCTAATCCGCATTCCTCTTCTGAAGTTGCAGAGTGTATCACAGCAGCGCGTCCGGCGCTGCTGCTGTGACGATGCAGAGTGCAGGAAAGAGCGCGGCTCCCTATAGCGGCGATCTGTATCGCCGTTACCAGGGGAACCGCTCTTTCCTGCCCCCTGCATCGTCACAGCAGCAGCGCCGGGCGCGCTGCTGTGATACACTCTGCAACTTCAGAAGAGGAATGCGGATTAGGAAGCGGCCGCTGCCTAAGCAGGTAATAGCAGCGGCGGCCGCAGGGGGAGCGCTATACTGGGGCACTACCTACCTATACTGGGCACTATAC
Organism: Hyperolius riggenbachi; assembly: GCF_040937935.1. NCBI lineage: Eukaryota > Metazoa > Chordata > Amphibia > Anura > Hyperoliidae > Hyperolius > Hyperolius riggenbachi. Next base: position 12,140,630 of record NC_090646.1, on the reverse strand, counting down.
TGGCCAAACTGGGCACTATACTGGCTAAACTGGACACTTTACTAGCCATACTGGGGCACTATACTAGCCATACTGGGGTACTATACTAGCCAAACTGGGCACTATACTAGCTATACTGAGGCACTACCTACCCATACTGGGCGCTATACTGGCTAAACTGGGCACTATACTAGCCATACTGGGGCACTATACTAGCCATACTGGGGCACTATACTAGCTAAACTGGGCACTATACTAGCTATACTGAGGCACTACCTACCCATACTGGGCGCTATACTGGGCACTATACTGGCTATACTAGGCACTATACTGGCTATACTGGGCACTTTACTAGCTATACTGGGCACTTTACTAGCTATACTGGGCACTTTACTAGCTATACTGGACACTACCTACCTATACTGGGCACTACACTAGCTGTACTGGGCACTATACTGGCTAAACTGGGCACTATACTAGCTAAACTGGGCACTATACTAGCTATACTGAGGCACTACCTTCCCATACTGGGCACTATACTGGCTATACTGGGACACACTGGGGGGCTGCACCAATCCAGCATTTCCTACCCCCGGCTTATATGGGGGTCAATCATTTTTCCCTGGTTTTTCAGGGAAAAGTTGGGGGGTCGGCTTATATGCAAGTATATACGGTATTTTCCCCCTTCCTGATTTCTTATTCTTTTGCATGTTTGTCACACTTAAATGTTTCTGCTTATCAAAAACCGTTAACTATTAGTCAAAGATAACATAATTGAACACAAAATGAAGTTTTAAATGATGGTTTTTATTATTTAGTGAGGAAAAAAACCTCCAAACCTACATGGCCCTGTGTGAAAAAGAAATTGCCCCCTGAACCTAATAACTGGTTGGGCCACCCTTAGCAGCAATAACTGCAATCAAGCATTTGCGATAACTTGCAACAAAACTTTTACAGCGCTCTGGAGGAATTTTGGCCCACTCATCTTTGCAGAATTGTTGTAATGCAGCTTTATTTGAGGGTTTTCTAGCATGAACCGCCTTTTTAAGGTCATGCCGCAACATCTCAATAGGATTCAGGTCAGGACTTTGACTAGGCCACTCCAAATTCTTCATTTTGTTTTTCTTCAGCCATTCAGAGGTGGATTTGCTGGTGTGTTTTGGGTCATTGTCCTGCTGCAGCACCCAAGATCGCTTCAGCTTGAGTTGACAAACAGATGGCCGGACATTCTCCTTCAGGATTTTTTGGTAGACAGTAGAATTCATGGTTCCATCTATCACAGCAAGCCTTCCAGGTCCTGAAGCAGCAAAACAACCCCAGACCATCACACTACCACCACCATATTTTACTGTTGGTATGATGTTCTTTTGCTGAAATGCTGTGTTACTTCTACGCCTGATGTAACGGGACAAGCACCTTCCAAAAAGTTCAACTTTTGTCTCGTCGGTCCACAAGGTATTTTCCCAAAAGTCTTGGCAATCATTGAGATGGTTTTTTTAGCGAAATTGAGACAAGCCTTAACCACTGGAGGACCTAGGGCTTTCTACCCCTTGAGGACCGGCCACTTTTTTTCCATTCAGACCACTGCAGCTTTCACGGTTTATTGCTCGCTCATACAACCTACCACCTAAATGAATTTTGGCTCCTTTTCTTGTCACTAATAAAGCTTTCTTTTGGTGCTATTTGATTGCTCCTGCGATTTTTACTTTTTATTATATTCATCAAAAAAGACATGAATTTTGGCAAAAAAATGATTTTTTTAAATTTCTGTGCTGACATTTTTCAAATAAAGTAAAATTTCTGTATACATGCAGCGCGAAAAATGTGGACAAACATGTTTTTGATAAAAAACAAACAAACCATTCAGTGTATATTTATTGGTTTGGGTAAAAGTTATAGCGTTTACAAACTATGGTGCAAAAAGTGAATTTTCCCATTTTCAAGCATCTCTGACTTTTCTGACCCTCTGTCATGTTTCATGAGGGGCTAGAATTCCAGGATAGTATAAATACCCCCCAAATGACCCCATTTTGGAAAGAAGACATCCCAAAGTATTCACTGAGAGGCATAGTGAGTTCATAGAAGATATTATTTTTTGTCACAAATAAGCGGAAAATGACACTTTGTGAGAAAAAAAAAAAAAAGTTTCCATTTCTTCTAACTTGCGACAAAAAAAAAAAAATGAAATCTGCCACGGACTCACCATGCCCCTCTCTGAATACCTTGAAGGGTCTACTTTCCAAAATGGGGTCATTTGTGGCGTGTGTTTACTGTCCTGACATTTTGGGGGGTGCTAAATTGTAAGCACCCCTGTAAAGCCTAAAGGTGCTCATTGGACTTTGGACCCCTTAGCGCAGTTAGGCTGCAAAAAAGTGCCACACATGTGGTATTGCCGTACTCAGGAGAAGTAGTATAATGTGTTTTTGGGTGTATTTTTACACATACCCATGCTGGGTGGGAGAAATATCTCTGTAAATGACAATTTGTTAATTTTTTTTACACACAATTGTCCATTTACAGAGATCTTTCTCCCACTCAGCATGGGTATGTGTAAAAATACACCACAAAACACATTATACTACTTCTCCTGAGTACGGCGATACCACGTGTGGCACTTTTTTGCACCCTAACTGCGCTAAAGGGCCCAAAGTCCAATGAGTACCTTTAGGATTTCACAGGTAATTTTGAGAAATTTCGTTTCAAGACTACTCCTCACGGTTTAGGGCCCCTAAAATGCCAGGGCAGTATAGGAACCCCACAAATGACCCCATTTTAGAAAGAAGACACCCCAAGGTATTCCGTTAGGAGTATGGTGAGCTCATAGAAGATTTTATTTTTTGTCAAAAGTTAGCGGAAAATGACACTTTGTGAAAAAACACAATTAAAATCAATTTCCGCTAACTTGTGACAAAAAATAAAATCTTCTATGAACTCGCCATACTACTAACGGAATACCTTGGGGTGTCTTCTTTCTAAAATGGGGTCATTTGTGGGGTTCCTATACTGCCCTGGCATTTTAGGGGCCCTAAACCGTGAGGCGTAGTCTTGAAACGAAATTTCTCAAAATGACTTGTGAAATCCTAAAGGTACTCATTGGACTTTGGGCCCTTTAGCGCAGTTAGGGTGCAAAAAAGTGCCACACATGTGGTATCGCCGTACTCGGGAGAAGTAGTACAATGTGTTTTGGGGTGTATTTTTACACATACCCATGCTGGGTGGGAGAAATACCTCTGTAAATGGACAATTGTGTGTAAAAAAAATCAAAAGATTGTCATTTACAGAGGTATTTCTCCCACCCAGCATGGGTATGTGGAAAAATACACCCCAAAACACATTATACTACTTCTCCCGAGTACGGCGATACCACATGTGTGGCACTTTTTTGCACCCTAACTGCACTAAGGGGCCCAAAGTCCAATGAGTACCTTTAGGATTTCACAGGTCATTTTTGTTTCAAGACTACTCCTCGCGGTTTAGGGCCCCTAAAATGCCAGGGCAGTATAGGAACCCCACTAATGACCCCATTTTAGAAAGAAGACACCCCAAGGTATTCCGTTAGGAGTATGGTGAGTTCATAAAAGTTTTTATTTTTTTGTCACAAGTTAGCGGAAATTGATTTTAATAGTTTTTTTTCACAAAGTGTCATTTTCCGCTAACTTGTGACAAAAAATAAAATCTTCTATGAACTCACCATATTCCGTACGGAATACCTTTGGGTGTCTTCTTTCTAGAATGGGGTCATTTGTGGGGTTCCTATACTGCCCTGGCATTTTAGGGGCCCTAAACCGTGAGGAGTAGTCTTGAAACTAAATGTCGCAAAATGACCTGTGAAATCCTAAAGGTACTCATTGGACTTTGGGCCCCTTAGCGTACTTAGGGTGTAAAAAAGTGCCACACATGTGGTACCGCCGTACTCAGGAGAAGTAGTATAATGTGTTTTGGGGTGTATTTTTACACATACCCATGCTAAGTGGGAGAAATATCTCTGTAAATGACAATTGTTTGATTTTTTTACACACAATTGTCCATTTACATAGAAATTTCTCCCACCCAGCATGGGTATGTGTAAAAATACACCCCAAAACACATTATACTACTTTTCCTGAGTACGGCGGTACCACATGTGTGACACTTTTTTGCAGCCTAGGTGTGCTAAGGGGCCCAACGTCCTATTCACAGATCATTTTGAAGCATTTGTTTTCTAGACTACTCCTCGCGGTTTAGGGCCCCTAAAATGCCAGGGCAGTATAGGAACCCCACAAGTGACCCCATTTTAGAAAGAAGACACCCCAAGGTATTCCGTTAGGTGTATGGCGAGTTCATAGAAGATTTTATTTTTTGTCACAAGTTAGTGAAAAATGACACTTTGTGAAAAAAAACCAATAAAAATTAATTTCCGCTAACTTTTGACAAAAAATAAAATCTTCTATGAACTCATCATACACCTAACAGAATACCTTGGGGTGTCTTTTTTTTCTAAAATGGGGTCACTTGTGGGGTTCCTATACCGCCCTGGCATTTTACAGGCCCAAAACCGTGAGTAGTCTGGAAACCAAATGTCTCAAAATGACTGTTCAGGGGTATAAGCATCTGCAAATTTTGATGACAGGTGGTCTATGAGGGGGCGAATTTTGTGGAACCGGTCATAAGCAGGGTGGCCTTTTAGATGACAGGTTGTATTGGGCCTGATCTGATGGATAGGAGTGCTAGGGGGGTGACAGGAGGTGATTGATGGGTGTCTCAGGGGTGGTTAGAGGGGAAAATAGATGCAATCAATGCACTGGGGAGGTGATCGGAAGGGGGTCTGAGGGGGATCTGAGGGTTTGGCCGAGTGATCAGGAGCCCACACGGGGCAAATTGGGGCCTGATATGATGGGTAGGTGTGCTAGGGGGTGACAGGAGGTGATTGATGGGTGTCTCAAGGTGTGATTAGAGGGGGGAATAGATGCAAGCAATGCACTGGCGAGGTGATCAGGGCTGGGGTCTGAGGGCATTCTGAGGGTGTGGGCGGGTGATTGAGTGCCCTAGGGGCAGATAGGGGTCTAATCTGATAGGTAGCAGTGACAGGGGGTGATTGATGGGTAATTAGTGGGTGTTTAGGGTAGAGAATAGATGGAAACACTGCGCTTGGGTGGTGATCTGATGTCGGATCTGCGGGCGATCTATTGGTGTGGGTGGGTGATCAGTTTGCCCGCAAGGGGCAGGTTAGGGGCTGATTGATGGGTGGCAGTGACAGCGGGTGATTGATGGGTGGCAGTGACAGGGGGTGATTGGCAGGTGATTGACAGGTGATCAGTGGGTTATTACAGGGAAGGACAGATGTAAATATTGCACTGGCGAATTGATAAGGGGGGGTCTGAGGGCAATCTGAGCGTGTAGGCGGGTGATTGGGTGCCCGCAAGGGGCAGATTAGGGTCTGATCTGATGGGTAACAGTGACAGGTGGTGATAGGGGGTGATTGATGGGTAATTAGTGGGTGTTTAGAGGAGAGAATAGATGTAAACGCTGCGCTTGGGTGGTGATCTGATGTCGGATCTGCGGGCGATCTATTGGTGTGGGTGGGTGATCAGATTGCCCGCAAGGGGCAGGTTAGGGGCTGATTGTTCGGTGGCAGTGACAGGGGGTGACAGGGGGTGATTGATGGGTGATCAGTGGGTTATTACAGGGAAGGACAGATGTAATTAATGCACTGGCGAATTGATAAGGGGGGGGGGGGTCTGAGGGCAATCTGAGCGTGTGGGCGGGTGATTGGGTGCCCGCAAGGGGCAGATTAGGGTCTGATCTGATAGGTAACAGTGACAGGTGGTGATAGGGGGTGATTGATGGGTAATTAGTTGGTGTTTAGAGAAGATAACAGATGTAAACGATACATTTGGGAGGTAATCTGACGGCGGGTTTGCGGGCGATCTAATGGTGTGGGTGGGTGATCAGATTGCCCGCAAGGGGCAGGTTAGGGGCTGATTGATGGGTGGCAGTGACAGGGGGTGACAGGGGGTGATTGATGGGTGATAGGTGATTGGCAGGTGATTGACAGGTGATCAGTGGGTTATTACAGGGAAGAACAGATGTAATTAATGCACTGGTGAATTGATAAGGGGGGGGGTCAGAGGGCAATCTGAGCGTGTGGGCGGGTGATTGGGTGCCCGCAAGGGGCAGATTAGGGTCTGATCTGATAGGTAAAAGTGACAGGTGGTGATAGGGGGTGATTGATGGGTGATTGATGGGTAATTAGTGGGTGTTTAGAGGAGAGAATAGATGTAAACAATGGATTTGGGAGGTGATCTGATGTCGGATCTGTGGGCGATCTATTGGTGTGGGGGGGTGATCAGATTGCCCGCAAGGGGCAGGTTAGGGGCTGATTGATGGGTGGCAGTGACAGGGGGTGATTGACGGGTGATTGACAGGTGATCAGGGGGATAGATGCATACAGTAAACAGGGGGGGGTGGTCTGGGGGGGGGGGGGGTCTGGGGAGAATCTGAGGGGTGGGGGGTGATCAGGAGGGGGCAGGGAGCAGGGGGGGGATAAAAAAAAAAATAGCGTTGACAGATAGTGACGGGGAGTGATTGATGGGTGATTGGGTGCAAACAGGGGTCTGGGGGGTGGGCAGGGAGGGTCTGAGGGGTGCTGTGGGCGATCTGGGGCAGGGGGGGGGAGAAATCAGTGTGCTTGGGTGCGACATAGGGTGGCTGCAGCCTTCCCTGGTGGTCCCTCGGACACTGGGACCACCAGGGCAGGAGGCAGCCTGTATAATACACTTTGTAAACATTACAAAGTGTAGTATACACTTTGTATGCGACGATCGCGGGGTTAACATCCCGCCGGCGCTTCCGTATAGCCGGCGGGATGTTGCGGCGGGCGAGCGGTGACTGGCGCCGGCGGAGGATCGCGTCACGGATGACGCGATCGCTCCGCCCATGCCCTTAGAAGGACCGCCGCCTCTGTGGGTGAGCCGGTCCTTCAGGGCTCCACTTCCCGGCCGCCTCTGTGCGTTAGGCGGTCGGGAAGTGGTTAATGTTCTCTTTGCTTAAAAGTGGTTTGCGCCTTGGATATCTGCCATGCAGGCCGTTTTTGCCCAGTCTCTTTCTTATGTTGGAGTCGTGAACAATGACCTTAATTGAGGCAAGTGAGGCCTGCAGTTCTTTAGATGTTGTCCTGGAGTCTTTTGTGGCCTCTCGGACAAGTTTTCTCTGCGCTCTTGGGGTAATTTTTGTCGGCTGGCCACTCCTGGGAAGGTTCATCACTGTTCCCTGTTTTTGCTATTTGTGGATAATGGCTCTCACTGTGGTTCGCTGGAGTCTCAAAGCTTTAGAAATGGCTTTATAACCTCTACCAGACTGATAGATCTCAATTACAGTACTTTTGTTCTCATTTGTTCCTGAATTTCTTTGGATCTTGGCATGATGTCTAGCTTTTGAGGTGCTTTTGGTCTACTTCTCTGTGTCAGATAGCTCCTATTTAAGTGATTTCTTGATTGAAACAGGTGTGGCAGTAATCAGGCCTGGGGGTGACTACAGAAATTGAACTCAGGTGTGATAAACCACAGTTAAGTTATTTTTTAACAAGGGGGACAATCACTTTTTAACATAGGGCCATGTAGGTTTGGAGTTTTTTTTCTCTCTAAATAATAAAAACATCTTTGACTAATAGTTAACGGTTTTTGATGAGCAGAAACATTTAAAGAGAAACTCAGACCAAGAATTTAACTTTATCCCAATCAGTAGCTGATACCACCTTTCACATGACAAATCTATTGCATTTCCCAAACAGACCATCAGGGGGCGCTGTATGACTGATATTGAGGTGAAACCCCTCCCACAAGAAGCTCTGGGACTGCAGTTCTCTGGGCAAACTGCCACAATGTAACAATGTTCACAGACAGGAAATGGCTGTTTACAGCTGTCTGTAACAGACAGAACAGCTAGAAACAGCTACAGAACCTGCCCACAGTAACAATGTCACCATGTAATACATGTCAGAATGTGAATCTGGGAGAGGAAAGATTTTACAATGAGCAAACACTGACTAAATCATTTATACCTAATTATGATCAAAATGAAGCACTTTTTTATTACATTATTTTCACTGGAGTTCCTCTTTAAGTGTGACAAACATGCAAAAGAATAAGAAATCAGAAAGGGGGCAAATAGTTTTTCACATCACTGTATATATGTTTTTTTCCCTGGCATAGTATGGCTAAGCCTCCTGCTTTAACTGTTGGGATTCTTTAGCCTAGGACAGTGGTTACCAAACTTTCTTGGGTGAGGGCACCCTTGAAGGCTTTGACATTTTTTCAAGGCTCCCTTTGCCAAAAACAACTACTGAAATGCCGTTCTGACCCTTATCAGGCGACGCCCCACTCCAAGTAGCTAGTGATGGTTATTAGGCACTGCAATTCCTCATGTTCAACTTCAACCATGGTTGCGGGGACTAAAGGTTAACTAGCAGGTAATGCAGCTGCATTGTATATCAACGTGTGGTTGTATTACCTGATGGTATTGCATAAAGGATGGGGATGCATGCCGCGGCACCCTGTGTAAGAACCACTGGCGTATGGTATGGACTTTTCATGTACCGATATGTGCAATTTTCTGGGCCTGGAAGGATTATAGGTTTTTACTGTTCTATGTTAACTTTGCCTGTACGCCAGCTGTGCATTATATCCATCACTAATGTTCTTACTGTGTAAATGTATCTTGCACTTTATTCTTATTATGTGGATGTAGGACCATCTGACTGTGTGCCTTTTATGTGCTTTATGCAATCTGTCTGTATTATTCTTATCAATAAAACCTTTTGTAAACTAATTTGTCACATACACTGAGTGCCCAGCAGGGGGTGACATAGCTCTCCTATTCTCACCTCATTCTCTATACAGAGCTGTACGAATATATCAGACTGAACTTACTGAGGAGCCCAGCAGGGGGTGACATGGCTCTCCTATTCTCACCTCATTTTCAATACAGACTAACCAGCAAGCTCATGGTGAACCAGAACTCATTGGAGTGTGTAAGGGGGCTACAATGGTCCTAAAAGCCCCCTTACTAAAATGCTAAGGAAAACAAAAGTTTGCTTTCTTAAAACAGAAAGAATTTGCCATAATTCAGGTTGGAGTGAGCTTGAGATGTCTCCCACAATGCATCACTGCTGAATATATGCAAATTAACCATTGTTGCCCTTAGAAGCTAACCACACCTCCAGAAAATTCAGCGGTTCTGGAGGCGTGTTTACCTTCTAAGGGCAACAATGGTTAATTTGCATATATTCAGCAGTGATGCACTGGGAGACATCTCAAGCTCACTCCAACCTGAATTATCACAGAATACCTTCTGTTTTAAGAAAGCAAACTTTTGTTTTCATTTTCTATACAGAGCTGTACTAATATATCAGACTGCACTTACTGAGGAGCCCAGCAGGGGGAGACAGTTCTCTTACTGATACCACATCCCAATTCTTCAGACTAAGGCCTCATTCACACTTTGTGCGCGTCTGTCCGCTTTTTTTCAGCACATAGATCCGATCAGACTTCCTGATCGTTTTTCTGATCACTTCTATGCAAATCGATCAGAAAAACTATCGGAAATCAGACCGGGCCTGTCAGAAACTATGTATTTGACCCATCTATTGTGGTGTGTACCAGGCTTAAATCTAACAGAAAATGGTAGTGTGTAACTAGCATTACATATCAGATGGGTACAGGAAGTCTGTGTCCTGCTTCTCCCTTCCCCAGTGCATGCGATGGTTCCCCTGAAAGGTTTGTCCTGTTTCCAGGTGATAATTTGCGGAGTGCCTTTGTAAATAAACCTGGCTGCTATCGGCAAGCAGAAGCCTTACTCCCCATATGAGAGCCTGGGGACAGGTCTATCCCTCTCACTAGAAGGGCTGTACTAGGCTGACTGAAGACTGGTGCCCACTAATCCTGTCATCATATGACTAGAGATGGGACTTCTGGCCAATAGGAGCAGCTTAGTGGGGCAGGAAGGGGCGGGCACAACGTGGGACTCTAACTCCACACACAAATTGAACACAGGTTCAGGTTAAAGCAAGCAAGCTGATCCCCAGCAGCTGTAGCATCCTATTGTAAGGGAAAGGGCGAGTTAATTTAGAGTTGTCCTGAAGTGAAGAAAAAAGTGCCCCTAAATCAGGGGTGTCAAACTCAAATACAAAGTGGGCCGACATTGAACACTGGGACCTAGTCGTGGGCCAACCTCAATGTCTACTGGCCACCTTATAAAGTTCCCTAGTGTCCAATTACTCCCCTCCAACTCCTATACAGTTCCCTGGTGTCTAGTGGTCCTCCTCCATCCCCTACACAGTTCTCTGGTGTCTAGTGGTCCTTCTCCATCCCCTACACAGTTCTCTGGTGTCTAGTGGTCCTCCTCCTTCCCCTACACAGTTCCCTGGTGTCTAGTGGTCCTCCTCCTTCCCCTACACAGTTCCCTGGTGTCTAGTGGTCCTCCTCCTTCCCCTACACAGTTCTCTGGTGTCTAGTGGTCCTCCTCCTTCCCCTACACAGATCCCTGGTGTCTAGTGGTCCTCCTCCTTCCCCTACACAGTTCTCTGGTGTCTAGTGGTCCTCCTCCTTCCCCTACACAGATCCCTGGTGTCTAGTGGACCTCCTCCCTCCCATACACAGATCCCTGGTGTCTAGTGGTCCTCCTCCATCCCCTACACAGTTCTCTGGGGTCTAGTGGTCCTCCCTCCTCTATACTATTCCCTAGTGTTTAGTGCTTTCCCCCTACTTCCCCCATATGGTTTCCCTGATGATCTAGGGCTTCACCTCCAGTATAGCTTCCCTGGTGGTCTACAGTGGGCCAAACAATCCTAAGTGGGGAAACCCCTTGGGGGCCATATTTAATGGCCTTGAGGGCCAGATGTGGCCTGTGGGCCGGAGTTTGACGTGTATGCCCTAGAGCATCCTTTCTCAGCCAGTGTTCCTTGAGGACATTGCAGGATTTCCCTGGCATTTCTCCCTCTTGTGAGACTGGCCTCCGTTGGAGAGGTAAAAAAGTCCTTGGCTCCTCTATAAAATGAGGGGATCAGTATAATGAGCACAATAATTACAAAAACAACAAAAAAAAAACTATACGATAGTGAGGAATTATAATATAGAGCCCTGTTACAGGGGTGCACTATGACTGTGGGAACTATAATCAAAAACCACCAACACGGGCTACTATAATGGAGTAACGTGGAATGGGGGCTAAAGAAGGAGGCTGTTAACGTTTTTAGCCACACCTTCCCCACTAACTCCTCTAATGCAGGAGTTCCATGAGATCCGAACAATTATTTGAAGGGTTCCTCCAAGGTGAAAAGGTTACGAAACACTGGCCTAGAGGGTAGGTACCTCGGGAGGGTTAAGCCTCAGGACCTTAACGAGTCTCTCCCCGCCCCATTCAGGCGGTGGGACCTCCGAAGGTCTGGAAACAAGGGCTTGTCGATAGCGGCTTTCCTCTCAGACTCCTGCAGAAATAGCCCAGCCTGATGGGGTCAGCTCTAGCGCTCAGATGATCGCTGTCTGCACAATACAGCAGTCCTGACTGGGCTCGGCTATTACCACCGGAGCCCGAGAGGAAAGCCACTAGTGCGACCTGTCATTGGTGGTTTGGGGGTGCAGCGCTGGATCGGGCTGGCTGAGGACAACAAGGAAGCCTCATTAGCATCCAGAGCCGGTCACCTCCCGAAGCAAGAGTCTAACTTTTATCTCCCCGGACTGCAAGCAACAGCTTCTCATCACACCCCTGACTAAGTATTTGCCAAACAGATTACCACCAATGCGTCAGTTTTTGTGTTTGATTCGTGGCTATGAGTTGGAAGTTTTAGATGATGCTCTAAACACTTTTTTAGAATAAAAGGAACTTAAAGGACAACTGAAGTAGGAATATGGAAGCTGCCATGTTTATTCCCTGTTGGAGCATGAGTGTGTAGTGATCCAGGGGGCGGTAAGTGTGTAGTGATCCAGGGGGCGGTAAGTGTGTAGTGATCCAGGGGGCGTTAAGTGTGTAGTGATCCAGGGGGCGGTACGTGTGTAGTGATCCAGCGGGCGGTAAGTGTGTAGTGATCCAGGGGGCGGTAAGTGTGTAGTGATCCAGGGGGCGGTAAGTGTGTAGTGATCCAGGGGGCGTTAAGTGTGTAGTGATCCAGGGGGCGGTAAGTGTGTAGTGATCCAAGGGCGGTAAGTGTGTAGTGATCCAGGGGGCAGTAAGTGTGTAGTGATCCAGGGGGCGGTAAGTGTGTAGTGATCCAGGGGGCGGTAGGTGTGTAGTGATCCAGGGGGCGGTACGTGTGTAGTGATCCAGGGGGCGGTACGTGTGTAGTGATCCAGGGGGCGGTACGTGTGTAGTGATCCAGGGGGCGGTACGTGTGTAGTGATCCAGGGGGCGGTACGTGTGTAGTGATCCAGCGGGCGGTAAGTGTGTAGTGATCCAGGGGGCGGTAAGTGTGTAGTGATCCAGGGGGCGGTAAGTGTGTAGTGATCCAGGGGGCGGTAAGTGTGTAGTGATCCAGGGGTGATCAAGTGTGTAGTGATCCAGGGGGCGGTAAGTGTGTAGTGATCCAAGGGCGGTAAGTGTGTAGTGATCCAGGGGGCGGTAAGTGTGTAGTGATCCAGGGGGCGGTAGGTGTGTAGTGATCCAGGGGGCGGTAAGTGTGTAGTGATCCAGGGGGCGGTAAGTGTGTAGTGATCCAGGGGGCGGTAAGTGTGTAGCGATCCAGGGGGCAGTAAGTGTGTAGCGATCCAGGGGGCAGTAAGTGTGTAGCGATCCAGGGGGCGGTAAGTGTGTAGTGATCCAGCGGGCGGTAAGTGTGTAGTGATCCAGGGGGCGGTAAGTGTGTAGTGATCCAGGGGGCGGTAAGTGTGTAGTGATCCAGGGGGCGGTAAGTGTGTAGTGATCCAGGGGTGATCAAGTGTGTAGTGATCCAGGGGGCGGTAAGTGTGTAGTGATCCAAGGGCGGTAAGTGTGTAGTGATCCAGGGGGCGGTAAGTGTGTAGTGATCCAGGGGGCGGTAGGTGTGTAGTGATCCAGGGGGCGGTAAGTGTGTAGTGATCCAGGGGGCGGTAAGTGTGTAGTGATCCAGGGGGCGGTAAGTGTGTAGCGATCCAGGGGGCAGTAAGTGTGTAGCGATCCAGGGGGCAGTAAGTGTGTAGCGATCCAGGGGGCAGTAAGTGTGTAGCGATCCAGGGGGCAGTAAGTGTGTAGCGATCCAGGGGGCGGTAAGTGTGTAGCGATCCAGGGGGCGGTAAGTGTGTAGCGATCCAGGGGGCGGTAAGTGTGTAGTGATCCAGGGGGCGGTAAGTGAGTAGTGATCCAGGGGGCGGTAAGTGAGTAGTGATCCAGGGGGGTGGTAAGTGTGTAGTGATCCAGGGGGGTGGTAAGTGTGTAGTGATCCAAGGGCGGTAAGTGTGTAGTGATCCAGGAGGCGGTAAGTGTGTAGTGATCCAGGGGGCGGTAAGTGTGTAGTGATCCAGGGGGGTGGTAAGTGTGTAGTGATCCAGGGGGCAGTAAGTGTGTAGTGATCCAGGGGGCGGTAAGTGTGTAGTGATCCAGGGGGCGGTAAGTGTGTAGTGATCCAGGGGGTTGGTAAGTGTGTAGTGATCCAGGGGGGCGGTAAGTGTGTAGTGATCCAGGGAGCGGTAAGTGTGTAGTGATCCAAGGGCGGTAAATGTGTAGTGATCCAAGGGCGGTAAGTGTGTAGTGATCCAAGGGCGGTAAGTGTGTAGTGATCCAGGGGGCGGCAAGTGTGTAGTGATCCAGGGGGCGGCAAGTGTGTAGTGATCCAGGGGGCGGCAAGTGTGTAGTGATCCAGGGGGCGGCAAGTGTGTAGTGATCCAGGGGGCGGCAAGTGTGTAGTGATCCAGGGGGCGGCAAATGTGTAGTGATCCAGGGGGCGGTAGGTGTGTAGTGATCCAGGGGGCGGGCACTCCCTGAACTAAACATAGCGGTGCATCCCAAGATTGTATTGGCCGAAGATTTTTGCATTTTAATTCCTCATCTGTTTTGCATCCCATATCTTATATGCATGAGTGCCCAGAGCTTTGCAATAACGCACTGTGATCTGTATGTGCCAGCATCTGTAATACACTTACTGCTCATATTTGTGTAGTGTGGCCTGCAGGAGGCTCAGAGAGTACACCAGACCGGCTGCAAAGCTCATCTGCTCCCCAACAGCTCCTCTCATCCCGTTTTTCTGCTCGTTGGCCTCCGACAGCTCAAACTTCTCCTGGGCCTGCTTACTGATAAGCTCCGCCTGTGGGGAGGGGACACACAGCACACATGGATCATCAGTGTTGGGTCACATGACAGTGCAAGGCTCACTACTATTTTCCAGGTGTTTCACTCGCACTTAAAGTGAGATGAATACGGAGGCTGCCATCTTCCTTCTCTAATAAACACTGCCGGCTGCGTAACATCTGTGCTGAGGCTCCACCTCTAATATAAGTCACTCCCCCAGAATGAGCATGCAGATCAGATACTGTAACTCTGGTGTGACTCTGCTGGCTGCATGCTTGTTACAGGGCTGTGGCCCAAACAACTAAAGGCAAAAGCTCAGCACAGAAGTCAGGTAACTGGCTTGGTTTATCAGGGAATGAAGATGGCAGTCTTTGTATTCCTATCACTTCAGCTTCACTTTAAAATGGCATGAAATAATTGCAGGGGTTTATATAATCTTCTCTTCGGACGTCTTCCCTTCAGGCAGGTAAGGCGGCACCACGCTATGGCCACGCCCACCTGAATGTCCGCAGCCTGCCCCCACTTTGGCAGCCGCAGAGCTTGGAGCAGCCCGCCACCATGCAGGTGGAGTTTTCAGAAGAATTTTGGCAGCCTTCGGAAACATGACTGCTGCTGGCGCTGCACAGCTGCGGGTGGGGGAGGCGGAGCATTACCTTTTCCCCATATATGAAAGGACAGGTATTTATCCCATCACACCCCCATTCAATCTCATTCAAACAGAGCTGGATATTACAGGCTCTGTAAATTATAATCTCAAGTACACTTTCAGACACAAAAATGGTTAGACAAACAAAATAGCTGAATTCAGCCAGTTCCGATCCCAGTCTGACGTGTTTCGTTGTAAACAGCCAGCTTCCTCAGAGGAAACATGAACTACAGACGGGTTCCTGAGTAACAATTCTATTGCCCATAACGGGGTCAGCAGTTGTCCCCCAGATGAAGGGCGAGGGAGATCTCACCTTGCAGATGAGCCTGGGGATGAGCAGCAGGACCAGGATACAGTCGTGGTCTCCGCTGTGGCGCAGGAAGCTGTCCGGCATGAAGGACGTCAGTAGGGACACGTGACGATTGGCCTGGTTCACCTCCATCTTCCTCAGCTCCATCTCAATGGCCTGTAAGGGAGGACAAAGTTACATCCAGGGGACGGAGCAGAGACACCGGCTGCACAGCTCTCCTCAGTACAAGCCTGTGTGCACCCCAAGATCTGCAGACTGTATAACGAGGACACATGATATCACGCTGTGATCACGCCAAACACCCACAAAGTATGACAATTAAGATTTACTCCATGTCACGGAAGAGCCGTGAAAAAACGCCATCACAATCTGTTTTCTGCACCGATTGTTAGTAAACGTTAACGGGCCAGATCAAAATTGTATGTTTAGATCCTAGCAGACTGCAGCCTTGGGGGTCTTCCTTTGGGAATCTGGCATTTCAGCTGATAGCAGAGCTCTTTTCATGAAGTCCCCTTTTGTCTCTGACTGTCCCAATGTTTGTTTAATTAACAAGGGTTTCCCTTCACAGGCAGACCACAGTTAAAGGCTCTTACACACGCCATACTTAAATGACGGATCCGTCAGACCCTCACGCTGGGCGGACGTTCTCCTGACAGTAGCACATGTGTACACACTGTCTGCAGACTAATAAGACTGTTTTTGACAGATCCACTGAGTCTTATCAGTCTGCCGACAGCGTGTACACAGGTGCTACTGTCGGCAGAACGCCCGCACAGCGGGAGGGTCTGACGGATCCGTCGTTTGCTAAAGTATGGTGTGTGATTCAGTACAATTTGGCCTTATCTACTTTAGAATGCAGGAAGCCCCCAGCAGGGGGCCTATTCAGAATTTGGTCTCTGATAGACACGACGGAGCCATTCAAACCAACGTTGAGAATACATGGAGTATAAGATTTTAGCTTGTTGAAGGGATACCGTTTAGATGAGAGGTATGAAAATTATATCATTCCACTGGTCCGGATCTAGTGAATATATTGATATTAAATTGGTGGCACGGACATCCCCAGAACCTGAGGTATTCAGCTGCTTCGTGCCAGAACATGTGACTCTAACCAAGTCTGATGTCATAGGAATTGTCATAATCTGAGAATTATGAATCTGTGACTTATTTGTGTGTGACGAGCGCGCGAGGAAATATGAAAATGCCATATTCTTGTGGACTCCAACGGTCCACCCAGAAGGTTAACAGCACCCCGTCCAGCCCAGGGGTTGACCCTGAGACTCCGCCCAAAAATGTGGGTCATTCAAAAGAACTCAACGGGGACTCCTCCCCAGTCCTCCATCTTAAACACCGACATGAGAGCATGCTGCTAGCCTTAGGACTGAGCTAGCGGCCATCTTGTTTGAACTTTGCTCTGGAACTTTAATGTGTTTCCCAAAGCGGACATATTTATGAAAACCGGAAACTTAAGTATTCGTTTATTTTCTTCCCTTTTATTTTATATTGGGATACTGTTCTCATTAATTGTTGATTTTAATGATCTTCTGTATATATTAATTATTTATATAGCATTTATAAATAAAAGACTTCTAAAAGCCATTTATTTTCCGGCTACACTTACTATTCATGCACCCAGGCCGCCTGTATCCTCCGCTAGGTGGCTCAGTAATTCCGTCAGTCGGTGTGAGCGCAGTCCGGCTGCATGCGCTCCCATCGCTGGGACCATTCTGCGTCTGTGTGGTGGTACTGGGCAGGTGCGGGAGCGCAATGGTGGATGCGCATGGCCAAGCCGCGCATGCCCAGTTCCCCATGACCGGTGGAATTACCAGGCTCCCTAGCAGAGGATCAAGGTGGCCTGGGACCAGAGGATCAAGGTGGCCTGGGACCAGAGGATCAAGGTGGCCTGGGACCAGAGGATCAAGGTGGCCTGGGACCAGAGGATCAAGGTGGCCTGGGACCAGAGGATTTCTCTTATGTTGCTGTCACTAACAGTAGATACTATAGGTCTGACAGATCGATCTGGAAAGGTTTGGACTAGTTGATCTCACTGCCTACAAAGGACTTATACAAAGATGCCGGCCAGTTTCCATACTCATTTTGTTCTGGCAGTTAGACTGAGCAACTGCCATCCAGTAACTTTTTTTTTCTTTTTTACTAAACAAAAAGAAAGAAAACCCTGAGAACCCCCCATGAGGAGATGGACTAGTCCAAAAACCTGTTAGAACTGTACAGAGTACTGTAATTGACAACATAGAAAAAAGTAATTATATGTATGTTGCCTTTTCTGCTATATGCGTCTACCAGATATTCTGCAGGAGGGTGTCAATATACTGTATACATCTCTAATAACTATAAATAATAATGATGATGATAATGATGATGCAGTCACACTAAAAGTTTGCCAAAAAAGAGATGAATAAACCCAGCTTCACGAGACCCTCTGTGATTTACATCAGTGATTACATGGTAACCCCCCCTCTCCCAGACCTGAGGATCGGGGTTACCTTGGCGTGAGCCTTGGTCTCTGCAAACTTGATCTTGAAGTCAAACATCTCTGGTGAGGGCTGCTGCTCCTTCTCCACTGTGGCCTCCTGCTGGTTCCGCAGCTCTCGGTTCATCTCCTGCAAATCACAGAGTGGAGGCATACAGATTAGCACTCACCGCTGCTAGTTTACTTTCAGCATACTGGAGGTAGCAGAGATCAGCACACACTACAGCTGGTTTACTATCAGTACAGGCACAGAGTAACAGCGTATACTGTACATACTGGGGGTATCAGAGAGCAGCACACACTGCAGCTAGTTTACTATCAGTACAGGCACAGAGTAACAGCTTATACTGTACATACTGGGGGTAGCAGAGATCAGCACACACTACAGCTAGTTTACTATCCATACAGGCACAGAGTAACAGCTTATAATGTTAATGCTGGAGATAGAGAGATCAGCACACGCTGAAGCTAGTTTACTATCAGTACAGGCACAGAATAACAGCTTATACTGTACATACTGGGGGTAGCAGAGATCAGCACACACTACAGCTAGTTTACTATCCATACAGGCACAGAGTAACAGCTTATAATGTTAATGCTGGAGATAGAGAGATCAGCACACGCTGAAGCTAGTTTACTATCAGTACAGGCACAGAATAACAGCTTATACTGTACATACTGGAGGTAGCAGAGATCAGAACACGATGCAGCTAGTGTACTATCAGTACAGGCACAGAGTAACAGCTTATACTGTACATACTGGAGGTAGCAGAGATCAGCACACACTACAGCTAGTTTACTATCAGTACAGGCACAGAGTAACAGCTTATACTGTACATACTGGGGGTAGCAGAGATCAGCACACACTACAGCTAGTTTACTATCCATACAGGCACAGAGTAACAGCTTATAATGTTAATGCTGGAGATAGAGAGATCAGCACACGCTGAAGCTAGTTTACTATCAGTACGGACAAAGTAAAAGCTTATACTGTACATAGTGGAGGTAGCAGAGATCTGAATAACACTGCAGCTAGTTTACTATCATTACAGGCACAGAGTAACAGCTTATACTGTACATACTGGAGGTACCAGAGATCTGCACACACTACAGCTAGTTTACTATCAGTACAGGCACAGAGTAACAGCTTATACTGTACATACTGGGGGTAGCTGAGATCAGCACACACTGCAGCTAGTTTAGGAAAAAGTTTATGCCATGCACAGGCCAGCACAGCTCTCCTGTACTCAGGGATGGGGTAAGCAGATAGCCACGCTGGGTTGGATCACCTGGAGATGGGCTGTCAGGTCTCGGTACTTCTTGATGGTCTGCTGGTAATCAGCCACGGTCTCCTGTGCGGCCTCCACGCGTTTCTCGGCCTCCCGCACCCGGGCGCTGGCCATGTCCAGCTGCTCCCGCAGCTCCAGCTCCGTCTCCCGGGCGTTCTCCTGCAGCTCATCGTTCATCTCATTAATGGCTTCCTGAGGGGAGGAGAGGGAACATTATACCACATGTGGGGCAGAATATAAGAGAAGATTTCATCTGATCAAACACACAAACATCATGAATGTAATGTAAAGCTGGAACTGGAATCCGTAATCCTACACATGTCAGCTCTCAGTTCACCACGGAGAAACTCTGTGCTCTCAACCAAGCTCTGTGGCCTTCCTAACAGGGGGAGCGAGTCGCACAGTGATGACTCATCAGAGTGCTGCTGCTCTGCACAGCCCTGTGGACTCTATCACAGGATAAATGCAGAAGGTTCTCTGTGTCACTGACACACAGTGTGGATCTAGAGTCTAGATTCTCAGGGCGTGGCATGTATACTTCTAAGAAATATAAATCCTATACAAACAAACCTCAGTACATTTTTCATAACTAAAAGCATAAATAAATACTTTACGTATACCTAAGACAACATAAAAAGGTAGCTTTCACTTTCCTGGGGCTACTTACAGCCACATGTAGTATGTTGGGTCCCTCAGTGTCCTCCTGGTTCCCTCTTCTGTTCCATTGTTAACCCAGTTAAAGTCTGCAGCCTGGCTGGGCCATGGGTTACTGCGCATGCGCTGTCCTGCCTCCCATCTCCTTGATCGAGCTGCCGTAGGCAGAAGCGTTCTGCACATATGCAGTTAAGTCTTGTAACTGTGCCAGTGCAGAACACTCCTGGATATGGGAACGCGATCGAGAAGGCACGCTGGAAGAGCCGCACGTGCAGTAGTCTGCGTTTACCGGGGCCAACCAACAGACTACCCTGGGCTGGAAGAAGCTCAAGGTAAGTAAAAGCCAACTTTTTCATTTATCTCGGGTATACATTAAATGCATTATCTAGGGGTACTTAATGCTGGGTACACACAATGCTATTTCCCGTCCGGACGATTATTTCTGCCATGTCAGATCTGCTCCTGATCGATAACTTCTCGTGGGAAAATCAATCCCGTTATTGATCAGGAGCAGTTTGGACATGTACACACGATGCAACTTCCTGTCACATTACCCGTTGATTGGACAGGAAATTGCATTGTGTGCACTCAGCATTAGATGAAGCTACTCAAAAACAGGGGACCAATGATAAAGACTGTCTAAAAGGTCTGAGCTAAAACTTTGCTGAAAAGCTGATCTAGGCGTGTCACTGAATAGAATTGGGTTTGTCTACTCACCACCCATGGCCCATATGGCCACGTACAGAAATAACATGTAACTGAGGCATACATTAGCCCATAAATGGTAAAGGGCTTCCAAGCTGAGACTAGATCAATCGCAGAATGGGAAGGGGTTCTGTCTGGCAAACTGGTTGTACTGTACAGAACACCCACCAGGTCAGTGACGGTCTCCCGTAGCTCCCGGACTTTCTCCTCCAGATCCAGGTTCCTCTCAGTCAGAGTCTCCACCATTTCCTCGGCACCCAGAGCAGCGTCAACCTGAGAACGGCAGAAGCAAAGCAGAGACTTGTACCAGTGGTAGGAGGCTGGCAGGAAGGTAGCCGAGACAGAATGTACAATAATGAGATGCAGCCTCTGACTAACCTTCGGACTCGTTTACACCAGCAATGCTTAAACCTCATACACGTTTGATTAAAGTCAGCTTATGCAGTCGTTATAATCAGGGGTGTGTACAGAGACCCCCAACCAGCGACCACCTCCCCCCATGCCCGATAAATGATGCAATCAACTTCGGACCGAAATTGGTCGCATGTATCGATTGGACATGCTTGATCTGTTGCACGGTGGTAATGGTGTTCAATATCGGGATGAGAGATGAGCATGACGGAACCCGCGCCGCTGCCCCCCTCCCCAGTGTAAAATGTACACCGCCTGGTGCCCCGTGCACTATATTTTACCTGTTAGTGTTGTCCGCTAGCTCAGTCTCTGGACTCTTCCTCACCCCACATGGTTGCCGCCATAACGTGGGTATGCATGTGATGTCACACACCCCACCTGCAATACACTGGTAGTAACATGGGGCGCCAACTCAGAAGTACAGCGGAGACTCGACGGACACTCCGGGGAACGCGTGACAGATAGAATAGAAGCTCGGGCACGGGGGGGACAGCAGCTGGGGGTTCCTTGTTCACAATTATTACATGCCTTCACCGCTGCACACATCGGCTCGAGATTTCCCAGCATATCCAATCCATATAATTTTTGACTGGGTATTCTCTTGGCCGCACTGATTTTCATCCAAATCGATAATTATCGAATCAAATGGTCGATCAGCTGCCAAGTCAACACGTATATGGCTACCTTTAAGGTCTGTACACACGCTCTAAGTAAAAAATGTCCCTAAACGTTAGACTTTACCGGCAACAAAGGACCCGTACCCGCTTGATTGAAACACCACCAGCTCCTCACCATGCATAGAAGTATCACCTGCTATTCACCATGCACACAAACACTACCTGGCTCCTCATTATGCACACACACACCCCCTGCTCCTCACGATGTACATAAATGTGCCCTCCTCCTAACCATGCACACAAGTGTCCCCCTGCTCCTGATCATCTGCACACGTGTCCTCTACTCCCCACCCTGTGAATAAGGTCTATAGAGGTGTCCACGCTCAGTACAGTTATAGATAAGGCATTTTGCCTGAGGAAGCGGCATAGACCCACGAAATGCATCGTCACCTGTACAATCAAGCTTCAACAAAAAAACTTTCCCAATATATTGGTGTTATTCATCTGAGGAGGCAAGATGGTCTTGTAGAGGCCTCTTTTTTACTTACAGAGAATATAATCCTGGATACCGGGCAGCTTCTCACCACCCCCCAGTTTTTTACTATTTGTGGTTCACCTACAAGTAGAAAGGATCTGAGGCGAGCGACCGCCCAGGTCCTGGAAGATGTGGAGAAATGAGGGGTTATTTCCCCATAGGCACATACGACCCAACAATACTTCACCATTGGACTCCTGGTTCTCCCTTTATCTCATAGGTCAGCAGGGTTCTTTTGTTAAAGAGCCACAGTGACCTGAACCACACAAACACTTGTACATAAGGATCCGCCTCCCCACACTCCACACAGACGTCACCTGCTCCTTCAGCTCATCGATGGTCTTCTCCATATGGGAGGCTTCCTCCTGCAGCTTCTCCTTCTGCTGTCGCAGTGTCTCCTGCTCGCCATTCTTCTTCTCCAGCTGCTTCTGGACCCGGACGTGCTCCTGCTTCTCGGAAGCTGACAAGTCTCTCATCCTGCAACACAATGCAGAGTAATCAGTGCTGTACAGAGGAGGATATCACACTGCAGGATAGTGACAGCAGAGGGCGCTCTCTCTCACCTGACCAAGGCTTCCTTCAGCCTGGCATTCTGCTCCTCTAGCTGCTTCACCTGGTAACTGGATGCCGCTCCATCTGACCCTACAACACAAGCAGACAGACCTTAAAGAGGAACTCCAGTGAAAATAATGTAATAAAAAAGTGCTTAATTTTTTACAATAATTATGTATAAATGATTTAGTCAGTGTTTGCCCATTGTAAAATCTTTCCTCTCTCTGATTTACATTCTGACATTTATCACATGGTGAAATTTTTATTGCAGGCAAGTGATGTCAGTGGAAGGAGATGCTGCTTGATTTTTTGGCAGTTGCAAACAGCTGTTATTTCCCACAATGCAGCACGGCTCCCACAGTGTGATGTCAGAACCATGGCCCACAATATCAACCATACAGAGCCCCCTGATGATCCGTTTGTGAAAAGGAATAGATTTCTCCTGGGAAAGGGGGTATCAGCTACTGATTGGGATAAAGTTAAATTCTTGGTTAGAGTTTCTCTTTAATGTACCCCATACCTGGCCACACCTGGGTACACAGCCCCTCAGTGTCTCCACCTCCTGGCACACCACTCCCTGTGCCCGGTCTACAAAACTACTATTAGCCTCTACAATGGATGGGCTGTTGCAAAAATCAGGTTTGCATTGTAAGAGTGATGCTGAAAGGAAACCATTTGTTTCCCTTAGTACTTTGGTAATGGAGACTGCAGCGGCCCCCTTCTTCCTTAAAACCCTACATGTTCTCTGCCCACATCAGAAAACAGAGGGCTGAACTTATATACTGGATGTCTGCAACCATCTCCACTGGCTGTGAGGTCTTTTAAGACTCAACAGGGGATGAACAGAGGAGAACCAGCCTAATGTTTCCAGTAACAATAACCCAGCCTATTGTGCCGCCTGTACCACCAAACATGGGGGAAGGTGGTTATGACCAGAACTTAACTTTAACTCGTATTATTGGGAGCAGGACAGTTACCACCATGGCACTTGTTACTGGGGTATCATAGCACTCGTTGGCACTTATCAGTGGAGAAACATGCCCCTTATTATTGGGGGATATAGCAATGATTAACATTGGAATATGGCACTGTGGAGGAGGGGCGTGTCATTAGTGAGGGAAAACACACAAGAAAATGCTAACCTAAACTTACAGGAACACCATTGCAAAAAGATTTACATACATTTTATGCATATACAATACAATAACATTTGTAAAGCGCTTTTCTCCCATAGGACTCAAAGCGCATAGCTGTGTCTCAGATTAATACAGAGTTGCAGGCTGGGTTGTGTTACAGAGGAGATAGTCAGATGTTCATGAATGCCAGACTAAAGAGGTAGGTTTTCAGTTTAGACTTAAATGCTTCCAGGGATGGAGCTGTCCTGATTGGGTGTGGCAGGGAGTTCCAAAGTGTAGGGGCAGCATGACAAAAGGCTCTGTCTCCAAAGGTTTTGAGGTGGACTCTGGGGGTGACCAAGGTGTTACGTCCTTTTGATCTAAGATTGTGGGAGGTGTGATGTAGTTGCAACAAGACCTTCAGGTATCCAGGTCCCAGATTGTGCAAGGATTTGAATGTCAGTAAGCCGATCTTAAACAGAATTCTCCATTTTATCGGTAGCCAGTGGAGTGAGCTCAGGGTTGGTGTTATGTGGCATATGAATAACATGCACTATTTTTTTTCCTATATTGCTGTCGTTTACAGTATGCGGTAACATTCTGACAGATATGTCAGGTTTTGGAATGATCCATCTACTCAGTGAATTTTTTTTTTATTTTCAAAAGCACTTCCTGGGTGGCAGATGCTCAGTCCAAATACCAATATTGTGTGCAAGTAAATAGGGAGAGCAGCCGGCATCTGTGTTTAGATCTTTTCCGGGGGTGCTTTTGTAAAGAATAAAAGTTAACATTGAGAATCTCCCATGAGGAGATGGACTAGTCCAAAACCTGACAGATCTGTCAGATATTCACTACCTACTGTTATAGGGTCAGACAATACTCACTCACACTCAGGAGAGTTTATATCACATATTTTCTCATTAGATTTGCATATTTGTCAGCGTACTGTTCACTCATCACTGTTGAGTAAAGCTTGGGGACAATGGCAAGAAAACACGACATCCTTGCTGCCATGTCCCCCAGAGATGAAGCCTTTGTGTACCACACTATCAGGCTGGAAGCACACTAGCCAGTGCAGAAAACCATGTGTTTTCTGCACTGTGTTTTTAACTCTTCGGTGAGTTTTGTAAGCCTCTGCGTTTTGCATGTGTTTTCTTTCTTTAATATTTTCTATCAATGGAGTAAAATACAGTAGTATTAGTTAAAAAAATGTATCAAGAAAGCATGTAAAAACGTATTCCTCTGCGCCGGGGCGTAACTAGAAATCACTGGGCCCCCCTGCGAAACTTTGGATGGGGTCCCCTCCCCCCAACCCACAGCACTTGGGGAGGGGTAGAAAGGCTGGGGGTAGAGCAGCGCTGTACACAATACCCTGCTGAACACTGAATTATTATTATTATTATTTAGTATTTATATAGCGCCGACATATTACGCAGCGCTGTACAGTGTATATATATATATATATATATATATATATATATATATATATATATATATATATATATATATATATATATATATATATATATATATATATATATATATATCTTGTCACTAACTGTCCCTCAAAGGAGCTCACAATCTAATACCTACCATTGCCATATGTCTATATTATGTAGTGTAAGTACTTTAGTCTAGGGCCAATTTTTTTTTTTTTTAGGGGGAGCCAATTAACTTATCCGTATGTTTTTGGAATGTGGGAGGAAACCGGAGTGCCCGGAGGAAACCCACGCAGACACAGAGAGAACATACAAACTCTTTGCAGATAGTGCCCTGGCTGGGATTCGAACCAGGGACCCAGCGCTGCAAGGCGAGAGAGCTAACCACTACGCCACCGTGCTACTGAATAGGGGCGGTCTACAAATCTTTGTATGATTCCTTATCAGTGGCTGAGCAGATGCAGTCACTAGAACAATTGTGCAGAGAGCAGAAAGTTTTTTCTCTCCATGCCCTTAGTTGTCAGTCTCTCAGGACGGGCCCTCTGTGGCTTCTGGGACCCCTGCGGCTTCATGCCTTGCAGGGTCTGTTGTTACGCCCCTGCCTCTGTGTAGCCATTGAGATACATAAAGTGCGTTTTACAGGGGTTTTTAAAAATGATGCAGCATAAATGCACATATATGCGTTTTTACATGCGGCCCATTGACTTTCAGTAATGGCAAAGTTTCTGCCTAGTGTGCTCCTACCTTCAGTCCATTTATTAACACCGCTAAATGCAATCTTATCCAGCATAAACCGTGACGTGGTTGCTTCTTACAGACCTAAATCTGAGCAGAAATGTTCAGCTCACACCACTGTTGATAAGTGGTCCCTAGCAAGAGGCAGCTGCAGCCCTGTCTGCCCTAAACTCCACTTCTTCTTGTCACTCAGCACATGCTGAAGGGGGCGTGTCAGGGATGAAGATCCTGCAATATCAATGTGTGAGGACTGATGGCACAAGGAGATTGACAGATCCCAGTCCTGCTATTATTTACAGAAATAATGACAGTGGTGGAAGACATGGTTTGTGCTTTTTGTTTGGTTTACCGCAGACCTGCTTTTAAGAAAAAGGACCTGTTACGTCCGGCTCACCTTTCTCTTCAATCTCGTGTTTCAGGATCTCCAGATCCATAGTCAGCTCCTCCACCTTCTCCTTCATTGTCTCCACCTCCTGCTGCAGAGACTCTGCCCTCTCCTCCGCCATCTCCTTATCCAGAGTCGCCATCTCAATGGCATCAGCTGTGTCTGCCATCTCCTCCATGTATCTCTCCTTGGCCTCCTGAGCTTCTTTGGCTTCCTAGATACAGAGAAAGACATCCATGGAATCACGCAATACAGAGGTAGCAATGAAAGGGAAGGGGTTTAGGGCAAGAGACAACCCAAAAAAAACCCCAATGAGATAATTTTTAAGAAAGCTGAAAGCGATAACCAGCCATGTCCGGTAAGGACAAAGATGATCTGCGAAGGCCATCAGAAGGTTCTCTCACCCACCCTCCCATGTCCTGCATGGAATACATTGGTTGGCATCGAGCTCCTGCTATGGTCTCTTACACCACTCTCTCACCCACCTTCCCATGTCCTGCATGGAATACATTGGTTGGCATAGAGCTCCTGCTATGGTCTCTTACACCACTCTCTCACCCACCCTCCCATGTTCTGCATGGAATACATTGGTTGGCATAGAGCTCCTGCTATGGTCTCTTACACCACTCTCTCACCCACCCTCCCATGTCCTGTATGGAATACATTGGTTGGCATAGCTCTCCTATGGTCTCTTGCACCACTCTCTCACCCACCTTCCCATGTCCTGCATGGAATACACTGCTTGGCATAGAGCTCCTGCTATGGTCTCTTACACCACTCTCTCACCCACCTTCCCATGTTCTACAAGGAATACACTGCTTGGCATAGAGCTCCTGCTATGGTCTCTTACACCACTATGTCACCCACCTTCCCATGTTCTACAAGGAATACACTGCTATGGTCTCTTACACCACTATGTCACCCACCTCCCCATGTTCTACAAGGAATACACTGCTATGGTCTCTTACACCACTATGTCACCCACCTTCCCATGTTCTGCATGGAATACATTGCTTGGCATAGAGCTCCTGCTATGGTCTCTTACACCACTATGTCACCCACCCTCCCATGTCCTGCATGGAATACACTGCTTGGCATAGAGCTCCTACTATGGTCTCTTACACCACTCTCTCACCCACCTTCCCATGTTCTGCAAGGAATACACTGCTTGGCATAGAGCTCCTGCTATGGTCTCTTACATCGCTCTCTCACCCACCCTCCCATGTCCTGCATGGAATATACTGCTTGGCATAGAGCTCCTGCTATGGTCTCTTACACCACTCTCTCACCCCCCCCCCCCCCCATGTCCTGCAAGGAATACACTGCTTGGCATAGAGCTCCTTCTGTGGTCTCTTACACCACTCTCTCACCCACCTTCCCATGTTCTACAAGGTATACACTGCTTGGCAT
The DNA here is from genome assembly GCF_040937935.1 of Hyperolius riggenbachi. NCBI lineage: Eukaryota > Metazoa > Chordata > Amphibia > Anura > Hyperoliidae > Hyperolius > Hyperolius riggenbachi. Next base: position 12,113,128 of record NC_090646.1, on the reverse strand, counting down.
AGAGCTCCTGCTATGGTCTCTTACACCACTATGTCACCCACCCTCCCATGTTCTGCAAGGAATACACTGCTTGGCATAGAGCTCCTGCTATGGTCTCTTACACCACTATGTCACCCACCCTCCCATGTTCTGCAAGGAATACACTGCTTGGCATAGAGCTCCTGCTATGGTCTCTTACACCACTCTCTCACCCACCCTCCCATGTCCTGCAAGGAATACACTGCTTGGCATAGAGCTCCTGCTATGGTCTCTTACACCACTATGTCACCCACCTTCCCATGTTCTACAAGGAATACACTGCTTGGCATAGAGCTCCTGCTATGGTCTCTTACACCACTCTCTCACCCCCCCCCCCCCCATGTCCTGCATGGAATACACTGCTTGGCATAGAGCTCCTGCTATGGTCTCTTACACCACTCTCTCACCCCCCCCCCCCCCCCCATGTCCTGCAAGGAATACACTGCTTGGCATAGAGCTCCTTCTGTGGTCTCTTACACCACTCTCTCACCCACCTTCCCATGTTCTACAAGGTATACACTGCTTGGTATAGAGCTCCTGCTATGGTCTCTTACACCACTGTGTCACCCACCTTCCCATGTTCTACAAGGAATACACTGCTTGGCATAGAGCTCCTGCTATGGTCTCTTACACCACTATGTCACCCACCCTCCAATGTCCTGCATGGAATACACTGCTTGGCATAGAGCTCCTGCTATGGTCTCTTACACCACTATGTCACCCACCCTCCCATGTTCTGCAAGGAATACAATGCTTGGCATAGAGTTCCTTCTATGGTCTCTTACACCACTCTCTCACCCACCCTCCCATGTCCTGCATGGAATACACTGCTTGGCATAGAGCTCCTGCTATGGTCTCTTACACCACTATGTCACCCACCCTCCCATGTTCTGCAAGGAATACAATGCTTGGCATAGAGTTCCTTCTATGGTCTCTTACACCACTATGTCACCCACCCTCCCATGTTCTGCAAGGAATACAATGCTTGGCATAGAGTTCCTTCTATGGTCTCTTACACCACTCTCTCACCCACCTTCCCATGTCCTGCATGGAATACACTGCTTGGCATAGAGCTCCTGCTATGGTCTCTTACACCACTCTCTCACCCACCTTCCCATGTTCTACAAGGAATACACTGCTTGGCATAGAGCTCCTGCTATGGTCTCTTACACCACTATGTCACCCACCTTCCCATGTTCTACAAGGAATACACTGCTATGGTCTCTTACACCACTATGTCACCCACCTCCCCATGTTCTACAAGGAATACACTGCTATGGTCTCTTACACCACTATGTCACCCACCTTCCCATGTTCTGCATGGAATACATTGCTTGGCATAGAGCTCCTGCTATGGTCTCTTACACCACTATGTCACCCACCCTCCCATGTCCTGCATGGAATACACTGCTTGGCATAGAGCTCCTACTATGGTCTCTTACACCACTCTCTCACCCACCTTCCCATGTTCTGCAAGGAATACACTGCTTGGCATAGAGCTCCTGCTATGGTCTCTTACATCGCTCTCTCACCCACCCTCCCATGTCCTGCATGGAATATACTGCTTGGCATAGAGCTCCTGCTATGGTCTCTTACACCACTCTCTCACCCCCCCCCCCCCCATGTCCTGCAAGGAATACACTGCTTGGCATAGAGCTCCTTCTGTGGTCTCTTACACCACTCTCTCACCCACCTTCCCATGTTCTACAAGGTATACACTGCTTGGCATAGAGCTCCTGCTATGGTCTCTTACACCACTCTCTCACCCACCTTCCCATGTTCTACAAGGAATACACTGCTTGGCATAGAGCTCCTGCTATGGTCTCTTACACCACTATGTCACCCACCCTCCAATGTCCTGCATGGAATACACTGCTTGGCATAGAGCTCCTGCTATGGTCTCTTACACCACTATGTCACCCACCCTCCCATGTTCTGCAAGGAATACACTGCTTGGCATAGAGCTCCTTCTGTGGTCTCTTACACCACTCTCTCACCCACCTTCCCATGTTCTACAAGGTATACACTGCTTGGCATAGAGCTCCTGCTATGGTCTCTTACACCACTATGTCACCCACCTTCCCATGTTCTACAAGGTATACACTGCTTGGCATAGAGCTCCTGCTATGGTCTCTTACACCACTATGTCACCCACCCTCCCATGTTCTGCAAGGAATACACTGCTTGGCATAGAGCTCCTGCTATGGTCTCTTACACCACTCTCTCACCCCCCCCCCCCCCCATGTCCTGCATGGAATACACTGCTTGGCATAGAGCTCCTGCTATGGTCTCTTACACCACTCTCTCACCCCCCCCCCCCCCCCCATGTCCTGCAAGGAATACACTGCTTGGCATAGAGCTCCTTCTGTGGTCTCTTACACCACTCTCTCACCCACCTTCCCATGTTCTACAAGGTATACACTGCTTGGCATAGAGCTCCTGCTATGGTCTCTTACACCACTATGTCACCCACCTTCCCATGTTCTACAAGGAATACACTGCTTGGCATAGAGCTCCTGCTATGGTCTCTTACACCACTCTCTCACCCACCCTCCAATGTCCTGCATGGCATACACTGCTTGGCATAGAGCTCCTGCTATGGTCTCTTACACCACTATGTCACCCACCCTCCCATGTTCTGCAAGGAATACAATGCTTGGCATAGAGTTCCTTCTATGGTCTCTTACATCGCTCTCTCACCCACCCTCCCATGTCCTGCATGGAATACATTGGTTGGCATAGAGTTCCTTCTATGGTCTCTTACATCGCTCTCTCACCCACCCTCCCATGTCCTGCATGGAATATACTGCTTGGCATAGAGCTCCTTCTGTGGTCTCTTACACCACTCTCTCACCCACCTTCCCATGTTCTACAAGGAATACACTGCTTGGCATAGAGCTCCTGCTATGGTCTCTTACACCACTATGTCACCCACCTTCCCATGTCCTGCATGGAATACATTGGTTGGCATAGAGCTCCTGCTATGGTCTCTTACACCACTATGTCACCCACCCTCCCATGTCCTACAAGGAATACACTGCTTGGCATAGAGCTCCTGCTATGGTCTCTTACATCGCTCTCTCACCCACCCTCCCATGTCCTGCATGGAATACACTGCTTGGCATAGAGCTCCTGCTATGGTCTCTTACACCACTATGTCACCCACCTCCCCATGTTCTACAAGGAATACAATGCTTGGCATAGAGCTCCTGCTATGGTCTCTTACACCACTCTCTCACCCACCTTCCCATGTTCTACAAGGAATACACTGCTTGGCATAGAGCTCCTGCTATGGTCTCTTACATCGCTCTCTCACCCACCCTCCCATGTCCTGCATGGAATACACTGCTTGGCATAGAGCTCCTGCTATGGTCTCTTACACCACTATGTCACCCACCTCCCCATGTTCTACAAGGAATACAATGCTTGGCATAGAGCTCCTGCTATGGTCTCTTACACCACTCTCTCACCCACCTTCCCATGTTCTACAAGGAATACACTGCTTGGCATAGAGCTCCTGCTATGGTCTCTTACACCACTCTCTCACCCACCCTCCCATGTTCTGCATGGAATACACTGCTTGGCATAGAGCTCCTGCTATGGTCTCTTACACCACTATGTCACCCACCTCCCCATGTTCTACAAGGAATACACTGCTTGGCATAGAGCTCCTGCTATGGTCTCTTACACCACTCTCTCACCCACCCTCCCATGTCCTGCATGGAATACACTGCTTGGCATAGAGCTCCTGCTATGGTCTCTTACACCACTCTCTCACCCACCCTCCCATGTCCTGCATGGAATACACTGCTTGGCATAGAGCTCCTGCTATGGTCTCTTACACCACTATGTCACCCACCTTCCCATGTTCTACAAGGAATACACTGCTATGGTCTCTTACACCACTATGTCACCCACCTCCCCATGTTCTGCAAGGAATACAATGCTTGGCATAGAGCTCCTTCTATGGTCTCTTACACCACTATGTCACCCACCCTCCCATGTCCTGCATGGAATACACTGCTTGGCATAGAGCTCCTTCTATGGTCTCTTACACCACTATGTCACCCACCTCCCCATGTTCTGCAAGGAATACAATGCTTGGCATAGAGCTCCTGCTATGGTCTCTTACACCACTATGTCACCCACCTTCCCATGTTCTGCAAGGAATACAATGCTTGGCATAGAGCTCCTTCTATGGTCTCTTACACCACTCTCTCACCCACCTTCCCATGTTCTGCAAGGAATACACTGCTTGGCATAGAGCTCCTGCTATGGTCTCTTACACCACTATGTCACCCACCTCCCCATGTCCTGCATGGAATACACTGCTTGGCATAGAGCTCCTGCTATGGTCTCTTACACCACTCTCTCACCCACCCTCCCATGTCCTGCATGGAATACACTGCTTGGCATAGAGCTCCTGCTATGGTCTCTTACACCACTATGTCACCCACCTCCCCATGTTCTACAAGGAATACAATGCTTGGCATAGAGCTCCTGCTATGGTCTCTTACACCACTCTCTCACCCACCTTCCCATGTTCTACAAGGAATACACTGCTTGGCATAGAGCTCCTGCTATGGTCTCTTACACCACTCTCTCACCCACCCTCCCATGTCCTGCATGGAATACACTGCTTGGCATAGAGCTCCTGCTATGGTCTCTTACACCACTATGTCACCCACCTTCCCATGTTCTACAAGGAATACACTGCTTGGCATAGAGCTCCTGCTATGGTCTCTTACACCACTATGTCACCCACCTTCCCATGTTCTACAAGGAATACACTGCTATGGTCTCTTACACCACTATGTCACCCACCTCCCCATGTTCTGCAAGGAATACAATGCTTGGCATAGAGCTCCTTCTATGGTCTCTTACACCACTATGTCACCCACCCTCCCATGTCCTGCATGGAATACACTGCTTGGCATAGAGCTCCTTCTATGGTCTCTTACACCACTATGTCACCCACCTTCCCATGTTCTGCAAGGAATACAATGCTTGGCATAGAGCTCCTGCTATGGTCTCTTACACCACTATGTCACCCACCCTCCCATGTTCTGCAAGGAATACAATGCTTGGCATAGAGCTCCTGCTATGGTCTCTTACACCACTATGTCACCCACCTCCCCATGTTCTGCAAGGAATACAATGCTTGGCATAGAGCTCCTGCTATGGTCTCTTACACCACTATGTCACCCACCTTCCCATGTTCTGCAAGGAATACAATGCTTGGCATAGAGCTCCTTCTATGGTCTCTTACACCACTCTCTCACCCACCTTCCCATGTTCTGCAAGGAATACACTGCTTGGCATAGAGCTCCTGCTATGGTCTCTTACACCACTCTCTCACCCACCCTCCCATGTCCTGCATGGAATACATTGGTTGGCATAGCTCTCCTATGGTCTCTTACACCACTATGTCACCCACCCTCCCATGTCCTGCATGGAATACACTGCTTGGCATAGAGCTCCTGCTATGGTCTCTTACACCACTCTCTCACCCACCTTCCCATGTCCTGCATGGAATACACTGCTTGGCATAGAGCTCCTGCTATGGTCTCTTACACCACTATGTCACCCACCTCCCCATGTCCTGCATGGAATACACTGCTTGGCATAGAGCTCCTGCTATGGTCTCTTACACCACTCTCTCACCCACCCTCCCATGTCCTGCATGGAATATACTGCTTGGCATAGAGCTCCTTCTGTGGTCTCTTACATCGCTCTCTCACCCACCCTCCCATGTCCTGCATGGAATACATTGCTTGGCATAGCTCTCCTTCTATGGTCTCTTACACCACTCTCTCACCCACCTTCCCATGTCCTGCATGGAATATACTGCTTGGCATAGAGCTCCTTCTGTGGTCTCTTACACCACTCTCTCAACCCCCCCCCCCCCCCATGTCCTGCATGGAATACACTGCTTGGTATAGAGCTCCTTCTGTGGTTTCTTACATCGCTCTCTCACCCACCTTCCCATGTTCTACAAGGAATACACTGCTTGGCATAGAGCTCCTGCTATGGTCTCTTACACCACTATGTCACCCACCTTCCCATGTTCTACAAGGAATACACTGCTTGGCATAGAGCTCCTGCTATGGTCTCTTACACCACTCTCTCACCCACCCTCCCATGTCCTGCATGGAATACACTGCTTGGCATAGAGCTCCTTCTGTGGTCTCTTACACCACTCTCTCACCCACCCTCCCATGTCCTGCATGGAATACACTGCTTGGCATAGAGCTCCTGCTATGGTCTCTTACACCACTATGTCACCCACCTTCCCATGTCCTGCATGGAATATACTGCTTGGCATAGAGCTCCTTCTGTGGTCTCTTACACCACTCTCTCAACCCCCCCCCCCCCATGTCCTGCATGGAATACACTGCTTGGCATAGAGCTCCTTCTGTGGTTTCTTACATCGCTCTCTCACCCACCCTCCCATGTCCTGCATGGAATACATTGGTTGGCATAGCTCTCCTTCTATGGTCTCTTACACCACTCTCTCACCCCCCCCCCCCCCATGTCCTGCATGGAATAGAGCTCCTTCTGTGGTCTCTTACGCCGCTCTCTCACCCACCTTCTTGGCCTCCTTGAGCTGACGCTGGAGGTCGGTCTGCTGCTCCTGGATTTTGCTCTTCCATTCCTGGAGCTGCTCCAGCTGCAGTTTAGATTTCTCCAGCTCCTTCAGCTTGGCCTTGTCCTCAGCCCGCTTCATCTTCAGTGTCTCCAGCTTCTCATCCAGGTCCTTCACCTGGGCCCTCAGGCTCTCCTCCTCCTGCACAGGAGAAACCAGCAGTGTAAATCATGTGCAGGACTTACTGTATGTCCAGCACAGGAGACCACTGATACTCTCAGAGGGTTTTAGCTGCACACTTTCACATACAGCAAAACCAGCATGAACAGCACTTCACATTTCATAAAACGGTACACTGTACGTGCTAAACTAAAACAAATAGGCGATGATCCTAGACACAGAGTTAAATACAATGACAGGGTGGGTGCGATAGCCACTCCTCCCACTGCATTTGATGCATGGATTGAAGCTTCCGGAATTGCACTGACAGGGCTTCAGGTCAGCAGAGGCATAGAACCACAGCAGTGATGGTGGTATCTACGGCAGCCAGTCCTCTCTCTGTATTCAACCGTATTAATAGGTTATGTAGCATACACAACTGAAAGCAATACTTAAAGGACCACTATCGTGAAAAAAAAACCTCAAAAACATACACATAAAATGTACATTTCTCGCAGAGTAAAATGCACTATAAATGACTGCTTTATTATGTTGCTGTGTCTTAAAAGTGGTCTGAAACTCAGCATTTCTTATTTTCTCTAAAAGTTTACTTACAACCTTAAACCTACTAGTACAAACAAAAATTGTAGCAGAACAGCATTGAAACAGTTAAACACAGCACTTTGACCTGCCATGGACAGCCCCTTCAGCTTGGGATTCAATCTGAAGTGGAGATAACAGTATCTTTTGTTTACATTCCTCAGTTGTTACATTATGTGTAACAACTGAAAACAAGCTCTCTGTGAAGCGGTCTCTGCCTCAAGCATGCACACAGTTCCGAACAGCTCACTAGAAGATTTTATTATATAATAAAAAGCAGCTTGAATAAAATGCAATGGCAGCTTTCAGAACAGATAAACTGTACTTTGGGAATATTACTTGTGCATGAAAGCAAATATGGTAACTGTATGGGTAATAAAAAGTAGGAAAACACATTTTTATTTAATGTAATGTCAGAGTTTCAGACCACTTTAAAGTAGGCAGTAAAAACCTTACCAATCTGACTAGTCCATCTGCTTATGGGGGTTTCACAGTGTTTATTTTATTTTTTACAAAATAAATCCCTTGAAAGGATCTATACAAAGTTGTCAGGCAGATTCTTTTCTCATTTTCACACTATTTTGGCAGATGCCCTGATCAACTGCTGTTCAGTAAGTGCTTTTGTAAATAAAGAAATAACTGAGACGTTTCCATGAGGAGATGGACTAGTCCAAAACCCGACAGATCTGCAAGGCAGTATTGGCATGGTAGTGATCGTCTTTATTCAGGACATGATGTAACAAGTGACTGACACACCACATATATCAGGACAGCCACAGATGGGGCACTGGAGACGACAGGGAGGGGAAGGGGAGGATGTATCAAGGGACTGACAGAGAGATAACACACCACATTTATCAGGAGGACCCCCACAGACGGGGCACAGACACAACATGCAGCCACATATGTACCTTGCTGGGCCCGGGGGGCGGAGCCACTGGAGACGTCAGGGAGGGGAGGATATAACAAGGGACTGACAGAGGGAACACACCACATATATCAGGGCAGCCACAGGCATAACATGCAGCCCACATATGTACCTTGCTGGGCCCGGGGGGGCGGAGCCACTGGAGCAGTCAGGGAGGGGATGATGTAACAAGGAACTGACAGAGAGAACACACCACATATACCAGGGCAGCCACAGGCATAACATGCAGCCCACATATGTACCTTGCTGGGCCCGGGGGGCGGAGCCACTGGAGACGTCAGGGAGGGGAGGATGTAACAAGGAACTGACAGAGAGAACACACCACATATACCAGGGCAGCCACAGACACAACATGCAGCCACATATGTACCTTTCTGGGCCCGGGGGGCGGAGCCACTGGAGACGTCAGGGAGGGGAGGATGTAACAAGGGACTGACAGAGAGAACACACCACATATACCAGGGCAGCCACAGACACAACATGCAGCCACATATGTACCTTGCTGGGCCCGGGGGGGCGGAGCCACTGGAGACGTCAGGGAGGGGAGGATGTAACAAGGAACTGACAGAGAGAACACACCACATATACCAGGGCAGCCACATATGTACCTTGCTGGGCCCGGGGGGCGGAGCCACTGGAGACATCAGGGAGGGGAGGATGTAACAAGGAACTGACAGAGAGAACACACCACATATACCAGGGCAGCCACAGGCACAACATGCAGCCACATATGTACCTTGCTGGGCCCGGGGGGGCGGAGCCACTGGAGACGTCAGGGAGGGGAGGATGTAACAAGGGACTGACAGAGAGAACACACCACATATACCAGGGCAGCCACAGACAACATGCAGCCACATATGTACCTTGCTGGGCCCGGGGGGGCGGAGCCACTGGAGACGTCAGGGAGGATGTAACAAGGGACTGACAGAGAGAACACACCACATATACCAGGGCAGCCACAGGCACAACATGCAGCCACATATGTACCTTGCTGGGCCCGGGCAGCGGAGCCACTGGAGACGTCAGGGAGGGGAGGATGTAACAAGGGATTGACAGAGAGAACACACCACATATACCAGGGCAGCCACAGGCACAACATGCAGCCACATATGTACCTTGCTGGGCCCGGGGGGGCGGAGCCACTGGAGACGTCAGGGAGGGGAGGATATAACAAGGGACTGACAGAGAGAACACACCACATATACCAGGGCAGCCACAGGCACAACATGCAGCCACATATGTACCTTGCTGGGCCCGGGGGGGCGGAGCCACTGGAGACGTCAGGGAGGGGAGGATGTAACAAGGAACTGACAGAGAGAACACACCACATATACCAGGGCAGCCACAGGCACAACATGCAGCCACATATGTACCTTGCTGGGCCCGGGGGGCGGAGCCACTGGAGACGTCAGGGAGGGGAGGATATAACAAGGGACTGACAGAGAGAACACACCACATATACCAGGGCAGCCACAGGCACAACATGCAGCCACATATGTACCTTGCTGGGCCCGGGGGGGCGGAGCCACTGGAGACGTCAGGGAGGGGAGGATGTAACAAGGAACTGACAGAGAGAACACACCACATATACCAGGGCAGCCACAGGCACAACATGCAGCCACATATGTACCTTGCTGGGCCCGGGGGGGCGGAGCCACTGGAGACGTCAGGGAGGGGAGGATGTAACAAGGGACTGACAGAGAGAACACACCACATATACCAGGACAGCCCCAGACACAACATGCAGCCACATATGTACCTTGCTGGGCCCGGGGGGCGGAGCCACTGGAGACGTCAGGGAGGGGAGGATATAACAAGGGACTGACAGAGAGAACACACCACATATACCAGGGCAGCCACAGGCACAACATGCAGCCACATATGTACCTTGCTGGGCCCGGGGGGGCGGAGCCACTGGAGACGTCAGGGAGGGGAGGATATAACAAGGGACTGACAGAGAGAACACACCACATATATCAGGGCAGCCACAGACACAACATGCAGCCACATATGTACCTTGCTGGGCCCGGGGGGCGGAGCCACTGGAGACGTCAGGGAGGGGAGGATGTAACAAGGGACTGACAGAGAGAACACACCACATATACCAGGGCAGCCACAGACACAACATGCAGCCACATATGTACCTTGCTGGGCCCGGGGGGCGGAGCCACTGGAGACGTCAGGGAGGGGAGGATATAACAAGGGACTGACAGAGAGAACACACCACATATACCAGAGCAGCCACAGACACAACATGCAGCCACATATGTACCTTGCTGGGCCCGGGCAGCGGAGCCACTGGAGACGTCAGGGAGGGGGAGGGGATGATGGGTGCGGCCAGAGGAGTCTGGGCCGGGGTGCTGGGCTCGCTGCTGCTGATCTCCCCACATGATGCTGATGCAGATCCGGAAGCCCCCGCTGTGCCGCTGGAGGCCGCTGAGCTGGACGGCCGGGTGGGCTGCAAGCAGGAGAGAAATCAGGGATGAACAGAACATATCAGTGCATAAGCAATACTTTATATAACAGATAAGTGTGTGTGGAACACCAGAGCGTATCCGTGTCTCTGCCTCACACGTTAGGCCTGGTACACACCATGCAATCTTCACTGCAGATCCTATGCACAATCCCAAAACAATGATTGCCAGTGACCGATCCCAAGCGGTTTCTCTATCTGGAGCAAATCGGACATGCTGGAAAATATCGATCAATGTACTGGCCATCATTCTGTGGGTACTAAACACACGTAGGAGGCGCCCAGTGGTAGAATATTATAGCAGAAAGTAATTTGGTGTCAAAATACTTTGTTGTAGAGTCAGGTAAGGGTTCCAAATCTTTCCTTGTAAGAAGACTCACAGTAACTCAAGTCAAAAAGGGTTTACCGTTTATTAAGCACCTCAGACAACGCGTTTCGTGGCCTATGTCACTTCTTCAGGTCAATTAGTGTGTAAGCAATAGTCATCAGAGTGCATCAGAGCGTGGGTGCATGGTGTGTACCAGGCTTTAGGCAAACAGTGCACATCTGTTAAATACAATATAACAGCACTCGTATATCTTATTCTCCCGCAAATCATTGCTGGCTGTGCCCTCTGCACAGGGGTCTAATATAAACACACTCAGAAGAGACGTCAAGATGACAGGTACATTCTCTGACCTGCTCCATTCAGGGCGTACGCAGGCAGTACTCATATCAGAGCTTAGATCACAGGCACAGTGTCGTGTGAACAACAACTCCAGGATCTGAGCTGCAACCTGTAAGAGGCACGGGTTCATTTATGTGGAAGGCGTTAATAGTTGGGCCTTACCTTGCCTTAGGCCAGGTCACCTGTTCACCTCTGGCCAAGTAGTACTTCCTATCTGATAACATAAAACACACTGACTCTAGGTATGCATATTATATACTACCCACCTATTCCTTTAGATTGTAAGCTCACAAGGGCAGGGCTCTCTCACCCTTTTGTGTTTTATAATTTATTACACATTTATTCATATTAATTCTGTCACTGTTATTACCAATTCTGTATTTTGTATATTGTATATTGGTGTATACCATTGTCTGTATTATGTAGCTCATGTTTGTTTATCACTTTGTACAGCGCCACAGAGTATGTTGCAGCTTTTCTAAATCAATAATAATCATTAAAGTCCAGTCTTTGGTGATCTGTACAGTTGATATTTATTCTCCAAAGAGCAGCCTGGTCTGCCCTATGGAGAGGGTAGGGGGAGAGGAAGTGGGATATCACCTGCAGCGGGAACTAGAATAGCTGTAACTTGGCAAGGCCACTAATGATGGGGACACCTGCATGACTTACTATAGAGGGTTTCCTGAAGGACTCACAAATCATCATCCATACGATGAAAGTCTACTAAGAGTGTGCTGTACACATGGATTCCTGCCACTCACAATACATTCAGGGGACCGTCTGCTGCGAATACTTCCAGTACTCATCAGTGATAATACTGCCACGTGGAGCAGTGCTTTTCAGGGTAGGTAGATTTAGGCGCAGCCGGCGCCACCATAGACTGTAATAGGAATCACATCACACAGCGCTCAGTAACGTCGGCGCTGTCAGAAGACGGAGCCGAAGTTGCTTATAAAACACTATAATTCGGCCTCCAGCAATGGCTGGAAGCCGAATTATATCATTCCCCCACTATCCATGGCGTCCTGGAGGGGGAATAGTAATTAACACAGCCGGGACTTCTGCAGAAGCAGGATCAGCCATATATCGGCTTTATCCTGCGCCCAAGTCTCCAGTGCCGATTTCATATGTATGCCTCCTCCCCTCTCTATAGAACAGAACAGGCTGCTCAGCACAGAGCTATGCGGTGAATCCATACAGGGAGCTGTCACCCAGGAATGTGCAGGTGACATTAGGTGTGTGAATGCAGTTCAGGGCTCACAAGGGAGATCTCAGTAGAAAAAAAAACTAACAACCGGATGGCAGTGCGATATGGGCATTGTTGTAACCAGTACAGGTAATCTACTGGTTTACATTTGTGTCTACTTACACACTGGGACTTGATATATTTGGGCCCTAGTTGGGTACACCATTGCCCTATAGGCAGTACCCACAGTCCTCCACCCCTCATGACCGGTCTCATGCATACTGTGATCATGCACCGTGTTCATTTTTGCATTTTTTTGCATGGTAAGGTTTGTATATTTTTTGCATGTTTCTTTCCAAGTCACTCTTTTCCACTGATTTTTTAGGGGATCGTTACCTACCTCAACATGCCATTGTTTAGAGAAATGTAAATACGATTAGATCGTCAACTAATTAAAGTTGTATCCTTTTTCACACCCCCACAAATGTTGTGCCTTTATCATTACTGTGAATCCTTGCCCTTCCTTTGGTGCTCACCAGTGGGCGGTCTGATTTGTGAGAGGAGGATGGCACAAGGAAGAGCTCCTCCCTGTGTGAGATCCAGCAGAAATTGAACGCCAAGGAGATTAAAGAATTTCTCGCACTTCCTGTCCAGACAGGAAGAGACAGGGAGTGGGTGTTGTCAACAAGATGCTAATTATCCTGAATTGATGCAGATTTTATGTAAATATATGCAACTTGGAAATGGACCAATCAAATCGACATGCTGTATAAATTTAGCAAGGGCTCTGAATCCATCGTTTCTGACTGACCAGCTCTTTTATTGGGTGAAGAGAGAGCTTCAGTCAGATTTTTACTTCTGTACGCCCAAACTTCTGTCTCCAGGACCACAAGAGCTCCAGTGGAAGCAGGAAGGAGCATGGAGGTCACAGAGGCAGGAAGACAGGAAGTGATGCAGATGCTTGAAGATGGCCACACACAAACAGGAAGGGTTTCTGGGTACTCTCCACACTCAGAAGCTGAAATAACACCGGTTTCTGGAGACGGGCTTTACGGACAACACATCTCACGTATGGAAATGTATTCCTACAGATTCCCTCGAGTTTGCTGTGCTGCATATGGATGTCCTGAAACCCATCAAATTGATCGGACCAGTATACATCGGTGTCAGAATATCCACGGATCACTGATTGCAGGAGATAAGCAAGCCTGGGTGTCAGAATATTCATGGCTCATTCATGAATCTATTCATAGGGAAACCACTTGACAGAGTAAACCTGGACCTCTTTGAGCTGTCAGGCGTGTACATGTCAAAAGGGCCAAGGGAAATGTATTTATTAATGCATTATTTTAAAATAAACCTCCTAAACCAAACTAACGTGGGCAGAGGAAACCGGTAACATCACAGGTTACCTCCAGTGGAAATGCAGGCACGTCTACTCACTCAGGGTCCCAATGTGTTAAGGAAAAGGATATGACATCATCAGCATGGCATGACTTCCTGCAGTGTGGCCTGGAAGGGGCGTGTTACAAGTGTCACCACTCTCTCCTCTGCTGGACTGGGGGCTGGTACAGCTTCTTTGCCGGAGGAAAGACCAGGGGGGGGGGGGGGGGGGGGGGGGGGCTGCGGCATTGTGCGACATGTGGTGCGGGTGATTTGGGGGTCTTGCTTTGGTGGGGCCAGCCTGCCAGTCAGGGCTGTTTCTAGCCATTTCGGTGCTCCAGGCAAGGCACCTTGATAGGACACGCCTCTCAGAACCAAAATGATGGAATCCACATAACAAACACCTCCTTTAATCATTATAAAGGTGGCCACTAATGATCCAATCTTTTTCATCCAATCTTACCAAATGTATGTAGTAGAAGAGTAAATTGAGTGAATATACTGAATGGATACTTTAGGCAGTTACCTTATAATACATAGAAATGGTAAGATTGGATGATAAAGATTGGATCATTAGTGGCCACCCTAAGGGGTGTATAGCCACTTTATAAATCATAAAGTACATATAAATATACTGTTTATGAACAGCCTAGGTCTTTACAGGTCATTATATTGTCCTGGAATGCTAAAAATCTGCAGCAATCCATATAAACTAGACAATTGCAGCTTAATTAGATGATGATTACTAGTAGCTGCCATTTCATTGTTAAGCTACTCTGATCTCCTTTCTTATGCTAATCAACAGAGCCCAATCAGGTGTTAAAATCTTTGTTGTCTTAATCAAACTAGCAGTGTTATGTGCATTGCCTAAAACAAGGCATGCTAAGCATAGCTCTCAGGTGCCCCCTCCTGCAGGTGTCACTCCAGACCTGTGCCTGGTTTGTCTATGCCTACAAACAGCCCTGCTGCCAGTCACCCTTTCTGCTCTCCCCCATGGTACAGAGACTTGGCCCAGGCATTGCTGAATTAACCAGTACATAGGATTTACTTGTTTGAATTTTTGCACACTGGCACTCTATATATAGCCCTATCCCCTATTTGGGTACACCAGAGCCCTACAGGCAGTGCCCACTACTCCTCTTTCAGATAGACAGCCCACCGCCCACAGACCTCCACACCCCTCATGACAGGATATATATATATATATATATATATATATATATATATATATATATATATATATATATATATATATATATATATATATATATATATATACATACATATATA